>NC_084473.1:64495303-64802020 GCF_027409185.1 Cynocephalus volans
CACGGCAGCAAACAGTGAGGCATCCCTTGGTGTGTTCTTGATGTTCTCTTGTGTGTAGCATAGATGGCATTGTAGTATCCCACCTTCCCACCTATATAGAGTCTGAAAGTGGAGAGCACTGAGCAATGGTGGTGGTTAAACTCTCAGGACCTAAACTCTACCTATCTGTGGACTCACCACTTCTCAGCTGCAGACGTGACCCTCCTTTGCAATGCTGACTTAAGTCCTCTCCCTTCTTGCTGTTTGGACTCACCTTGAAAAGGTATTTCTGCCATGGATTGAGCGGACACCGAGTTGTAGGTTCCAGACGTGGAGACTGGTGTTAGGACATTTGTGGCCTGAAACTCCTCCAGCACCATCACTATCTCTGGTTGAGGGGCAGAGGCCCTGCTTCCCGTGTACGACACAGAGCCATAGGACTGCAGGCAGGGGCCAAGCTCTCCACACTGTAGAGGCCCCAATGTGCCTTGATTATAGTAATACATCTGGCTTCCTTCCTGGTAGGGAAGTGACAGGCTATGTCCCTGATTTGGAATCTGAGATGGTGTCCCCTGAGCAAGGCTGGCAGACAGTGATGGATACACAGGGACCACAGTATTGGCAACTGAAGTTTTATCATACTGGGCTGCCATAGACGTGGCAGAAGCAGCTGTGTCTTGGTCAATGACAATCACAGTGTAGTCTTCAAGTGAAGATGACTTCTTTTCAGTGCTTCCTGTGGTATCCCACTTAAGAATACCTGGATAGGAGGCAGCTGAAGTGGAGATCTGGCTCTGGCCAGTCACCCCAGACAACATAGCTGTGCTAGAATGTGGGTAAGGGTAGGCACTACCTATGAGTGGCTGGAAAGAGGTGCCAGAGGCTGATGGCAGTAGCCATGCCGAATTGACAGCTGGTGCACGGGTGCTGGAAAAGTTGCAGACACTTCCTTTTATGGAAACTGCATTGTTCACCACAGGAACAGAGAGCTGAAGAGAATTTGCAGCTCCAAGTACAGATGGATTTTGGAAATTTTCTGCAGGAAACAAAAGGGTGATGAAAGATCGATGAGATTGATAAACTTTCACTTTCTTTAAGGAACAGCATTTTGTTAAGCTTGTTGCAATCAGGAAGTCTCTAATACCAATGCTCACTGAGATACCAAAAATCAAACTGATGATGTCCGTAAGTGCTGGAACACTTTGGTACTCTTCTGAGGAACTGCCTCTGCTCCAACCTGGGCACAGATGTGCAGAAGACCCAAGTGTTCTGCTACATATTTTGTTCCCAGGTTAGAAGCAAACTTCTCCCTGCCCTGTCTTTCCCTTCAGCGGGTACTAGCATGGTCTCGTAATTATCTCCTAGAATCGAAGCTTTTCAGAAGTAGGAGGCCCTTAGCAAACTTCAATTTGAGCATTCTCATATTACAAGTGAGGAAACTGAGGCTCAGAGAGGTCAGATTGACTTAGTCAGGTTCTCTCATTTTGTTAGTATCATTACCAGGTTACAGACCCTGACTCCATTGCTAGTACTCTTGCTCTGAGCAAAGGCCAGAACCAGGGAGAAATACAACGTTAAATACAGGCAATTTTATTTTGTCCATTAGAAAACTGTACAGCTACTACTATTGTAATCTTCGGTCTCATTTTGCTTGGGTAGGTCACATGCCATTTCCTAGAGTTCACATGTAAGCCCGTCCAGTTGGTAAATGTAAAGGACCATACATTACCCTCTTCAAACCTAGCTTCTGATCCAAAGTCAAAATGACTACCTGAGTGTTTCTCAAGAAATGCTTTTGGGGAAAAAAAAAAAAACGTTATTGAAACTCTGTGAGCTTTAGGTTACTCATCTAAAAAGTGATCATCATAATAATACCTGGTATCATTCATACATGTATGAAGGTAATACATATGACTTGTAGAAAGGAAGATCATGAAGTTGTGGAAAGACAATACGACAAAAATCATGAAAAACGCATAACATCCCACTACGAAAAGGAACACATAGCTATTAATGAAAGTTGAGCTATAATGACTACAGCAGGAATCAAAGCTTAGTAATTTTAATCATAAATGAAGTTCTGTTACCATAGATGTAATATTATGAAAGTGAATATTGGCTCCTCTACTTCAGACAATACTGCTAACCAAGAACAGACCACGATAGAAGGTGACTTTGAATGAACCAATACACATAGACAGAGAAGCCATATTAATATAAAGGTGTAATAAGCAGGAAAATGCAGTAAATGCGAATATATTTGGTGAGCCATAATATCTGCCGGCAAATATTTTAATAAAAACTGGTAAAAGCAGAGGGCAAAACAATAACCATAAAGGAATTCCTTTATAGTGATCATTCCTATTTCTCTGAATATTACCCAGCAAGTAGCAGATATTAATCCTAGTTGAAATAGATAGTTCAATTGATAGAGCCACATAAGGAGAAAGAAAAGTATCATGAAGATTTTTATATTTATCCTGCAAACATAGATTATAATCATCGTCAACATCTAAGAAAATGTCACCCCAAAGCCTAAAAAGATCACCTAAAAAGAATCCAGTTTTAAAAACAACCCAAAGGACTCCACGAATTTGTTCGGATAAATGCGGAATTACAGATGTGGTGCTTGACATTTTCTTTTTATTCTTAGGTAGGTCGTTCTTTATATTCTTAAGTCTAAAAATGGTTAATGACTGTTCATCAGTACGCACTCTGATTCAGGAAGAAAATAATTGTAAAGATGAAAAGCAGCCTTTACTTGAAACCTACTTAGCACGCAAAGGAATTTGTCCTTCTGATGCAAGTTAGGATACATCATTTTTGAAACACACAATTTTATTTTCAATATTAGAATAATCCATACGTTTTAAAAATCAGGGGACAAAAAACACTTAAAATTCTGTTCCCTCCAGCCCCCTAGATAACCACTTTTCTTAATTTTTTGTTTATGCAAAACATCATTTCTAAACCATTTCTTCACTGTTCATTTATAAAACTGTCAAGTGTCATCTGAGTTCAAAGAAGAAACAGAAAAAAACCAGGCAACTACATATGACTTTCCTGGTGAGCTGCTTTTCCTAGTGACACCCTGCTGTAGCCTTAGTTTCCTTCTTAGTCCGGTCATCTAAGCACTTGCTGACTTCATTGTGCCCTGCTCTGAGGAGATTTCCCTCTATGCTCGTGCCCCTTTCATATAAAATCTCGAGTCCCCTTCAGCATTCCATCACAAACTGCCTTCTTTTTTCCTGAGAACTCCTGCGTGCTCTCCACCTCTTTCATCTAGTTTCTCCTTCCTCATTTTTACATTCACTTGCCCCTGTCAGTTCCTGTTGGCCTGTGCTGGATGAAAACAGTTGCCAAACTTCCTTGCCCCAAGAACTTCTGTCTCCTTCTGGCCCGCTACTCTCCATCCCCTCTCCCTATATGTCTTCACCTAGTTTACACAGAAAACGCCACAACAAGTGAATGTTACTTTTTGAACAGCACTGAATTTGAAATACTGGAGTTAATGTATTACTACAGGGAGACAATTACAGATGAAACCTCTTGGTAGATGTTGTTAGTTTTCTACACCACCGAGGCTTTTTCTCTGTTTCTCTTGAAGCAAACAGTCTCAAGAAGTGTCTAATTTCATTTTCTGTGCACAAGCTCTTTAAGATCTAACATTAGAAAGGAAAGGGTCCAGAAAGAATAACCAATCTATTATCCTAATATAACATATGAGGAAACAGATTTTGTGAGAGAGTAAATGGTTTGTCCGAAGTTACACAGCTAGTACATGTCAGAGCCAAAACTGAAATGAGGTTTCCAGATTTCTGGTTCAATACTTTACCCCATTATTCTAAAGTGTCTTGACTGTACTACTAACTTTACGGGGAAGAAATCCAATGAAACCCTAGAAAGTTCCTGTCCTTACCTGACATGGAGAGAGACGAGGAAACGTCAACTGAGGACACACAGGATGAGGAGACGATACTGGAGGATGACTGGGTGGCAGAAGCCAAAGGGCGCATGTGTCCAGTACAGAGGTTACCGATCACTGGCCACTGGCCACTGGCGATGATTCGAGTTTATTGACACACAACTCCATGGAAACCCCAAGATTCTACCACGTGGCAGTAGGTTGGTGGGCAAATGATGTCACAAAACAGGCAGTTTAAAGGTATCCAGTAGCCAATAGGGAGGTCAAATTTCCAACAGGAAGGTGAGATTGGACGGAGAGAGTGGCAGGAGCAGCATCTAAATGTCTGAACTCTGGGGAGGTTCAATACTGCAAGGAAGACATGATAGTTCCATGTTCCCCTAGATCATCTCAGTGCTTCTTATAGATGTTCGTTGGTATAATTAACTAAGAGTCATTTATATTTTGTATGTTATTTTTAATGGAATATATAATATTATACATTTCTAAGTAGATATTACATATTCAGTTAATTAATATCCTTGGGGAGGAAGGAAAGGGACACATAGTGTAAGCAATAGCAGTTGTTCTGAAACTATTTCAGTTATTTTGCTTAGTGAAATTACTGCAACTTTCAGGGAGCAAAGGAAGGGATAAAAGGGCTCTTTCTGTGCCTTGGTTGAAGACTAGGGTGAGTGTGCCTTGTAGGGAATGATGTAATCCACGGCTCTTCTCTTAGTTTCTTCTCCTTGAATCCTACCTTCCTTGGGCTGGGCTGGGCTGGGCGGGGCTGGGCTGGGCTGGGCCGGGCCAGGTGGTGCCAGATCGGACTTGCAACTCTCTTCTGCTCTCCTTTCTTCCCCTTCATTTTAGGCATTGTTTCTGAGATGAGCCTTGATGTTGCCTTCTTATACTCGTGGATGTTACTTCCTGCAAACTTCAAGAAGCAGCGGTCTTCCCTTCAATGCCCCGATGCTTTGAATAATGGACTCTGCCTAGTCAAAGCCAACACCAGAGTGGTAGATGATACAGGTAACTGCAGACGTTCCTTCTTCTGGTCTGTGGTCACAATTCTTTTGCCCATAAGTGGCTACCACTGGCTCCTTGCACCTCTTCATAGACATTCTGCCATCCTGCTCTTTTATACGTGGGAAGCATTTGGGATATTTTCTCTCTTCTCACTCGAGAGAATCCAGTGTGGCAGTTACTGTAGCTTCCTCTCCCTTGAAAACAGCCACTGGAGAATCTTGGGCATCTAGGATTTTTCCTATGCCATGCTTGAGTGCAATGCCAGGCAAAATGAAGAGAAGAATAGTTAGAGAAAGAAGACATCGATGGAAAATAGGGAACGGGTAAGGCAAGGGCACAGGAAAAAAGAGACTCGTGTACTTTTTGGTTTCTATAAGAAACAAGTTGACATTCTTTGGCCTCATTTTGTACTAGCAGAACAGACAATTCAATGTGTGTGGTGTGTGTGTGTGTGTGTGTGTGTGTGTGTGTGTGTGTGTGTGTGTGTGTGTGTGTGTGTGTGTGTGTGTGTGTAGATATATGTTTTTGACGTGTATATGTTTTATGTAGCTAGAGAATCCAGAACCTGCCATGGATTTGTACACTGAAGAGAATAGTCATAAATGGATTTGCTTTTTTTGTTTTATGTCATATTACCTTATGTATGCCATTCATTATTATGTTTGTAGAATAGGGATTGCTTTTAAATGCTTTGGTTTTTCTACATTTTTTTTTTCGACCCCTAGTCCTATGTTTCAAGAATCCAACCCTGGAAGACATATTGCATGTTCTTTTCTCTTGATTAGCTTATATTGAAACATCACAAACTAACTTGACCTGATGGATTTTGTGGAGAAAATTAAAGAGGGGTCCGTGAAAAAGGCATTGTGGTGAGCTATACCACATTAAGTGTGGTGTAACTTATGTGCCTGAGCATAAGGAACAGATGTTGCTGTCAGCCCACTTGGCCTGGTTGCCTTTGCTTTTGTTCCCCTGTTTAGTGCTTTTCTCACCAACTTCTCTTGTGAACGTGATAAAGGGAGTTAAGGCTGAGTTGCTAACGGTTGATATGTGGATTAAGCTGGTTTGGGGGAGGAAATGCGTGGCTAGAATCATTTTTCTTGGTGGCAAGCTTTCAGGCACGCCTAGAACCATCTTTCTGGGGACTTTTCTAGTGGCAGTGAGAAGGTAGCATTCGATACAAGATGCTAAGAGCCCAGAAGAAGATACATTGATAGGTGGGACCTGTGACGATCAGTATTGCTTTTAGAGACTTATTTTTCCCATCTCTTCCCGTCATGCTCCTACTGCTTCTTACGCAATTTCAGTGATTGTATGTGTGCGTCTGTGGGGGTGATGCTTATCTGAGAAGAAATTGTGAAAGGTGTGGCAGGGTAGACATATGGTTTAAGTTTCCAAGTGTTTTTCCCTTTGAGCTTAGCTTCCCCTCTCACATAGCTTACTTCCATAATACTAACATGGAATGTGAGGCTAACAATGTATACGAAGTGTCTGCAAGCCAACCAGTGTCGATTTTCTCTGTGGTCCCACAGAAATCAAGGGCATCCATAGCTACTACATGTTTGGGTGGGTGATATGGATAGGGAGGAGCGTGGTAAGAACAACAACGTGTTTACATATGAAAATGCTCAGTTGCAACATTCAATTCTATTTAGGCAAATGCTTCTCATAGTTTGGTCTCTCCTGGTTCCTTGCCTCTGTACCGATTTTCTCTCCACAGTTTCTAGCCACTTAACTCTAGCTCCCAGTCTCAGCATCATCTTAACCTCTAAAATGAATCTCAAATGTAGGAGGAAGAACCTAAAGAGCTTCAGTCTAACACTCTGGAACTTGGTTAAGCCCTACCCTGACTAAAGCCTCCGTTTTCATAGTCAGGGTGTTATCTTGTTCCAGAGACCCATTCCCTGCATTTCGTACCCATCAGGATAACTGGGCTTGTCTCAGTGTAACATCCCCAGACCTAAATGACATAAATCAGAACGAAAAGAGCTGAGAGAACTCAGTACACAATTAAAAATTTTAAATATTCTAAGAACTAAACACCAAACTAAACGCAACACAAGGGTAAATGAAAACACAAGAAATACTTTAAAATGAAAAAGAAGATGATAGAAATGATTCTAGAGAAATGGCAAATATAAAAGGTAAGCAAAAAAAGCCAGGACAGTTCTGAAAAGGGTAGTGCAAATAAACAGAAGCATTTAGAATAACACAAAAATGATATTTCAAGTCAGTCGGACGGATTACTCAATAAATTGGGATGCGAACATCATGTTGGGCTACATATAAATAAGTTCTCTGGAAGGATCCAAAAAGTGGCAAAAGTAGATGTCTCTGAGGGAGGGGCGAAGTGCTTGGCTGAGAAATGGGGAAAATGGTGAATTTCCACTGAATAGCCTTTTGCATCTTTCTAATGTTCTGTCATGTCAATCTATTACCTCCCAAGTCTGAATGCCTGGGTTCAAATTGCTCCCCCAATTGCTAGCACTTAATTTTGGGCAAATGCTTGACACTATCGCTTTATCTGTGAAATGGGGTGAGTACCTTAGCCAGGTGCTGCCTGGCACAGAATAAACTCTCTCTACGTGTAAAGGACTAAAGAAACAACCCAGTGTCCAGCAGCTCTTGAACAGATGAACTGAGGTGGTATGTCCAGAAAATAGAATATTCTGCAGTCGTGAAAAGGAATGACATAGTGACAGTCTACAACACGGATGAACTTGCAAACATTATGCTGAGTGAAAGGAGCCAGATACCAAAGGTTACACTATGTGATTCCATTTACAGCATGTATATGAAATGTCCCCAAAAGGCAAATCAGTAGAAATTACCGGTCGCCTGGAGCAGGAGTAGGAGGGAGGGGGTAGAGAGGACTCTTTTTAGGATGATGAAAATGGTATGGATGAGGCAGTGGTGACGGGTGCACAACCTTGGGAATGTACGAAGTGCCACCGAACTGTGCGCTTTTAAACGGTCGATTTTACGTTGAGCGAATGATACCTCAAAGACCAGTTTTACTGCTGTAAAGTACTAACTCTCCCGTGGTGACGATCGGCTGCCGCATTTCTCCCTTGCCCCCCTCCCTGCCTTTCCTGCGCTCGCCCCGCCGTCTCCCACCCAGTCTCCCTCCCGCGCGCGCCACCAGGACGCCCGACGAGCGCTCTGGACCTTTGGGCGCCCGCGTCCCGGGCCCTCGGAGGGCCGCCAAGTGCGCACGCGCTCCCCCGCTCTCACCTAGAAATGGACGCTCCGGGACGAGTTTTCTCCAGCGTTTCGGTTGATGGGGATGGTCCGGGAAGGCAGCACGCGCCCGCGGGTCGGTGGAGAACTTGCTGGGCTTTTCACCTTAATATTCAGGCCCCTCCAGAAGCTGATCTCGTCCACCCGAAACCTCCAGATGCTGTGCTCTGAAATCCTGGTTGACCGCCTGTGGGTGCTTGCAAACACTGAGGACTTGGGGGGCTCGTAGGCTTCCAATGGAGGCCTTGCTCCTTTGCGTGCAATGCGACCCCAGCCCCAGCTGAACCTGCTACTGAAGTGGCAGGGCGGTAAATAATATTGGCCTTGCACGTTGCCAAGTTTAACTGAAGTAATACATCTTTCCGGCCCGGTTCATAGGTGTTGAGTGCATAGAGATTTATATTCCAGGCCCTGTTTTGGGTGAGCCTCATGCTGCTGCGATTCACTTTGCTAGGCCCCAGGTTATCACCTGCCTGCAGGAAATCTGTGAGCTCTTGCCACTCCCCTGGTAGATTCCCCTGTGTTTAGTATTCACCTTTCCCAGCTCTACTCACACATGCATAAGGTAACCCAAACCCGTTGGAGATATGTCCTGATCGTATTTTCTCAAAAGCTATCTGGTAGGTCATGAGACATAAAGCCATCCTGTGTCAGAGATTTTTTACATTTCTTCTGTTCAGCCCAGACTGCTCTTCAGCCTTCTTCAACTTTATCCAAATTTTACTCTTTTCACCTAACCTCAGACTCTGCATCTCACTTTTGCCATTTCCCCTATTTCTGATTCTTTCTATGAGCCCATAAAACCTCTCCCCTTATGGCCTTCCTAGTCCTGAACTGGGCTGCTTCCTCTCTCCTCAGGTCTTATCCCTTTATTTCCTGTTCTTCCACCCAAGTTTCCTTTCCTTCTCTCTAAAGCAGCCTTTGATCCCCACCACGACCACCAAGGAAAAACCACAGTAAAGAGCATCAGAAAACTCAACAGTCTTTTGTATTACTCAGCTATTAATTCTAGGACATGGGTTTATTCAGTTTCATTAAGGTTTAAAAATATATCAGAAGAGGGAAATTTGTATCTATCTATCTATGTGCATATTATATCTATCTATATTCCTATCTATCTATCTATATCTATCATGTGTCTATCTACATATATATGCGGAAAATCAGCTGGTACCCAAAGTGGCACCAACAATCTTAGAAGCTCTTATTTTGCATAGCCATAGTATCTAGCCATTTCCATCTCTTTTTTCTTCTCGATGAAATACTGCACTTTGCCCAAAGATGTACATTTGGCAGCATTCTCACGCTCTTGCTGAGCCAGCTTCTTCATGGCCTCGCGCTCTGGCCTCTGCTCTTTTGTAATGGGCGTTGACATTTCTGGCTCAGGAACATTTGGATTCCTCCATGGAATTCGTTGGTAGCGCAAGTCTTGGAGTGGATATTGGGTTTGAGGCTTGGGTGGTGACTGGAGTTTGGTCACAGCAGTGGAAACGGGTCCCTGCCGCAGAGAAGTGCAGGATGATGTTTTGTCCGGTGCGGGCCCAGAAGCAGCCCTCTGAGGGACACTGGGCGACCTAGGGTTGGTCAAACCTGGTTGGGTTGTGTTGATTGGAATTGGCTGAGCTGGCCTGGCAGGACCTGTCAAGGATGCATTGGCAGGAGCTGGTTGGGATGGATTGGCTGAGTTAGTAGCACCAGGCTGGGCAGAGTAAGCCATAGCAGGCCTATGTGAGGCCAGAGACTGTGGCCTCCGAGGAGCAGGTCGAGGTCGAGGCCTGTCCAGGGTCAGAAAAGGCAAAGGTATCAGCCTGACCTTCCCAGGAGGTGGCAGCTCAAACTGGGATGGAGATGGAGACTCCTCTTCAGCACTGCCATCTCGTTTCTGGGCTTTGACTTGAGTTTTCTCAGGACTTTTACCCTTCCATGGGGTATCCGGCTGTCGTTTGATAGCTCGGGCTGGCTGGGGTTCTCTGGTGTGGCTAGAGTTTCCTAGGGCCCGAGAGGAAGAGAGCCCAGCTTTCTTGTCATTCTTCCTCCCCGGTGCATGAAAAACCTGCACAGACTCCAGCATGTGCATGCCTAGGCTGCTTCGAGGCTTTTTGAAGACCTCTTGGCTAAGGTCAGGTTGATTTTTCTTCCGCTTCATCCTGGGAATAGTTGGCTTCCCTTCTGCCTGGACTTTGTTCCCTGGCTGCTTACTCTCTTCAGCTTTCCTGGACTGATTTTCTCTTGATCTTTTGTTTTTTTCCTGCCCGTGGCTCTTAGTTTTGCTCATCCTGCTAGAGGCACCATTCTCAGGTTCGCTCTTAGGATGCTTGACCGCATTCACAGGAGCCCTGTCACTGGCTGCAGCACTGCAAACAACCACTTCTTCCCCTAACAGACACTCTGGGTTCTTTGGCTGGCTTTTGGCTCTGGGAGCACCACTCATATGCTCAGAGGCTTTACGCCTGTTCTTCCTGACCTGATTGAAGGGACCCGTTATGGTACTCGTCTTGTCCTGCACCTGATTCATCTTGATGGCTCTGGTGTCTTTGGCTTTGATGGCTGTGAGATCTTTGGATTGGTCAAGGTATTTCAAGGAATTCGAGAGCTGGGGAAGGTGAATATCTTCCACCAGTTTAGGAGTGTTCTGAAAACCACTGCTGGGCTCAATCCAATTTTCAAGTGTCCCTTGGTCCTCAAGACTAAGGCTGTTCTTTCCGAGACTGGCATTTTCAGGACCAGGAGGTTCCTTTTGTCCAGGAGGATCAATGCACACCAGAATCTGGTGAATGTCAGGGATTTCTAAAGGGAGTAGTGGAAGATCTTGGTTTTCTATTGGGATCTGGTCGTCATCCAGAGGCTTCGAAACCTTGGTTTTCATCTCATCCGAATTCTTATGCTCTGCTTGTTCCTTGCTTGAAGGTTGCAATCCCAGGGAAGTCTCCATCCCAAAGGAAGTTTCCATCACTACAAAGGAATCAAGGAAAACGTCAGCCCCTGGGTAAGTGAGATACTCCCCCTACTTACATACACAGCAATCAGGCACCTTCCAACAGTGGGCAAGGCATTTCCACTAGCTCTTCTTAAGGACCATGGACAGGAACTTGTGTTAAAAGATAGGCAGGGACCGGTCTACTTTGCTTGTGATCATTTGATCTCATGGTTTGTTGGTTTTCTTGGTATTTCATAGGGTTGTGGAAAGTGACTAAAAAGTGAACGTGATTTTTGAACTATGAAATGTTTTATACAGCCTAGTATTCTCATATACAGTCCTTTCAATTCTCTCCACTCTTCTGAGGGAATAAGAACACTTCATGTCAAGGACCGGGACAGAGAGTGGAGCCCTTGCTCATGAAATACACAAGCAAGGACGCATTCTGAGCCGGCTTGCTATGGGCAGGATCTCTGAACACAAGGTCTGAAATCCTGGTGTACATTAAGGGAAATTAAACTGTCACTACCACATAAGAATTCTGAAGTGCCTTCCAAAGAGACTAAAGCAGTAGATCAGGGAAGGCCCTTAATTACAGTGTGGTGGTGTAGGGAGACTGAGGAGCACGGCAGCAAACAGTGAGGCATCCCTTGGTGTGTTCTTGATGTTCTCTTGTGTGTAGCATAGATGGCATTGTAGTATCCCACCTTCCCACCTATATAGAGTCTGAAAGTGGAGAGCACTGAGCAATGGTGGTGGTTAAACTCTCAGGACCTAAACTCTACCTATCTGTGGACTCACCACTTCTCAGCTGCAGACGTGACCCTCCTTTGCAATGCTGACTTAAGTCCTCTCCCTTCTTGCTGTTTGGACTCACCTTGAAAAGGTATTTCTACCATGGATTGAGCGGACACCGAGTTGTAGGTTCCAGACGTGGAGACTGGTGTTAGGACATTTGTGGCCTGAAACTCCTCCAGCACCATCACTATCTCTGGTTGAGGGGCAGAGGCCCTGCTTCCCGTGTACGACACAGAGCCATAGGACTGCAGGCAGGGGCCAAGCTCTCCACACTGTAGAGGCCCCAATGTGCCTTGATTATAGTAATACATCTGGCTTCCTTCCTGGTAGGGAAGTGACAGGCTATGTCCCTGATTTGGAATCTGAGATGGTGTCCCCTGAGCAAGGCTGGCAGACAGTGATGGATACACAGGGACCACAGTATTGGCAACTGAAGTTTTATCATACTGGGCTGCCATAGACGTGGCAGAAACAGCTGTGTCTTGGTCAATAACAATCACAGTGTAGTCTTCAAGTGAAGATGACTTCTTTTCAGTGCTTCCTGTGGTATCCCACTTAAGAATACCTGGATAGGAGGCAGCTGAAGTGGAGATCTGGCTCTGGCCAGTCACCCCAGACAACATAGCTGTGCTAGAATGTGGGTAAGGGTAGGCACTACCTATGAGTGGCTGGAAAGAGGTGCCAGAGGCTGATGGCAGTAGCCATGCCGAATTGACAGCTGGTGCACGGGTGCTGGAAAAGTTGCAGACACTTCCTTTTATGGAAACTGCATTGTTCACCACAGGAAGAGAGAGCTGAAGAGAATTTGCAGCTCCAAGGACAGATGGATTTTGGAAATTTTCTGCAGGAAACAAAAGGGTGATGAAAGATCGATGAGATTGATAAACTTTCACTTTCTTTAAGGAACAGCATTTTGTTAAGCTTGTTGCAATCAGGAAGTCTCTAATACCAATGCTCACTGAGATACCAAAAATCAAAGCTGATGATGTCCGTAAGTGCTGGAACACTTTGGTACTCTTCTGAGGAACTGCCTCTGCTCCAACCTGGGCACAGATGTGCAGAAGACCCAAGTGTTCTGCTACATATTTTGTTCCCAGGTTAGAAGCAAACTTCTCCCTGCCCTGTCTTTCCCTTCAGCGGGTACTAGCATGGTCTCGTAATTATCTCCTAGAATCGAAGCTTTTCAGAAGTAGGAGGCCCTTAGCAAACTTCAATTTGAGCATTCTCATATTACAAGTGAGGAAACTGAGGCTCAGAGAGGTCAGATTGACTTAGTCAGGTTCTCTCATTTTGTTAGTATCATTACCAGGTTACAGACCCTGACACCATTGCTAGTACTCTTGCTCTGAGCAAAGGCCAGAACCAGGGAGAAATACAACGTTAAATACAGGCAATTTTATTTTGTCCATTAGAAAACTGTACAGCTACTACTATTGTAATCTTCGGTCTCATTTTGCTTGGGTAGGTCACATGCCATTTCCTAGAGTTCACATGTAAGCCCGTCCAGTTGGTAAATGTAAAGGACCATACATTACCCTCTTCAAACCTAGCTTCTGATCCAAAGTCAAAATGACTACCTGAGTGTTTCTCAAGAAATGCTTTTGGGGAAAAAAAAAAAAAAACGTTATTGAAACTCTGTGAGCTTTAGGTTACTCATCTAAAAAGTGATCATCATAATAATACCTGGTATCATTCATACATGTATGAAGGTAATACATATGACTTGTAGAAAGGAAGATCATGAAGTTGTGGAAAGACAATACGACAAAAATCATGAAAAACGCATAACATCCCACTACGAAAAGGAACACATAGCTATTAATGAAAGTTGAGCTATAATGACTACAGCAGGAATCAAAGCTTAGTAATTTTAATCATAAATGAAGTTCTGTTACCATAGATGTAATATTATGAAAGTGAATATTGGCTCCTCTACTTCAGACAATACTGCTAACCAAGAACAGACCACGATAGAAGGTGACTTTGAATGAACCAATACACATAGACAGAGAAGCCATATTAATATAAAGGTGTAATAAGCAGGAAAATGCAGTAAATGCGAATATATTTGGTGAGCCATAATATCTGCCGGCAAATATTTTAATAAAAACTGGTAAAAGCAGAGGGCAAAACAATAACCATAAAGGAATTCCTTTATTGTGCTCATTCCTATTTCTCTGAATATTACCCAGCAAGTAGCAGATATTAATCCTAGTTGAAATAGATAGTTCAATTGATAGAGCCACATAAGGAGAAAGAAAAGTATCATGAAGATTTTTATATTTATCCTGCAAACATAGATTATAATCATCGTCAACATCTAAGAAAATGTCACCCCAAAGCCTAAAAAGATCACCTAAAAAGAATCCAGTTTTAAAAACAACCCAAAGGACTCCACGAATTTGTTCGGATAAATGCGGAATTACAGATGTGGTGCTTGACGTTTTCTTTTTATTCTTAGGTAGGTCGTTCTTTATATTCTTAAGTCTAAAAATGGTTAATGACTGTTCATCAGTACGCACTCTGATTCAGGAAGAAAATAATTGTAAAGATGAAAAGCAGCCTTTACTTGAAACCTACTTAGCACGCAAAGGAATTTGTCCTTCTGATGCAAGTTAGGATACATCATTTTTGAAACACACAATTTTATTTTCAATATTAGAATAATCCATACGTTTTAAAAATCAGGGGACAAAAAACACTTAAAATTCTGTTCCCTCCAGCCCCCTAGATAACCACTTTTCTTAATTTTTTGTTTATGCGAAACATCATTTCTAAACCATTTCTTCACTGTTCATTTATAAAACTGTCAAGTGTCATCTGACTTCAAAGAAGAAACAGAAAAAAAACAGGCAACTACATATGACTTTCCTGGTGAGCTGCTTTTCCTAGTGACACCCTGCTGTAGCCTTAGTTTCCTTCTTAGTCCGGTCATCTAAGCACTTGCTGACTTCATTGTGCCCTGCTCTGAGGAGATTTCCCTCTATGCTCGTGCCCCTTTCATATAAAATCTCGAGTCCCCTTCAGCATTCCATCACAAACTGCCTTCTTTTTTCCTGAGAACTCCTGCGTGCTCTCCACCTCTTTCATCTAGTTTCTCCTTCCTCATTTTTACATTCACTTGCCCCTGTCAGTTCCTGTTGGCCTGTGCTGGATGAAAACAGTTGCCAAACTTCCTTGCCCCAAGAACATCTGTCTCCTTCTGGCCCGCTACTCTCCATCCCCTCTCCCTATATGTCTTCACCTAGTTTACACAGAAAACGCCACAACAAGTGAATGTTACTTTTTGAACAGCACTGAATTTGAAATACTGGAGTTAATGTATTACTACAGGGAGACAATTACAGATGAAACCTCTTGGTAGATGTTGTTAGTTTTCTACACCACCGAGGCTTTTTCTCTGTTTCTCTTGAAGCAAACAGTCTCAAGAAGTGTCTAATTTCATTTTCTGTGCACAAGCTCTTTAAGATCTAACATTAGAAAGGAAAGGGTCCAGAAAGAATAACCAATCTATTATCCTAATATAACATATGACGAAACAGATTTTGTGAGAGAGTAAATGGTTTGTCCGAAGTTACACAGCTAGTACATGTCAGAGCCAAAACTGAAATGAGGTTTCCAGATTTCTGGTTCAATACTTTACCCCATTATTCTAAAGTGTCTTGACTGTACTACTAACTTTAGGGGGAAGAAATCCAATGAAACCCTAGAAAGTTCCTGTCCTTACCTGACATGGAGAGAGACGAGGAAACGTCAACTGCGGACACACAGGATGAGGAGACGATACTGGAGGATGACTGGGTGGCAGAAGCCAAAGGGCGCATGTGTCCAGTACAGAGGTTACCGATCACTGGCCACTGGCCACTGGCGATGATTCGAGTTTATTGACACACAACTCCATGGAAACCCCAAGATTCTACCACGTGGCAGTAGGTTGGTGGGCAAATGATGTCACAAAACAGGCAGTTTAAAGGTATCCAGTAGCCAATAGGGAGGTCAAATTTCCAACAGGAAGGTGAGATTGGACGGAGAGAGTGGCAGGAGCAGCATCTAAATGTCTGAACTCTGGGGAGGTTCAATACTGCAAGGAAGACATGATAGTTCCATGTTCCCCTAGATCATCTCAGTGCTTCTTATAGATGTTCGTTGGTATAATTAACTAAGAGTCATTTATATTTTGTATGTTATTTTTAATGGAATATATAATATTATACATTTCTAAGTAGATATTACATATTCAGTTAATTAATATCCTTGGGGAGGAAGGAAAGGGACACATAGTGTAAGCAATAGCAGTTGTTCTGAAACTATTTCAGTTATTTTGCTTAGTGAAATTACTGCAACTTTCAGGGAGCAAAGGAAGGGATAAAAGGGCTCTTTCTGTGCCTTGGTTGAAGACTAGGGTGAGTGTGCCTTGTAGGGAATGATGTAATCCACGGCTCTTCTCTTAGTTTCTTCTCCTTGAATCCTACCTTCCTTGGGCTGGGCTGGGCTGGGCGGGGCTGGGCTGGGCTGGGCCGGGCCAGGTGGCGCCAGATCGGACTTGCAACTCTCTTCTGCTCTCCTTTCTTCCCCTTCATTTTAGGCATTGTTTCTGAGATGAGCCTTGATGTTGCCTTCTTATACTCGTGGATGTTACTTCCTGCAAACTTCAAGAAGCAGCGGTCTTCCCTTCAATGCCCCGATGCTTTGAATAATGGACTCTGCCTAGTCAAAGCCAACACCAGAGTGGTAGATGATACAGGTAACTGCAGACGTTCCTTCTTCTGGTCTGTGGTCACAATTCTTTTGCCCATAAGTGGCTACCTCTGGCTCCTTGCACCTCTTCATAGACATTCTGCCATCCTGCTCTTTTATACGTGGGAAGCATTTGGGATATTTTCTCTCTTCTCACTCGAGAGAATCCAGTGTGGCAGTTACTGTAGCTTCCTCTCCCTTGAAAACAGCCACTGGAGAATCTTGGGCATCTAGGATTTTTCCTATGCCATGCTTGAGTGCAATGCCAGGCAAAATGAAGAGAAGAATAGTTAGAGAAAGAAGACATCGATGGAAAATAGGGAACGGGTAAGGCAAGGGCACAGGAAAAAAGAGACTCGTGTACTTTTTGGTTTCTATAAGAAACAAGTTGACATTCTTTGGCCTCATTTTGTACTAGCAGAACAGACAATTCAATGTGTGTGGTGTGTGTGTGTGTGTGTGTGTGTGTGTGTGTGTGTGTGTGTGTGTGTGTGTGTGTGTGTGTGTGTGTGTGTAGATATATGTTTTTGACGTGTATATGTTTTATGTAGCTAGAGAATCCAGAACCTGCCATGGATTTGTACACTGAAGAGAATAGTCATAAATGGATTTGCCTTTTTTGTTTTATGTCATATTACCTTATGTATGCCATTCATTATTATGTTTGTAGAATAGGGATTGCTTTTAAATGCTTTGGTTTTTCTACATTTTTTTTTTCGACCCCTAGTCCTATGTTTCAAGAATCCAACCCTGGAAGACATATTGCATGTTCTTTTCTCTTGATTAGCTTATATTGAAACATCACAAACTAACTTGACCTGATGGATTTTGTGGAGAAAATTAAAGAGGGGTCCGTGAAAAAGGCATTGTGGTGAGCTATACCACATTAAGTGTGGTGTAACTTATGTGCCTGAGCATAAGGAACAGATGTTGCTGTCAGCCCACTTGGCCTGGTTGCCTTTGCTTTTGTTCCCCTGTTTAGTGCTTTTCTCACCAACTTCTCTTGTGAACGTGATAAAGGGAGTTAAGGCTGAGTTGCTAACGGTTGATATGTGGATTAAGCTGGTTTGGGGGAGGAAATGCGTGGCTAGAATCATTTTTCTTGGTGGCAAGCTTTCAGGCACGCCTAGAACCATCTTTCTGGGGACTTTTCTAGTGGCAGTGAGAAGGTAGCATTCGATACAAGATGCTAAGAGCCCAGAAGAAGATACATTGATAGGTGGGACCTGTGACGATCAGTATTGCTTTTATAGACTTATTTTTCCCATCTCTTCCCGTCATGCTCCTACTGCTTCTTACGCAATTTCAGTGATTGTATGTGTGCGTCTGTGGGGGTGATGCTTATCTGAGAAGAAATTGTGAAAGGTGTGGCAGGGTAGACATATGGTTTAACTTTCCAAGTGTTTTTCCCTTTGAGCTTAGCTTCCCCTCTCACATAGCTTACTTCCATAATACTAACATGGAATGTGAGGCTAACAATGTATACGAAGTGTCTGCAAGCCAACCAGTGTCGATTTTCTCTGTGGTCCCACAGAAATCAAGGGCATCCATAGCTACTACATGTTTGGGTGGGTGATATGGATAGGGAGGAGCGTGGTAAGAACAACAACGTGTTTACATATGAAAATGCTCAGTTGCAACATTCAATTCTATTTAGGCAAATGCTTCTCATAGTTTGGTCTCTCCTGGTTCCTTGCCTCTGTACCGATTTTCTCTCCACAGTTTCTAGCCACTTAACTCTAGCTCCCAGTCTCAGCATCATCTTAACCTCTAAAATGAATCTCAAATGTAGGAGGAAGAACCTAAAGAGCTTCAGTCTAACACTCTGGAACTTGGTTAAGCCCTACCCTGACTAAAGCCTCCGTTTTCATAGTCAGGGTGTTATCTTGTTCCAGAGACCCATTCCCTGCATTTCGTACCCATCAGGATAACTGGGCTTGTCTCAGTGTAACATCCCCAGACCTAAATGACATAAATCAGAACGAAAAGAGCTGAGAGAACTCAGTACACAATTAAAAATTTTAAATATTCTAAGAACTAAACACCAAACTAAACGCAACACAAGGGTAAATGAAAACACAAGAAATACTTTAAAATGAAAAAGAAGATGATAGAAATGATTCTAGAGAAATGGCAAATATAAACAGTAAGCAAAAAAAGCCAGGACAGTTCTGAAAAGGGTAGTGCAAATAAACAGAAGCATTTAGAATAACACAAAAATGATATTTCAAGTCAGTCGGACGGATTACTCAATAAATTGGGATGCGTACATCATGTTGGGCTACATATAAAAAAGTTCTCTGGAAGGATCCAAAAAGTGGCAAAAGTAGATGTCTCTGAGGGAGGGGCGAAGTGCTTGGCTGAGAAATGGGGAAAATGGTGAATTTCCACTGAATAGCCTTTTGCATCTTTCTAATGTTCTGTCATGTCAATCTATTACCTCCCAAGTCTGAATGCCTGGGTTCAAATTGCTCCCCCAATTGCTAGCACTTAATTTTGGGCAAATGCTTGACACTATCGCTTTATCTGTGAAATGGGGTGAGTACCTTAGCCAGGTGCTGCCTGGCACAGAATAAACTCTCTCTACGTGTAAAGGACTAAAGAAACAACCCAGTGTCCAGCAGCTCTTGAACAGATGAACTGAGGTGGTGTGTCCAGAAAATAGAATATTCTGCAGTCGTGAAAAGTAATGACATAGTGACAGTCTACAACACGGATGAACTTGCAAACATTATGCTGAGTGAAAGGAGCCAGATACCAAAGGTTACACTATGTGATTCCATTTACAGCATGTATATGAAATGTCCCCAAAAGGCAAATCAGTAGAAATTACCGGTCGCCTGGAGCAGGAGTAGGAGGGAGGGGGTAGAGAAGACTCTTTTTAGGATGATGAAAATGGTATGGATGAGGCAGTGGTGACGGGTGCACAACCTTGGGAATGTACGAAGTGCCACCGAACTGTGCGCTTTTAAACGGTCGATTTTACGTTGAGCGAATCATACCTCAAAGACCAGTTTTACTGCTGTAAAGTACTAACTCTCCCGTGGTGACGATCGGCTGCCGCATTTCTCCCTTGCCCCCCTCCCTGCCTTTCCTGCGCTCGCCCCGCCGTCTCCCACCCGGTCTCCCTCCCGCGCGCGCCACCAGGACGCCCGACGAGCGCTCTGGACCTTTGGGCGCCCGCGTCCCGGGCCCTCGGAGGGCCGCCAAGTGCGCACGCGCACCCCCGCTCTCACCTAGAAATGGACGCTCCGGGACGAGTTTTCTCCAGCGTTTCGGTTGATGGGGATGGTCCGGGAAGGCAGCACGCGCCCGTGGGTCGGTGGAGAACTTGCTGGGCTTTTCACCTTAATATTCAGGCCCCTCCAGAAGCTGATCTCGTCCACCCGAAACCTCCAGATGCTGTGCTCTGAAATCCTGGTTGACCGCCTGTGGGTGCTTGCAAACACTGAGGACTTGGGGGGCTCGTAGGCTTCCAATGGAGGCCTTGCTCCTTTGCGTGCAATGCGACCCCAGCCCCAGCTGAACCTGCTACTGAAGTGGCAGGGCGGTAAATAATATTGGCCTTGCACGTTGCCAAGTTTAACTGAAGTAATACATCTTTCCGGCCCGGTTCATAGGTGTTGAGTGCATAGAGATTTATATTCCAGGCCCTGTTTTGGGTGAGCCTCATGCTGCTGCGATTCACTTTGCTAGGCCCCAGGTTATCACCTGCCTGCAGGAAGTCTGTGAGCTCTTGCCACTCCCCTGGTAGATTCCCCTGTGTTTAGTATTCACCTTTCCCAGCTCTACTCACACATGCATAAGGTAACCCAAACCCGTTGGAGATATGTCCTGATCGTATTTTCTCAAAAGCTATCTGGTAGATCATGAGACATAAAGCCATCCTGTGTCAGAGATTTTTTACATTTCTTCTGTTCAGCCCAGACTGCTCTTCAGCCTTCTTCAACTTTATCCAAATTTTACTCTTTTCACCTAACCTCAGACTCTGCATCTCACTTTTGCCATTTCCCCTATTTCTGATTCTTTCTATGAGCCCATAAAACCTCTCCCCTTATGGCCTTCCTAGTCCTGAACTGGGCTGCTTCCTCTCTCCTCAGGTCTTATCCCTTTATTTCCTGTTCTTCCACCCAAGTTTCCTTTCCTTCTCTCTAAAGCAGCCTTTGATCCCCACCACGACCACCAAGGAAAAACCACAGTAAAGAGCATCGGAAAACTCAACAGGCTTTTTTATTACTCAGCTATTAATTCTAGGACATGTGTTTATTCAGTTTCATTAAGGTTTAAAAATATATCAGAAGAGGGAAATTTGTATCTATCTATCTATGTGCATATTATATCTATCTATATTCCTATCTATCTATCTATATCTATCTTGTGTCTATCTACATATATATGCGGAAAACCAGCTGGTACCCAAAGTGGCACCAACAATCTTAGAAGCTCTTATTTTGCATAGCCATAGTATCTAGCCATTTCCATCTCTTTTTCCTTCTCGATGAAATACTGCACTTTCCCCAAAGATGTACATTTGGCAGCATTCTCACGCTCTTGCTGAGCCAGCTTCTTCATGGCCTCGCGCTCTGGCCTCTGCTCTTTTGTAATGGGCGTTGACATTTCTGGCTCAGGAACATTTGGATTCCTCCATGGAATTCGTTGGTAGCGCAAGTCTTGGAGTGGATATTGGGTTTGAGGCTTGGGTGGTGGCTGGAGTTTGGTCACAGCAGTGGAAACGGGCCCCTGCCGCAGAGAAGTGCAGGATGATGTTTTGTCCGGTGCGGGCCCAGAAGCAGCCCTCTGAGGGACACTGGGCGACCTAGGGTTGGTCAAACCTGGTTGGGTTGTGTTGATTGGAATTGGCTGAGCTGGCCTGGCAGGACCTGTCAAGGATGCATTGGCAGGAGCTGGTTGGGATGGATTGGCTGAGTTAGTAGCACCAGGCTGGGCAGAGTAAGCCATAGCAGGCCTATGTGAGGCCAGAGACTGTGGCCTCCGAGGAGCAGGTCGAGGTCGAGGCCTGTCCAGGGTCAGAAAAGGCAAAGGTATCAGCCTGACCTTCCCAGGAGGTGGCAGCTCAAACTGGGATGGAGATGGAGACTCCTCTTCAGCACTGCCATCTCGTTTCTGGGCTTTGACTTGAGTTTTCTCAGGACTTTTACCCTTCCATGGGGTATCCGGCTGTCGTTTGATAGCTCGGGCTGGCTGGGGTTCTCTGGTGTTGCTAGAGTTTTCTAGGGCCCGAGAGGAAGAGAGCCCAGCTTTCTTGTCATTCTTCCTCCCCAGTGCATGAAAAACCTGCACAGACTCCAGCATGTGCATGCCTAGGCTGCTTCGAGGCTTTTTGAAGACCTCTTGGCTAAGGTCAGGTTGATTTTTCTTCCGCTTCATCCTGGGAATAGTTGGCTTCCCTTCTGCCTGGACTTTGTTCCCTGGCTGCTTACTCTCTTCAGCTTTCCTGGACTGATTTTCTCTTGATCTTTTGTTTTTTTCCTGCCCGTGGCTCTTAGTTTTGCTCATCCTGCTAGAGGCACCATTCTCAGGTTCGCTCTTAGGATGCTTGACCGCATTCACAGGAGCCCTGTCACTGGCTGCAGCACTGCAAACAACCACTTCTTCCCCTAACAGGCACTCTGGGTTCTTTGGCTGGCTTTTGGCTCTGGGAGCACCACTCATATGCTCAGAGGCTTTACGCCTGTTCTTCCTGACCTGATTGAAGGGACCCGTTATGGTACTCGTCTTGTCCTGCACCTGATTCATCTTGATGGCTCTGGTGTCTTTGGCTTTGATGGCTGTGAGATCTTTGGATTGGTCAAGGTATTTCAAGGAATTCGAGAGCTGGGGAAGGTGAATATCTTCCACCAGTTTAGGAGTGTTCTGAAAACCACTGCTGGGCTCAATCCCATTTTCAAGTGTCCCTTGGTCCTCAAGACTAAGGCTGTTCTTTCCGAGACTGGCATTGTCAGGACCAGGAGGTTCCTTTTGTCCAGGAGGATCAATGCACGCCAGAATCTGGTGAATGTCAGGGATTTCTAAAGGGAGTAGTGGAAGATCTTGGTTTTCTATTGGGATCTGGTCGTCATCCAGAGGCTTCGAAACCTTGGTTTTCATCTCATCCGAATTCTTATGCTCTGCTTGTTCCTTGCTTGAAGGTTGCAATCCCAGGGAAGTCTCCATCCCAAAGGAAGTTTCCATCACTACAAAGGAATCAAGGAAAACGTCAGCCCCTGGGTAAGTGAGATACTCCCCCTACTTACATACACAGCAATCAGGCACCTTCCAACAGTGGGCAAGGCATTTCCACTAGCTCTTCTTAAGGACCATGGACAGGACCTTGTGTTAAAAGATAGGAAGGGACCGGTCTACTTTGCATGTGATCATTTGATCTCATGGTTTGTTGGTTTTCTTGGTATTTCATAGGGTTGTGGAAAGTGACTAAAAAGTGAACGTGATTTTTGAACTATGAAATGTTTTATACAGCCTAGTATTCTCATATACAGTCCTTTCAATTCTCTCCACTCTTCTGAGGGAATAAGAACACTTCATGTCAAGGACCGGGACAGAGAGTGGAGCCCTTGCTCATGAAATACACAAGCAAGGACGCATTCTGAGCCGGCTTGCTATGGGCAGGATCTCTGAACACAAGGTCTGAAATCCTGGTGTACATTAAGGGAAATTAAACTGTCACTACCACATAAGAATTCTGAAGTGCCTTCCAAAGAGACTAAAGCAGTAGATCAGGGAAGGCCCTTAATTACAGTGTGGTGGTGTAGGGAGACTGAGGAGCACGGCAGCAAAGAGTGAGGCATCCCTTGGTGTGTTCTTGATCTTCTATTGTGTGTAGCATAGATGGCATTGTAGTATCCCACCTTCCCACCTATATAGAGTCTGAAAGTGGAGAGCACTGAGCAATGGTGGTGGTTAAACTCTCAGGACCTAAACTCTACCTATCTGTGGACTCACCACTTCTCAGCTGCAGACGTGACCCTCCTTTGCAATGCTGACTTAAGTCCTCTCCCTTCTTGCTGTTTGGACTCACCTTGAAAAGGTATTTCTGCCATGGATTGAGCGGACACCGAGTTGTAGGTTCCAGACGTGGAGACTGGTGTTAGGACATTTGTGGCCTGAAACTCCTCCAGCACCATCACTATCTCTGGTTGAGGGGCAGAGGCCCTGCTTCCCGTGTACGACACAGAGCCATAGGACTGCAGGCAGGGGCCAAGCTCTCCACACTGTAGAGGCCCCAATGTGCCTTCATTATAGTAATACATCTGGCTTCCTTCCTGGTAGGGAATTGACAGGCTATGTCCCTGATTTGGAATCTGAGATGGTGTCCCCTGAGCAAGGCTGGCAGACAGTGATGGATACAGAGGGACCACAGTATTGGCAACTGAAGTTTTATCATACTGGGCTGCCATAGACGTGGAAGAAACAGCTGTGTCTTGGTCAATAACAATCACAGTGTAGTCTTCAAGTGAAGATGACTTCTTTTCAGTGCTTCCTGTGGTATCCCACTTAAGAATGCCTGGATAGGAGGCAGCTGAAGTGGAGATCTGGCTCTGGCCAGTCACCCCAGACAACATAGCTGTGCTAGAATGTGGGTAAGGGTAGGCACTACCTATGAGTGGCTGGAAAGAGGTGCCAGAGGCTGATGGCAGTAGCCATGCCGAATTGACAGCTGGTGCACGGGTGCTGGAAAAGTTGCAGACACTTCCTTTTATGGAAACTGCATTGTTCACCACAGGAAGAGAGAGCTGAAGAGAATTTGCAGCTCGAAGTACAGATGGATTTTGGAAATTTTCTGCAGGAAACAAACGGGTGATGAAAGATCGATGAGATTGATAAACTTTCACTTTCTTTAAGGAACAGCATTATGTTAAGCTTGTTGCAATCAGGAAGTCTCTAATACCAATGCTCACTGAGATACCAAAAATCAAAGCTGATGATGTCCGTAAGTGCTGGAACACTTTGGTACTCTTCTGAGGAACTGCCTCTGCTCCAACCTGGGCACAGATGTGCAGAAGACCCAAGTGGTCTGCTACATATGTTGTTCCCAGGTTAGAAGCAAACTTCTCCCTGCCCTGTCTTTCCCTTCAGCGGGTACTAGCATGGTCTCGTAATTATCTCCTAGAATCGAAGCATTTCAGAAGTAGGAGGCCCTTAGCAAACTTCAATTTGAACATTCTCATATTACAAGTGAGGAAACTGAGTCTCAGAGAGGTCAGATTGACTTAGTCAGGTTCTCTCATTTTGTTAGTATCATTACCAGGTTACAGACCCTGACTCCATTGCTAGTACTCTTGCTCTGAGCAAAGGCCAGAACCAGGGAGAAATACAACGTTAAATACAGGCAATTTTATTTTGTCCATTAGAAAACTGTACAGCTACTACTATTGTAATCTTCGGTCTCATTTTGCTTGGGTAGGTCACATGCCATTTCCTAGAGTTCACATGTAAGCCCGTCCAGTTGGTAAATGTAAACGACCATACTTTACCCTCTTCAAACCTAGCTTCTGATCCAAAGTCAAAATGACTACCTGAGTGTTTCTCAAGAAATGCTTTTGGGGAAAAAAAAAAAACGTTATTGAAACTCTGTGAGCTTTAGGTTACTCATCTAAAAAGTGATCATCATAATAATACCTGGTATCATTCATACATGTATGAAGGTAATACATATGACTTGTAGAAAGGAAGATCATGAAGTTGTGGAAAGACAATACGACAAAAATCATGAAAAACGCATAACATCCCACTACGAAAAGGAACACATAGCTATTAATGAAAGTTGAGCTATAATGACTACAGCAGGAATCAAAGCTTAGTAATTTTAATCATAAATGAAGTTCTGTTACCATAGATGTAATATTATGAAAGTGAATATTGGCTCCTCTACTTCAGACAATACTGCTAACCAAGAACAGACCACGATAGAAGGTGACTTTGAATGAACCAATACACATAGACAGAGAAGCCATATTAATATAAAGGTGTAATAAGCAGGAAAATGCAGTAAATGCGAATATATTTGGTGAGCCATAATATCTGCCGGCAAATATTTTAATAAAAACTGGTAAAAGCAGAGGGCAAAACAATAACCATAAAGGAATTCCTTTATTGTGCTCATTCCTATTTCTCTGAATATTACCCAGCAAGTAGCAGATATTAATCCTAGTTGAAATAGATAGTTCAATTGATAGAGCCACATAAGGAGAAAGAAAAGTATCATGAAGATTTTTATATTTATCCTGCAAACATAGATTATAATCATCGTCAACATCTAAGAAAATGTCACCCCAAAGCCTAAAAAGATCACCTAAAAAGAATCCAGTTTTAAAAACAACCCAAAGGACTCCACGAATTCGTTCGGATAAATGCGGAATTACAGATGTGGTGCTTGACGTTTTCTTTTTATTCTTAGGTAGGTCGTTCTTTATATTCTTAAGTCTAAAAATGGTTAATGACTGTTCATCAGTACGCACTCTGATTCAGGAAGAAAATAATTGTAAAGATGAAAAGCAGCCTTTACTTGAAACCTACTTAGCACGCAAAGGAATTTGTCCTTCTGATGCAAGTTAGGATACATCATTTTTGAAACACACAATTTTATTTTCAATATTAGAATAATCCATACGTTTTAAAAATCAGGGGACAAAAAACACTTAAAATTCTGTTCCCTCCAGCACCCTAGATAACCACTTTTCTTAATTTTTTGTTTATGCGAAACATCATTTCTAAACCATTTCTTCACTGTTCATTTATAAAACTGTCAAGTGTCATCTGAGTTCAAAGAAGAAACAGAAAAAAACCAGGCAACTACATATGACTTTCCTGGTGAGCTGCTTTTCCTAGTGACACCCTGCTGTAGCCTTAGTTTCCTTCTTAGTCCGGTCATCTAAGCACTTGCTGACTTCATTGTGCCCTGCTCTGAGGAGATTTCCCTCTATGCTCGTGCCCCTTTCATATAAAATCTCGAGTCCCCTTCAGCATTCCATCACAAACTGCCTTCTTTTTTCCTGAGAACTCCTGCGTGCTCTCCACCTCTTTCATCTAGTTTCTCCTTCCTCATTTTTACATTCACTTGCCCCTGTCAGTTCCTGTTGGCCTGTGCTGGATGAAAACAGTTGCCAAACTTCCTTGCCCCAAGAACTTCTGTCTCCTTCTGGCCCGCTACTCTCCATCCCCTCTCCCTATATGTCTTCACCTAGTTTACACAGAAAACGCCACAACAAGTGAATGTTACTTTTTGAACAGCACTGAATTTGAAATACTGGAGTTAATGTATTACTACAGGGAGACAATTACAGATGAAACCTCTTGGTAGATGTTGTTAGTTTTCTACACCACCGAGGCTTTTTCTCTGTTTCTCTTGAAGCAAACAGTCTCAAGAAGTGTCTAATTTCATTTTCTGTGCACAAGCTCTTTAAGATCTAACATTAGAAAGGAAAGGGTCCAGAAAGAATAACCAATCTATTATCCTAATATAACATATGAGGAAACAGATTTTGTGAGAGAGTAAATGGTTTGTCCGAAGTTACACAGCTAGTACATGTCAGAGCCAAAACTGAAATGAGGTTTCCAGATTTCTGGTTCAATACTTTACCCCATTATTCTAAAGTGTCTTGACTGTACTACTAACTTTAGGGGGAAGAAATCCAATGAAACACTAGAAAGTTCCTGTCCTTACCTGACATGGAGAGAGACGAAGAAACGTCAACTGAGGACACACAGGATGAGGAGACGATACTGGAGGATGTCTGGGTGGCAGAAGCCAAAGGGCGCATGTGTCCAGTACAGAGGTTACCGATCACTGGCCACTGGCCACTGGCGATGATTGGAGTTTATTGACACACAACTCCATGGAAACCCCAAGATTCTACCAGGTGGCAGTAGGTTGGTGGGCAAATGATGTCACAAAACAGGCAGTTTAAAGGTATCCGGTAGCCAATAGGGAGGTCAAATTTCCAACAGGAAGGTGAGATTGGACGGAGAGAGTGGCAGGAGCAGCATCTAAATGTCTGAACTCTGGGGAAGTTAAATACTGCAAGGCAGACATGATAGTTCCACGTTCCCCTAGATCATCTCAGAGCTTCTTATAGATGTTCATTAATATAATTAACTAAGAGTCATTTATATTTTGTATGTTATTTTTAATGGAATATATAATATTATACATTTCTAAGTAGATATTACATATTCAGTTAATTAACATCCTTGGGGAGGAAGGAAAGGGACACATAGTGTAAGCAATAGCAGTTGTTCTGAAACTATTTCAGTTATTTTGCTTAGTGAAATTACTGCAACTTTCAGGGAGCAAAGGAAGGGATTAAAGGGCCCTTTCTGTGCCTTGGTTGAAGACTAGGGTGAGTGTGCCTTGTAGGGAATGATGTAATCCACGGCTCTTCCCTTAGTTTCTTCTCCTTGAATCCTACCTTCCTTGGGCTGGGCTGGGCTGGGCTGGGCCGGGCCAGGTGGTGCCAGATCGGACTTGCAACTCTCTTCTGCTCTCCTTTCTTCCCCTTCATTTTAGGCATTGTTTCTGAGATGAGCCTTGATGTTGCCTTCTTATACTCGTGGATGTTACTTCCTGCAAACTTCAAGAAGCAGCGGTCTTCCCTTCAATGCCCCGATGCTTTGAATAATGGACTCTGCCTAGTCAAAGCCAACACCAGAGTGGTAGATGATACAGGTAACTGCAGACGTTCCTTCTTCTGGTCTGTGGTCACAATTCTTTTGCCCATAAGTGGCTACCTCTGGCTCCTTGCACCTCTTCATAGACATTCTGCCATCCTGCTCTTTTATACGTGGGAAGCATTTGGGATATTTTCTCTCTTCTCACTCGAGAGAATCCAGTGTGGCAGTTACTGTAGCTTCCTCTCCCTTGAAAACAGCCACTGGAGAATCTTGGGCATCTAGGATTTTTCCTATGCCATGCTTGAGTGCAATGCCAGGCAAAATGAAGAGAAGAATAGTTAGAGAAAGAAGACATCGATGGAAAATAGGGAACGGGTAAGGCAAGGGCACAGGAAAAAAAGAGACTCATGTACTTTTTGGTTACTGTAAGAAAAAAGTTGGCATTCTTTGGCCTCATTTTGTACTAGCAGAACAGACAATTCAATGTGTGTGGTGTGTGTGTGTGTGTGTGTGTGTGTGTGTGTGTGTGTGTGTGTGTGGGTGTGTGTGTGTGTGGGTGGGTGGGTGGGTGTGTGTGTGTAGATATACGTTTTTGACGTGTATATGTTTTATGTAGCTAGAGAATCCAGAACCTGCCATGGATTTGTGCACTGAAGAGAATAGTCATAAATGGATTTGCTTTTTTTGTTTTATGTCATATTACCTTATGTATGCCATTCATTATTATGTTTGTAGAATAGGGATTGCTTTTAAATGCTTTGGTTTTTCTACATGTTTTTTTTTCCACCTGTAGTCCTATGATTCAAGAATCCAACCCTGGAAGACATATCGCATGTTCTTTTCTCTTGATTAGCTTATATTGAAACATCGCAAACTAACTTGACCTGATGGATTTTGTGGAGAAAATTAAAGAGGGGTCCGTGAAAAAGGCATTGTGGTGAGCTATACCACAGTAAGTGTGGTGTAACTTATGTGCCTGAGCATAAGGAACAGATGTTGCTGTCAGCCCACTTGGCCTGGTTGCCTTTGTTTTTGTTCCCCTGTTTAGTGCTTTTCTCACCAACTTCTCTTGTGACCGTGATAAAGTGAGTTAAGGCTGAGTTGCTAACGGTTGATATGTGGATTAAGCTGGTTTGGGGGAGGAAATGCGTGGCTAGAATCATTTTTCTTGGTGGCAAGCTTTCAGGCACGCCTAGAACCATCTTTCTGGGGACTTTTCTAGTGGCAGTGAGAAGGTAGCATTCGATACAAGATGCTAAGAGCCCAGAAGAAGATACATTGATAGGTGGGACCTGTGACGATCAGTATTGCTTTTATAGACTTATTTTTCCCATCTCTTCCCGTCATGCTCCTACTGCTTCTTATGCAATTTCAGTGATTGTATGTGTGCGTCTGTGGGGGTGATGCTTATCTGAGAAGAAATTGTGAAAGGTGTGGCAGGGTAGACATATGGTTTAACTTTCCAAGTGTTTTTCCCTTTGAGCTTAGCTTCCCCTCTCACATAGCTTACTTCCATAATACTAACATGGAATGTGAGGCTAACAATGTATACGAAGTGTCTGCAAGCCAAGCAGTGTCGATTTTCTCTGTGGTCCCACAGAAATCAAGGGCATCCATAGCTACTACATGTTTGGGTGGGTGATATGGATAGGGAGGAGCGTGGTAAGAACAACAACGTGTTTACATATGAAAATGCTCAGTTGCAACATTCAATTCTATTTAGGCAAATGTTTCTCATAGTTTCGTCTCTCCTGGTTCCTTGCCTCTGTAAAGATTTTCTCTCCACAGTTTCTAGCCACTTAACTCTAGCTCCCAGTCTCAGCATCATCTTAACCTCTAAAATGAATCTCAAATGTAGGAGGAAGAACCTAAAGAGCTTCAGTCTAACACTCTGGAACTTGGTTAAGCTCTATCCTGACTAAAGCCTCCGTTTTCATAGTCAGGGTGTTATCTTGTTCCAGAGACCCATTCCCTGCATTTCGTACCCATCAGGATAACTGGGCTCGTCTCAGTGTAACATCCCCAGACCTAAATGACATAAATCAGAATGAAAAGAGCTGAGAGAACTCAGTACACAATTAAAAATTTTAAATATTCTAAGAACTAAACACCAAACTAAACGCAACACAAGGGTAAATGAAAACACAAGAAATACTTTAAAATGAAAAAGAAGATGATAGAAATGATTCTAGAGAAATGGCAAATATAAAAGGTAAGCAAAAAAAGCCAGGACAGTTCTGAAAAGGGTAGTGCAGAAGCATTTAGAATAACACAAAAATGATATTTCAAGTCAGTCGGACGGATTACTCAATAAATTGGGATGCGTACATCATGTTGGGCTACATATAAAAAAGTTCTCTGGAAGGATCCAAAAAGTGGCTAAAGTAGATGTCTCTGAGGGAGGGGCGAAGTGCTTGGCTGAGAAATGGGGAAAATGGTGAATTTCCACTGAATAGCCTTTTGCATCTTTCTAATGTTCTGTCATGTCAATCTATTACCTCCCAAGTCTGAATGCCTGGGTTCAAATTGCTCCCCCAATTGCTAGCACTTAATTTTGGGCAAATGCTTGACACTATCGCTTTATCTGTGAAATGGGGTGAGTACCTTAGCCAGGTGCTGCCTGGCACAGAATAAACTCTCTCTACGTGTAAAGGACTAAAGAAACAACCCAGTGTCCAGCAGCTCTTGAACAGATGAACTGAGGTGGTATGTCCAGAAAATAGAATATTCTGCAGTCGTGAAAAGGAATGACATAGTGACAGTCTACAACACGGATGAACTTGCAAACATTATGCTGAGTGAAAGGAGCCAGATACCAAAGGTTACACTATGTGATTCCATTTACAGCATGTATATGAAATGTCCCCAAAAGGCAAATCAGTAGAAATTACCGGTTGCCTGGAGCAGGAGTAGGAGGGAGGGGGTAGAGAGGACTCTTTTTAGGATGATGAAAATGGTATGGATGAGGCAGTGGTGACGGGTGCACAACCTTGGGAATGTAAGAAGTGCCACCGAACTGTGTGCTTTTAAACGGTCGATTTTACGTTGAGCGAATCATACCTCAAAGACCAGTTTTACTGCTGTAAAGTACTAACTCTCCCGTGGTGACGATCGGCTGCCGCATTTCTCCCTTGCCCCCCTCCCTGCCTTTCCTGCGCTCCCCCCGCCGTGTCCCACCCGGTCTCCCTCACGCGCGCGCCACCAGGACGCCCGACGAGCGCTCTGGACCTTTGGGCGCCCGCGTCCCGGGCCCTCGGAGGGCCGCCAAGTGCGCACGCGCACCCCCGCTCTCACCTAGAAATGGACGCTCCGGGACGAGTTTTCTCCAGCGTTTCGGTTGATGGTGATGGTCCGGGAAGGCAGCACGCGCCCGGGTCGGTGGAGAACTTGCTGGGCTTTTCACCTTAATATTCAGGCCCCTCCAGAAGCTGATCTCGTCCACCCGAAACCTCCAGATGCTGTGCTCTGAAAGCCAGGTTGACCGCCTGTGGGCGCTTGCAAACACTGAGGAATTGGGGGGCTCGTAGGCTTCCAATGGAGGCCTTGCTCCTTTGCGTGCAATGCGACCCCAGCCCCAGCTGAACCTGCTACTGAAGTGGCAGGGCGGTAAATAATATTGGCCTTGCACGTTGCCAAGTTTAACTGAAGTAATACATCTTTCCGGCCCGGTTCATAGGTGTTGAGTGCATAGAGATTTATATTCCAGGCCCTGTTTTGGGTGAGCCTCATGCTGCTGCGATTCACTTTGCTAGGCCCCAGGTTATCACCTGCCTGCAGGAAATCTGTGAGCTCTTGCCACTCCCCTGGTAGATTCCCCTGTGTTTAGTATTCACCTTTCCCAGCTCTACTCACACATGCATAAGGTAACCCAAACCCGTTGGAGATATGTCCTGATCGTATTTTCTCAAAAGCTATCTGGTAGGTCATGAGACATAAAGCCATCCTGTGTCAGAGATTTTTTACATTTCTTCTGTTCAGCCCAGACTGCTCTTCAGCCTTCTTCAACTTTATCCAAATTTTACTCTTTTCACCTAACCTCAGACTCTGCATCTCACTTTTGCCATTTCCCCTATTTCTGATTCTTTCTATGAGCCCATAAAACCTCTCCCCTTATGGCCTTCCTAGTCCTGAACTGGGCTGCTTCCTCTCTCCTCAGGTCTTATCCCTTTATTTCCTGTTCTTCCACCCAAGTTTCCTTTCCTTCTCTCTAAAGCAGCCTTTGATCCCCACCACGACCACCAAGGAAAAACCACAGTAAAGAGCATCGGAAAACTCAACAGGCTTTTTTATTACTCAGCTATTAATTCTAGGACATGTGTTTATTCAGTTTCATTAAGGTTTAAAAATATATCAGAAGAGGGAAATTTGTATCTATCTATCTATGTGCATATTATATCTATCTATATTCCTATCTATCTATCTATATCTATCTTGTGTCTATCTACATATATATGCGGAAAACCAGCTGGTACCCAAAGTGGCACCAACAATCTTAGAAGCTCTTATTTTGCATAGCCATAGTATCTAGCCATTTCCATCTCTTTTTCCTTCTCGATGAAATACTGCACTTTCCCCAAAGATGTACATTTGGCAGCATTCTCACGCTCTTGCTGAGCCAGCTTCTTCATGGCCTCGCGCTCTGGCCTCTGCTCTTTTGTAATGGGCGTTGACATTTCTGGCTCAGGAACATTTGGATTCCTCCATGGAATTCGTTGGTAGCGCAAGTCTTGGAGTGGATATTGGGTTTGAGGCTTGGGTGGTGGCTGGAGTTTGGTCACAGCAGTGGAAACGGGCCCCTGCCGCAGAGAAGTGCAGGATGATGTTTTGTCGGGTGCGGGCCCAGAAGCAGCCCTCTGAGGGACACTGGGCGACCTAGGGTTGGTCAAACCTGGTTGGGTTGTGTTGATTGGAATTGGCTGAGCTGGCCTGGCAGGACCTGTCAAGGATGCATTGGCAGGAGCTGGTTGGGATGGATTGGCTGAGTTAGTAGCACCAGGCTGGGCAGAGTAAGCCATAGCAGGCCTATGTGAGGCCAGAGACTGTGGCCTCCGAGGAGCAGGTCGAGGTCGAGGCCTGTCCAGGGTCAGAAAAGGCAAAGGTATCAGCCTGACCTTCCCAGGAGGTGGCAGCTCAAACTGGGATGGAGATGGAGACTCCTCTTCAGCACTGCCATCTCGTTTCTGGGCTTTGACTTGAGTTTTCTCAGGACTTTTACCCTTCCATGGGGTATCCGGCTGTCGTTTGATAGCTCGGGCTGGCTGGGGTTCTCTGGTGTTGCTAGAGTTTCCTAGGGCCCGAGAGGAAGAGAGCCCAGCTTTCTTGTCATTCTTCCTCCCCAGTGCATGAAAAACCTGCACAGACTCCAGCATGTGCATGCCTAGGCTGCTTCGAGGCTTTTTGAAGACCTCTTGGCTAAGGTCAGGTTGATTTTTCTTCCGCTTCATCCTGGGAATAGTTGGCTTCCCTTCTGCCTGGACTTTGTTCCCTGGCTGCTTACTCTCTTCAGCTTTCCTGGACTGATTTTCTCTTGATCTTTTGTTTTTTTCCTGCCCGTGGCTCTTAGTTTTGCTCATCCTGCTAGAGGCACCATTCTCAGGTTCGCTCTTAGGATGCTTGACCGCATTCACAGGAGCCCTGTCACTGGCTGCAGCACTGCAAACAACCACTTCTTCCCCTAACAGGCACTCTGGGTTCTTTGGCTGGCTTTTGGCTCTGGGAGCACCACTCATATGCTCAGAGGCTTTACGCCTGTTCTTCCTGACCTGATTGAAGGGACCCGTTATGGTACTCGTCTTGTCCTGCACCTGATTCATCTTGATGGCTCTGGTGTCTTTGGCTTTGATGGCTGTGAGATCTTTGGATTGGTCAAGGTATTTCAAGGAATTCGAGAGCTGGGGAAGGTGAATATCTTCCACCAGTTTAGGAGTGTTCTGAAAACCACTGCTGGGCTCAATCCCATTTTCAAGTGTCCCTTGGTCCTCAAGACTAAGGCTGTTCTTTCCGAGACTGGCATTTTCAGGACCAGGAGGTTCCTTTTGTCCCGGAGGATCAATGCACGCCAGAATCTGGTGAATGTCAGGGATTTCTAAAGGGAGTAGTGGAAGATCTTGGTTTTCTATTGGGATCTGGTCGTCATCCAGAGGCTTCGAAACCTTGGTTTTCATCTCATCCGAATTCTTATGCTCTGCTTGTTCCTTGCTTGAAGGTTGCAATCCCAGGGAAGTCTCCATCCCAAAGGAAGTTTCCATCACTACAAAGGAATCAAGGAAAACGTCAGCCCCTGGGTAAGTGAGATACTCCCCCTACTTACATACACAGCAATCAGGCACCTTCCAACAGTGGGCAAGGCATTTCCACTAGCTCTTCTTAAGGACCATGGACAGGACCTTGTGTTAAAAGATAGGAAGGACCGGTCTACTTTGCATGTGATCATTTGATCTCATGGTTTGTTGGTTTTCTTGGTATTTCATAGGGTTGTGGAAAGTGACTAAAAAGTGAACGTGATTTTTGAACTATGAAATGTTTTATACAGCCTAGTATTCTCATATACAGTCCTTTCAATTCTCTCCACTCTTCTGAGGGAATAAGAACACTTCATGTCAAGGACCGGGACAGAGAGTGGAGCCCTTGCTCATGAAATACACAAGCAAGGACGCATTCTGAGCCAGCTTGCTATGGGCAGGATCTCTGAACACAAGGTCTGAAATCCTGGTGTACATTAAGGGAAATTAAACTGTCACTACCACATAAGAATTCTGAAGTGCCTTCCAAAGAGACTAAAGCAGTAGATCAGGGAAGGCCCTTAATTACAGTGTGGTGGTGTAGGGAGACTGAGGAGCACGGCAGCAAAGAGTGAGGCATCCCTTGGTGTGTTCTTGATGTTCTCTTGTGTGTAGCATGGATGGCATTGTAGTATCCCACCTTCCCACCTATATAGAGTCTGAAAGTGGAGAGCACTGAGCAATGGTGGTGGTTAAACTCTCAGGACCTAAACTCTACCTATCTGTGGACTCACCACTTCTCAGCTGCAGACGTGACCCTCCTTTGCAATGCTGACTTAAGTCCTCTCCCTTCTTGCTGTTTGGACTCACCTTGAAAAGGTATTTCTGCCATGGATTGAGCGGACACCGAGTTGTAGGTTCCAGGCGTGGAGACTGCTGTTAGGACATTTGTGGCCTGAAACTCCTCCAGCACCATCACTATCTCTGGTTGAGGGGCAGAGGCCCTGCTTCCCGTGTACGACACAGAGCCATAGGACTGCAGGCAGGGGCCAAGCTCTCCACACTGTAGAGGCCCCAATGTGCCTTGATTATAGTAATACATCTGGCTTCCTTCCTGGTAGGGAAGTGACAGGCTATGTCCCTGATTTGGAATCTGAGATGGTGTCCCCTGAGCAAGGCTGGCAGACAGTGATGGATACAGAGGGACCACAGTATTGGCAACTGAAGTTTTATCATACTGGGCTGCCATAGACGTAGGCAGAAACAGCTGTGTCTTGGTCAATAACAATCACAGTGTAGTCTTCAAGTGAAGATGACTTCTTTTCAGTGCTTCCTGTGGTATCCCACTTAAGAATACCTGGATAGGAGGCAGCTGAAGTGGAGATCTGGCTCTGGCCAGTCACCCCAGACAACATAGCTGTGCTAGAATGTGGGTAAGGGTAGGCACTACCTATGAGTGGCTGGAAAGAGGTGCCAGAGGCTGATGGCAGTAGCCATGCCGAATTGACAGCTGGTGCACGGGTGCTGGAAAAGTTGCAGACACTTCCTTTTATGGAAACTGCATTGTTCACCACAGGAAGAGAGAGCTGAAGAGAATTTGCAGCTCCAAGTACAGATGGATTTTGGAAATTTTCTGCAGGAAACAAAAGGGTGATGAAAGATCGATGAGATTGATAAACTTTCACTTTCTTTAAGGAACAGCATTATGTTAAGCTTCTTGCAATCAGGAAGTCTCTAATACCAATGCTCACTGAGATACCAAAAATCAAAGCTGATGATGTCCGTAAGTGCTGGAACACTTTGGTACTCTTCTGAGGAACTGCCTCTGCTCCAACCTGGGCACAGATGTGCAGAAGACCCAAGTGGTCTGCTACATATGTTGTTCCCAGGTTAGAAGCAAACTTCTCCCTGCCCTGTCTTTCCCTTCAGCGGGTACTAGCATGGTCTCGTAATTATCTCCTAGAATCGAAGCATTTCAGAAGTAGGAGGCCCTTAGCAAACTTCAGTTTGAACATTCTCATATTACAAGTGAGGAAACTGAGGCTCAGAGAGGTCAGATTGACTTAGTCAGGTTCTCTCATTTTGTTAGTATCATTACCAGGTTACAGACCCTGACTCCATTGCTAGTACTCTTGCTCTGAGCAAAGGCCAGAACCAGGGAGAAATACAACGTTAAATACAGGCAAATTTATTTTGTCCATTAGAAAACTGTACAGCTACTACTATTGTAATCTTCGGTCTCATTTTGCTTGGGTAGGTCACATGCCATTTCCTAGAGTTCACATGTAAGCCCGTCCAGTTGGTAAATGTAAAGGACCATACTTTACCCTCTTCAAACCTAGCTTCTGATCCAAAGTCAAAATGACTACCTGAGTGTTTCTCAAGAAATGTTTTTGGGGAAAAAAAAAAACGTTATTGAAACTCTGTGAGCTTTAGGTTACTCATCTAAAAAGTGATCATCATAATAATACCTGGTATCATTCATACATGTATGAAGGTAATACATATGACTTGTAGAAAGGAAGATCATGAAGTTGTGGAAAGACAATACGACAAAAATCATGAAAAACGCATAACATCCCACTGCGAAAAGGAACACATAGCTATTAATGAAAGTTGAGCTATAATGACTACAGCAGGAATCAAAGCTTAGTAATTTTAATCATAAATGAAGTTCTGTTACCATAGATGTAATATTATGAAAGTGAATATTGGCTCCTCTACTTCAGACAATACTGCTAACCAAGAACAGACCACGATAGAAGGTGACTTTGAATGAACCAATACACATAGACAGAGAAGCCATATTAATATAAAGGTGTAATAAGCAGGAAAATGCAGTAAATGCGAATATATTTGGTGAGCCATAATATCTGCCGGCAAATATTTTAATAAAAACTGGTAAAAGCAGAGGGCAAAACAATAACCATAAAGGAATTCCTTTATTGTGCTCATTCCTATTTCTCTGAATATTACCCAGCAAGTAGCAGATATTAATCCTAGTTGAAATAGATAGTTCAATTGATAGAGCCACATAAGGAGAAAGAAAAGTATCATGAAGATTTTTATATTTATCCTGCAAACATAGATTATAATCATCGTCAACATCTAAGAAAATGTCACCCCAAAGCCTAAAAAGATCACCTAAAAAGAATCCAGTTTTAAAAACAACCCAAAGGACTCCACGAATTTGTTCGGATAAATGCGGAATTACAGATGTGGTGCTTGACGTTTTCTTTTTATTCTTAGGTAGGTCGTTCTTTATATTCTTAAGTCTAAAAATGGTTAATGACTGTTCATCAGTACGCACTCTGATTCAGGAAGAAAATAATTGTAAAGATGAAAAGCAGCCTTTACTTGACACCTACTTAGCACGCAAAGGAATTTGTCCTTCTGATGCAAGTTAGGATACATCATTTTTGAAACACACAATTTTATTTTCAATATTAGAATAATCCATACGTTTTAAAAATCAGGGGACAAAAAACACTTAAAATTCTGTTCCCTCCAGCCCCCTAGATAACCACTTTTCTTAATTTTTTGTTTATGCGAAACATCATTTCTAAACCATTTCTTCACTGTTCATTTATAAAACTGTCAAGTGTCATCTGAGTTCAAAGAAGAAACAGAAAAAAACCAGGCAACTACATATGACTTTCCTGGTGAGCTGCTTTTCCTAGTGACACCCTGCTGTAGCCTTAGTTTCCTTCTTAGTCCGGTCATCTAAGCACTTGCTGACTTCATTGTGCCCTGCTCTGAGGAGATTTCCCTCTATGCTCGTGCCCCTTTCATATAAAATCTCGAGTCCCCTTCAGCATTCCATCACAAACTGCCTTCTTTTTTCCTGAGAACTCCTGCGTGCTCTCCACCTCTTTCATCTAGTTTCTCCTTCCTCATTTTTACATTCACTTGCCCCTGTCAGTTCCTGTTGGCCTGTGCTGGATGAAAACAGTTGCCAAACTTCCTTGCCCCAAGAACTTCTGTCTCCTTCTGGCCCGCTACTCTCCATCCCCTCTCCCTATATGTCTTCACCTAGTTTACACAGAAAACGCCACAACAAGTGAATGTTACTTTTTGAACAGCACTGAATTTGAAATACTGGAGTTAATGTATTACTACAGGGAGACAATTACAGATGAAACCTCTTGGTAGATGTTGTTAGTTTTCTACACCACCGAGGCTTTTTCTCTGTTTCTCTTGAAGCAAACAGTCTCAAGAAGTGTCTAATTTCATTTTCTGTGCACAAGCTCTTTAAGATCTAACATTAGAAAGGAAAGGGTCCAGAAAGAATAACCAATCTATTATCCTAATATAACATATGAGGAAACAGATTTTGTGAGAGAGTAAATGGTTTGTCCGAAGTTACACAGCTAGTACATGTCAGAGCCAAAACTGAAATGAGGTTTCCAGATTTCTGGTTCAATACTTTACCCCATTATTCTAAAGTGTCTTGACTGTACTACTAACTTTAGGGGGAAGAAATCCAATGAAACACTAGAAAGTTCCTGTCCTTACCTGACATGGAGAGAGACGAGGAAACGTCAACTGAGGACACACAGGATGAGGAGACGATACTGGAGGATGTCTGGGTGGCAGAAGCCAAAGGGCGCATGTGTCCAGTACAGAGGTTACCGATCACTGGCCACTGGCCACTGGCGATGATTCGAGTTTATTGACACACAACTCCATGGAAACCCCAAGATTCTACCAGGTGGCAGTAGGTTGGTGGGCAAATGATGTCACAAAACAGGCAGTTTAAAGGTATCCGGTAGCCAATAGAGACGTCAAATTTCCAACAGGAAGGTGAGATTGGACGGAGAGAGTGGCAGGAGCAGCATCTAAATGTCTGAACTCTGGGGAAGTTAAATACTGCAAGGCAGACATGATAGTTCCACGTTCCCCTAGATCATCTCAGAGCTTCTTATAGATGTTCATTAATATAATTAACTAAGAGTCATTTATATTTTGTATGTTATTTTTAATGGAATATATAATATTATACATTTCTAAGTAGATATTACATATTCAGTTAATTAATATCCTTGGGGAGGAAGGAAAGGGACACATAGTGTAAGCAATAGCAGTTGTTCTGAAACTATTTCAGTTATTTTGCTTAGTGAAATTACTGCAACTTTCAGGGAGCAAAGGAAGGGATTAAAGGGCCCTTTCTGTGCCTTGGTTGAAGACTAGGGTGAGTGTGCCTTGTAGGGAATGATGTAATCCACGGCTCTTCCCTTAGTTTCTTCTCCTTGAATCCTACCTTCCTTGGGCTGGGCTGGGCTGGGCTGGGCCGGGCCAGGTGGTGCCAGATCGGACTTGCAACTCTCTTCTGCTCTCCTTTCTTCCCCTTCATTTTAGGCATTGTTTCTGAGATGAGCCTTGATGTTGCCTTCTTATACTCGTGGATGTTACTTCCTGCAAACTTCAAGAAGCAGCGGTCTTCCCTTCAATGCCCCGATGCTTTGAATAATGGACTCTGCCTAGTCAAAGCCAACACCAGAGTGGTAGATGATACAGGTAACTGCAGACGTTCCTTCTTCTGGTCTGTGGTCACAATTCTTTTGCCCATAAGTGGCTACCTCTGGCTCCTTGCACCTCTTCATAGACATTCTGCCATCCTGCTCTTTTATACGTGGGAAGCATTTGGGATATTTTCTCTCTTCTCACTCGAGAGAATCCAGTGTGGCAGTTACTGTAGCTTCCTCTCCCTTGAAAACAGCCACTGGAGAATCTTGGGCATCTAGGATTTTTCCTATGCCATGCTTGAGTGCAATGCCAGGCAAAATGAAGAGAAGAATAGTTAGAGAAAGAAGACATCGATGGAAAATAGGGAACGGGTAAGGCAAGGGCACAGGAAAAAAAGAGACTCATGTACTTTTTGGTTTCTGTAAGAAAAAAGTTGGCATTCTTTGGCCTCATTTTGTACTAGCAGAACAGACAATTCAATGTGTGTGGTGTGTGTGTGTGTGTGTGTGTGTGTGTGTGTGTGTGTGTGTGGGTGGGTGGGTGTGTGTGTGTGTGTGGGTGGGTGGGTGGGTGGGTGTGTGTGTGTGTGTAGATATACGTTTTTGACGTGTATATGTTTTATGTAGCTAGAGAATCCAGAACCTGCCATGGATTTGTGCACTGAAGAGAATAGTCATAAATGGATTTGCTTTTTTTGTTTTATGTCATATTACCTTATGTATGCCATTCATTATTATGTTTGTAGAATAGGGATTGCTATTAAATGCTTTGGTTTTTCTACATGTTTTTTTTTCCACCTGTAGTCCTATGATTCAAGAATCCAACCCTGGAAGACATATCGCATGTTCTTTTCTCTTGATTAGCTTATATTGAAACATCGCAAACTAACTTGACCTGATGGATTTTGTGGAGAAAATTAAAGAGGGGTCCGTGAAAAAGGCATTGTGGTGAGCTATACCACAGTAAGTGTGGTGTAACTTATGTGCCTGAGCATAAGGAACAGATGTTGCTGTCAGCCCACTTGGCCTGGTTGCCTTTGTTTTTGTTCCCCTGTTTAGTGCTTTTCTCACCAACTTCTCTTGTGACCGTGATAAAGTGAGTTAAGGCTGAGTTGCTAACGGTTGATTTGTGGATTAAGCTGGTTTGGGGGAGGAAATGCGTGGCTAGAATCATTTTTCTTGGTGGCAAGCTTTCAGGCACGCCTAGAACCATCTTTCTGGGGACTTTTCTAGTGGCAGTGAGAAGGTAGCATTCGATACAAGATGCTAAGAGCCCAGAAGAAGATACATTGATAGGTGGGACCTGTAACGATCAGTATTGCTTTTATAGACTTATTTTTCCCATCTCTTCCCGTCATGCTCCTACTGCTTCTTATGCAATTTCAGTGATTGTATGTGTGCGTCTGTGGGGGTGATGCTTATCTGAGAAGAAATTGTGAAAGGTGTGGCAGGGTAGACATATGGTTTAACTTTCCAAGTGTTTTTCCCTTTGAGCTTAGCTTCCCCTCTCACATAGCTTACTTCCATAATACTAACATGGAATGTGAGGCTAAAAATGTATACGAAGTGTCTGCAAGCCAAGCAGTGTCGATTTTCTCTGTGGTCCCACAGAAATCAAGGGCATCCATAGCTACTACATGTTTGGGTGGGTGATATGGATAGGGAGGAGCGTGGTAAGAACAACAACGTGTTTACATATGAAAACGCTCAGTTGCAACATTCAATTCTATTTAGGCAAATGTTTCTCATAGTTTCGTCTCTCCTGGTTCCTTGCCTCTGTAAAGATTTTCTCTCCACAGTTTCTAGCCACTTAACTCTAGCTCCCAGTCTCAGCATCATCTTAACCTCTAAAATGAATCTCAAATGTAGGAGGAAGAACCTAAAGAGCTTCAGTCTAACACTCTGGAACTTGGTTAAGCTCTATCCTGACTAAAGCCTCCGTTTTCATAGTCAGGGTGTTATCTTGTTCCAGAGACCCATTCCCTGCATTTCGTACCCATCAGGATAACTGGGCTCGTCTCAGTGTAACATCCCCAGACCTAAATGACATAAATCAGAATGAAAAGAGCTGAGAGAACTCAGTACACAATTAAAAATTTTAAATATTCTAAGAACTAAACACCAAACTAAACGCAACACAAGGGTAAATGAAAACACAAGAAATACTTTAAAATGAAAAAGAAGATGATAGAAATGATTCTAGAGAAATGGCAAATATAAAAGGTAAGCAAAAAAAGCCAGGACAGTTCTGAAAAGGGTAGTGCAGAAGCATTTAGAATAACACAAAAATGATATTTCAAGTCAGTCGGACGGATTACTCAATAAATTGGGATGCGTACATCATGTTGGGCTACATATAAAAAAGTTCTCTGGAAGGATCCAAAAAGTGGCTAAAGTAGATGTCTCTGAGGGAGGGGCGAAGTGCTTGGCTGAGAAATGGGGAAAATGGTGAATTTCCACTGAATAGCCTTTTGCATCTTTCTAATGTTCTGTCATGTCAATCTATTACCTCCCAAGTCTGAATGCCTGGGTTCAAATTGCTCCCCCAATTGCTAGCACTTAATTTTGGGCAAATGCTTGACACTATCGCTTTATCTGTGAAATGGGGTGAGTACCTTAGCCAGGTGCTGCCTGGCACAGAATAAACTCTCTCTACGTGTAAAGGACTAAAGAAACAACCCAGTGTCCAGCAGCTCTTGAACAGATGAACTGAGGTGGTATGTCCAGAAAATAGAATATTCTGCAGTCGTGAAAAGGAATGACATAGTGACAGTCTACAACACGGATGAACTTGCAAACATTATGCTGAGTGAAAGGAGCCAGATACCAAAGGTTACACTATGTGATTCCATTTACAGCATGTACATGAAATGTCCCCAAAAGGCAAATCAGTAGAAATTACCGGTTGCCTGGAGCAGGAGTAGGAGGGAGGGGGTAGAGAGGACTCTTTTTAGGATGATGAAAATGGTATGGATGAGGCAGTGGTGACGGGTGCACAACCTTGGGAATGTAAGAAGTGCCACCGAACTGTGTGCTTTTAAACGGTCGATTTTACGTTGAGCGAATCATACCTCAAAGACCAGTTTTACTGCTGTAAAGCACTAACTCTCCCGTGGTGACGATCGGCTGCCGCATTTCTCCCTTGCCCCCCTCCCTGCCTTTCCTGCGCTCCCCCCGCCGTCTCCCACCCGGTCTCCCTCACGCGCGCGCCACCAGGACGCCCGACGAGCGCTCTGGACCTTTGGGCGCCAGCGTCCCGGGCCCTTGGAGGGCCGCCAAGTGCGCACGCGCACCCCCGCTCTCACCTAGAAATGGACGCTCCGGGACGAGTTTTCTCCAGCGTTTCGGTTGATGGGGATGGTCCGGGAAGGCAGCACGCGCCCGGGTCGGTGGAGAACTTGCTGGGCTTTTCACCTTAATATTCAGGCCCCTCCAGAAGCTGATCTCGTCCACCCGAAACCTCCAGATGCTGTGCTCTGAAAGCCAGGTTGACCGCCTGTGGGCGCTTGCAAACACTGAGGACTTGGGGGGCTCGTAGGCTTCCAATGGAGGCCTTGCTCCTTTGCGTGCAATGCGACCCCAGCCCCAGCTGAACCTGCTACTGAAGTGGCAGGGCGGTAAATAATATTGGCCTTGCACGTTGCCAAGTTTAACTGAAGTAATACATCTTTCCGGCCCGGTTCATAGGTGTTGAGTGCATAGAGATTTATATTCCAGGCCCTGTTTTGGGTGAGCCTCATGCTGCTGCGATTCACTTTGCTAGGCCCCAGGTTATCACCTGCCTGCAGGAAATCTGTGAGCTCTTGCCACTCCCCTGGTAGATTCCCCTGTGTTTAGTATTCACCTTTCCCAGCTCTACTCACACATGCATAAGGTAACCCAAACCCGTTGGAGATATGTCCTGATCGTATTTTCTCAAAAGCTATCTGGTAGGTCATGAGACATAAAGCCATCCTGTGTCAGAGATTTTTTACATTTCTTCTGTTCAGCCCAGACTGCTCTTCAGCCTTCTTCAACTTTATCCAAATTTTACTCTTTTCACCTAACCTCAGACTCTGCATCTCACTTTTGCCATTTCCCCTATTTCTGATTCTTTCTATGAGCCCATAAAACCTCTCCCCTTATGGCCTTCCTAGTCCTGAACTGGGCTGCTTCCTCTCTCCTCAGGTCTTATCCCTTTATTTCCTGTTCTTCCACCCAAGTTTCCTTTCCTTCTCTCTAAAGCAGCCTTTGATCCCCACCACGACCACCAAGGAAAAACCACAGTAAAGAGCATCGGAAAACTCAACAGGCTTTTTTATTACTCAGCTATTAATTCTAGGACATGTGTTTATTCAGTTTCATTAAGGTTTAAAAATATATCAGAAGAGGGAAATTTGTATCTATCTATCTATGTGCATATTATATCTATCTATATTCCTATCTATCTATCTATATCTATCTTGTGTCTATCTACATATATATGCGGAAAACCAGCTGGTACCCAAAGTGGCACCAACAATCTTAGAAGCTCTTATTTTGCATAGCCATAGTATCTAGCCATTTCCATCTCTTTTTCCTTCTCGATGAAATACTGCACTTTCCCCAAAGATGTACATTTGGCAGCATTCTCACGCTCTTGCTGAGCCAGCTTCTTCATGGCCTCGCGCTCTGGCCTCTGCTCTTTTGTAATGGGCGTTGACATTTCTGGCTCAGGAACATTTGGATTCCTCCATGGAATTCGTTGGTAGCGCAAGTCTTGGAGTGGATATTGGGTTTGAGGCTTGGGTGGTGGCTGGAGTTTGGTCACAGCAGTGGAAACGGGCCCCTGCCGCAGAGAAGTGCAGGATGATGTTTTGTCGGGTGCGGGCCCAGAAGCAGCCCTCTGAGGGACACTGGGCGACCTAGGGTTGGTCAAACCTGGTTGGGTTGTGTTGATTGGAATTGGCTGAGCTGGCCTGGCAGGACCTGTCAAGGATGCATTGGCAGGAGCTGGTTGGGATGGATTGGCTGAGTTAGTAGCACCAGGCTGGGCAGAGTAAGCCATAGCAGGCCTATGTGAGGCCAGAGACTGTGGCCTCCGAGGAGCAGGTCGAGGTCGAGGCCTGTCCAGGGTCAGAAAAGGCAAAGGTATCAGCCTGACCTTCCCAGGAGGTGGCAGCTCAAACTGGGATGGAGATGGAGACTCCTCTTCAGCACTGCCATCTCGTTTCTGGGCTTTGACTTGAGTTTTCTCAGGACTTTTACCCTTCCATGGGGTATCCGGCTGTCGTTTGATAGCTCGGGCTGGCTGGGGTTCTCTGGTGTTGCTAGAGTTTCCTAGGGCCCGAGAGGAAGAGAGCCCAGCTTTCTTGTCATTCTTCCTCCCCAGTGCATGAAAAACCTGCACAGACTCCAGCATGTGCATGCCTAGGCTGCTTCGAGGCTTTTTGAAGACCTCTTGGCTAAGGTCAGGTTGATTTTTCTTCCGCTTCATCCTGGGAATAGTTGGCTTCCCTTCTGCCTGGACTTTGTTCCCTGGCTGCTTACTCTCTTCAGCTTTCCTGGACTGATTTTCTCTTGATCTTTTGTTTTTTTCCTGCCCGTGGCTCTTAGTTTTGCTCATCCTGCTAGAGGCACCATTCTCAGGTTCGCTCTTAGGATGCTTGACCGCATTCACAGGAGCCCTGTCACTGGCTGCAGCACTGCAAACAACCACTTCTTCCCCTAACAGGCACTCTGGGTTCTTTGGCTGGCTTTTGGCTCTGGGAGCACCACTCATATGCTCAGAGGCTTTACGCCTGTTCTTCCTGACCTGATTGAAGGGACCCGTTATGGTACTCGTCTTGTCCTGCACCTGATTCATCTTGATGGCTCTGGTGTCTTTGGCTTTGATGGCTGTGAGATCTTTGGATTGGTCAAGGTATTTCAAGGAATTCGAGAGCTGGGGAAGGTGAATATCTTCCACCAGTTTAGGAGTGTTCTGAAAACCACTGCTGGGCTCAATCCCATTTTCAAGTGTCCCTTGGTCCTCAAGACTAAGGCTGTTCTTTCCGAGACTGGCATTGTCAGGACCAGGAGGTTCCTTTTGTCCAGGAGGATCAATGCACGCCAGAATCTGGTGAATGTCAGGGATTTCTAAAGGGAGTAGTGGAAGATCTTGGTTTTCTATTGGGATCTGGTCGTCATCCAGAGGCTTCGAAACCTTGGTTTTCATCTCATCCGAATTCTTATGCTCTGCTTGTTCCTTGCTTGAAGGTTGCAATCCCAGGGAAGTCTCCATCCCAAAGGAAGTTTCCATCACTACAAAGGAATCAAGGAAAACGTCAGCCCCTGGGTAAGTGAGATACTCCCCCTACTTACATACACAGCAATCAGGCACCTTCCAACAGTGGGCAAGGCATTTCCACTAGCTCTTCTTAAGGACCATGGACAGGACCTTGTGTTAAAAGATAGGAAGGGACCGGTCTACTTTGCATGTGATCATTTGATCTCATGGTTTGTTGGTTTTCTTGGTATTTCATAGGGTTGTGGAAAGTGACTAAAAAGTGAACGTGATTTTTGAACTATGAAATGTTTTATACAGCCTAGTATTCTCATATACAGTCCTTTCAATTCTCTCCACTCTTCTGAGGGAATAAGAACACTTCATGTCAAGGACCGGGACAGAGAGTGGAGCCCTTGCTCATGAAATACACAAGCAAGGACGCATTCTGAGCCGGCTTGCTATGGGCAGGATCTCTGAACACAAGGTCTGAAATCCTGGTGTACATTAAGGGAAATTAAACTGTCACTACCACATAAGAATTCTGAAGTGCCTTCCAAAGAGACTAAAGCAGTAGATCAGGGAAGGCCCTTAATTACAGTGTGGTGGTGTAGGGAGACTGAGGAGCACGGCAGCAAAGAGTGAGGCATCCCTTGGTGTGTTCTTGATGTTCTCTTGTGTGTAGCATAGATGGCATTGTAGTATCCCACCTTCCCACCTATATAGAGTCTGAAAGTGGAGAGCACTGAGCAATGGTGGTGGTTAAACTCTCAGGACCTAAACTCTACCTATCTGTGGACTCACCACTTCTCAGCTGCAGACGTGACCCTCCTTTGCAATGCTGACTTAAGTCCTCTCCCTTCTTGCTGTTTGGACTCACCTTGAAAAGGTATTTCTGCCATGGATTGAGCGGACACCGAGTTGTAGGTTCCAGACGTGGAGACTGGTGTTAGGACATTTGTGGCCTGAAACTCCTCCAGCACCATCACTATCTCTGGTTGAGGGGCAGAGGCCCTGCTTCCCGTGTACGACACAGAGCCATAGGACTGCAGGCAGGGGCCAAGCTCTCCACACTGTAGAGGCCCCAATGTGCCTTGATTATAGTAATACATCTGGCTTCCTTCCTGGTAGGGAAGTGACAGGCTATGTCCCTGATTTGGAATCTGAGATGGTGTCCCCTGAGCAAGGCTGGCAGACAGTGATGGATACAGAGGGACCACAGTATTGGCAACTGAAGTTTTATCATACTGGGCTGCCATAGACGTGGCAGAAACAGCTGTGTCTTGGTCAATGACAATCACAGTGTAGTCTTCAAGTGAAGATGACTTCTTTTCAGTGCTTCCTGTGGTATCCCACTTAAGAATACCTGGATAGGAGGCAGCTGAAGTGGAGATCTGGCTCTGGCCAGTCACCCCAGACAACATAGCTGTGCTAGAATGTGGGTAAGGGTAGGCACTACCTATGAGTGGCTGGAAAGAGGTGCCAGAGGCTGATGGCAGTAGCCATGCCGAATTGACAGCTGGTGCACGGGTGCTGGAAAAGTTGCAGACACTTCCTTTTATGGAAACTGCATTGTTCACCACAGGAAGAGAGAGCTGAAGAGAATTTGCAGCTCCAAGTACAGATGGATTTTGGAAATTTTCTGCAGGAAACAAAAGGGTGATGAAAGATCGATGAGATTGATAAACGTTCACTTTCTTTAAGGAACAGCATTATGTTAAGCTTGTTGCAATCAGGAAGTCTCTAATACCAATGCTCACTGAGATACCAAAAATCAAAGCTGATGATGTCCGTAAGTGCTGGAACACTTTGGTACTCTTCTGAGGAACTGCCTCTGCTCCAACCTGGGCACAGATGTGCAGAAGACCCAAGTGGTCTGCTACATATGTTGTTCCCAGGTTAGAAGCAAACTTCTCCCTGCCCTGTCTTTCCCTTCAGCGGGTACTAGCATGGTCTCGTAATTATCTCCTAGAATCGAAGCATTTCAGAAGTAGGAGGCCCTTAGCAAACTTCAATTTGAACATTCTCATATTACAAGTGAGGAAACTGAGGCTCAGAGAGGTCAGATTGACTTAGTCAGGTTCTCTCATTTTGTTAGTATCATTACCAGGTTACAGACCCTGACTCCATTGCTAGTACTCTTGCTCTGAGCAAAGGCCAGAACCAGGGAGAAATACAACGTTAAATACAGGCAATTTTATTTTGTCCATTAGAAAACTGTACAGCTACTACTATTGTAATCTTCGGTCTCATTTTGCTTGGGTAGGTCACATGCCATTTCCTAGAGTTCACATGTAAGCCCGTCCAGTTGGTAAATGTAAAGGACCATACTTTACCCTCTTCAAACCTAGCTTCTGATCCAAAGTCAAAATGACTACCTGAGTGTTTCTCAAGAAATGCTTTTGGGGAAAAAAAAAAACGTTATTGAAACTCTGTGAGCTTTAGGTTACTCATCTAAAAAGTGATCATCATAATAATACCTGGTATCATTCATACATGTATGAAGGTAATACATATGACTTGTAGAAAGGAAGATCATGAAGTTGTGGAAAGACAATACGACAAAAATCATGAAAAACGCATAACATCCCACTACGAAAAGGAACACATAGCTATTAATGAAAGTTGAGCTATAATGACTACAGCAGGAATCAAAGCTTAGTAATTTTAATCATAAATGAAGTTCTGTTACCATAGATGTAATATTATGAAAGTGAATATTGGCTCCTCTACTTCAGACAATACTGCTAACCAAGAACAGACCACGATAGAAGGTGACTTTGAATGAACCAATACACATAGACAGAGAAGCCATATTAATATAAAGGTGTAATAAGCAGGAAAATGCAGTAAATGCGAATATATTTGGTGAGCCATAATATCTGCCGGCAAATATTTTAATAAAAACTGGTAAAAGCAGAGGGCAAAACAATAACCATAAAGGAATTCCTTTATTGTGCTCATTCCTATTTCTCTGAATATTACCCAGCAAGTAGCAGATATTAATCCTAGTTGAAATAGATAGTTCAATTGATAGAGCCACATAAGGAGAAAGAAAAGTATCATGAAGATTTTTATATTTATCCTGCAAACATAGATTATAATCATCGTCAACATCTAAGAAAATGTCACCCCAAAGCCTAAAAAGATCACCTAAAAAGAATCCAGTTTTAAAAACAACCCAAAGGACTCCACGAATTTGTTCGGATAAATGCGGAATTACAGATGTGGTGCTTGACGTTTTCTTTTTATTCTTAGGTAGGTCGTTCTTTATATTCTTAAGTCTAAAAATGGTTAATGACTGTTCATCAGTACGCACTCTGATTCAGGAAGAAAATAATTGTAAAGATGAAAAGCAGCCTTTACTTGAAACCTACTTAGCACGCAAAGGAATTTGTCCTTCTGATGCAAGTTAGGATACATCATTTTTGAAACACACAATTTTATTTTCAATATTAGAATAATCCATACGTTTTAAAAATCAGGGGACAAAAAACACTTAAAATTCTGTTCCCTCCAGCCCCCTAGATAACCACTTTTCTTAATTTTTTGTTTATGCGAAACATCATTTCTAAACCATTTCTTCACTGTTCATTTATAAAACTGTCAAGTGTCATCTGAGTTCAAAGAAGAAACAGAAAAAAACCAGGCAACTACATATGACTTTCCTGGTGAGCTGCTTTTCCTAGTGACACCCTGCTGTAGCCTTAGTTTCCTTCTTAGTCCGGTCATCTAAGCACTTGCTGACTTCATTGTGCCCTGCTCTGAGGAGATTTCCCTCTATGCTCGTGCCCCTTTCATATAAAATCTCGAGTCCCCTTCAGCATTCCATCACAAACTGCCTTCTTTTTTCCTGAGAACTCCTGCGTGCTCTCCACCTCTTTCATCTAGTTTCTCCTTCCTCATTTTTACATTCACTTGCCCCTGTCAGTTCCTGTTGGCCTGTGCTGGATGAAAACAGTTGCCAAACTTCCTTGCCCCAAGAACTTCTGTCTCCTTCTGGCCCGCTACTCTCCATCCCCTCTCCCTATATGTCTTCACCTAGTTTACACAGAAAACGCCACAACAAGTGAATGTTACTTTTTGAACAGCACTGAATTTGAAATACTGGAGTTAATGTATTACTACAGGGAGACAATTACAGATGAAACCTCTTGGTAGATGTTGTTAGTTTTCTACACCACCGAGGCTTTTTCTCTGTTTCTCTTGAAGCAAACAGTCTCAAGAAGTGTCTAATTTCATTTTCTGTGCACAAGCTCTTTAAGATCTAACATTAGAAAGGAAAGGGTCCAGAAAGAATAACCAATCTATTATCCTAATATAACATATGACGAAACAGATTTTGTGAGAGAGTAAATGGTTTGTCCGAAGTTACACAGCTAGTACATGTCAGAGCCAAAACTGAAATGAGGTTTCCAGATTTCTGGTTCAATACTTTACCACATTATTCTAAAGTGTCTTGACTGTACTACTAACTTTAGGGGGAAGAAATCCAAAGAAACACTAGAAAGTTCCTGTCCTTACCTGACATGGAGAGAGACGAAGAAACGTCAACTGAGGACACACAGGATGAGGAGACGATACTGGAGGATGTCTGGGTGGCAGAAGCCAAAGGGCGCATGTGTCCAGTACAGAGGTTACCGATCACTGGCCACTGGCCACTGTCGATGATTCGAGTTTATTGACACACAACTCCATGGAAACCCCAAGATTCTACCAGGTGGCAGTAGGTTGGTGGGCAAATGATGTCACAAAACAGGCAGTTTAAAGGTATCCGGTAGCCAATAGAGACGTCAAATTTCCAACAGGAAGGTGAGATTGGACGGAGAGAGTGGCAGGAGCAGCATCTAAATGTCTGAACTCTGGGGAGGTTAAATACTGCAAGGCAGACATGATAGTTCCACGTTCCCCTAGATCATCTCAGAGCTTCTTATAGATGTTCATTAATATAATTAACTAAGAGTCATTTATATTTTGTATGTTATTTTTAATGTCATATATAATATTATACATTTCTAAGTAGATATTACATATTCAGTTAATTAATATCCTTGGGGAGGAAGGAAAGGGACACTTAGTGTAAGCAATAGCAGTTGTTCTGAAACTATTTCAGTTATTTTGCTTAGTGAAATTACTGCAACTTTCAGGGAGCAAAGGAAGGGATTAAAGGGCTCTTTCTGTGCCTTGGTTGAAGACTAGGGTGAGTGTGCCTTGTAGGGAATGATGTAATCCACGGCTCTTCCCTTAGTTTCTTCTCCTTGAATCCTACCTTCCTTGGGCTGGGCTGGGCTGGGCTGGGCCGGGCCAGGTGGTGCCAGATCGGACTTGCAACTCTCTTCTGCTCTCCTTTCTTCCCCTTCATTTTAGGCATTGTTTCTGAGATGAGCCTTGATGTTGCCTTCTTATACTCGTGGATGTTACTTCCTGCAAACTTCAAGAAGCAGCGGTCTTCCCTTCAATGCCCCGATGCTTTGAATAATGGACTCTGCCTAGTCAAAGCCAACACCAGAGTGGTAGATGATACAGGTAACTGCAGACGTTCCTTCTTCTGGTCTGTGGTCACAATTCTTTTGCTCATAAGTGGCTACCTCTGGCTCCTTGCACCTCTTCATAGACATTCTGCCATCCTGCTCTTTTATACGTGGGAAGCATTTGGGATATTTTCTCTCTTCTCACTCGAGAGAATCCAGTGTGACAGTTACTGTAGCTTCCTCTCCCTTGATAACAGCCACTGGAGAATCTTGGGCATCTAGGATTTTTCCTATGCCATGCTTGAGTGCAATGCCAGGCAAAATGAAGAGAAGAATACTTAGAGAAAGAAGACATCGATGGAAAATAGGGAACGGGTAAGGCAAGTGCACAGGAAAAAAAGAGACTCATGTACTTTTTGGTTTCTGTAAGAAAAAAGTTGGCATTCTTTGGCCTCATTTTGTACTAGCAGAACAGACAATTCAATGTGTGTGGTGTGTGTGGGTGGGGGGGGTGTGGGTGGGTGGGTGGGTGGGTGTGTGTGTGTAGATATACGTTTTTGACGTGTATATGTTTTATGTAGCTAGAGAATCCAGAACCTGCCATGGATTTGTGCACTGAAGAGAATAGTCATAAATGGATTTGCTTTTTTTGTTTTATGTCATATTACCTTATGTATGCCATTCATTATTATGTTTGTAGAATAGGGATTGCTTTTAAATGCTTTGGTTTTTCTACATGTTTTTTTTTCCACCCCTAGTCCTATGTTTCAAGAATCCAACCCTGGAAGACATATTGCATGTTCTTTTCTCTTGATTAGCTTATATTGAAACATCGCAAACTAACTTGACCTGATGGATTTTGTGGAGAAAATTAAAGAGGGGTCCGTGAAAAAGGCATTGTGGTGAGCTATACCACAGTAAGTGTGGTGTAACTTATGTGCCTGAGCATAAGGAACAGATGTTGCTGTCAGCCCACTTGGCCTGGTTGCCTTTGTTTTTGTTCCCCTGTTTAGTGCTTTTCTCACCAACTTCTCTTGTGACCGTGATAAAGTGAGTTAAGGCTGAGTTGCTAACGGTTGATATGTGGATTAAGCTGGTTTGGGGGAGGAAATGCGTGGCTAGAATCATTTTTCTTGGTGGCAAGCTTTCAGGCACGCCTAGAACCATCTTTCTGGGGACTTTTCTAGTGGCAGTGAGAAGGTAGCATTCGATACAAGATGCTAAGAGCCCAGAAGAAGATACATTGATAGGTGGGACCTGTAACGATCAGTATTGCTTTTATAGACTTATTTTTCCCATCTCTTCCCGTCATGCTCCTACTGCTTCTTATGCAATTTCAGTGATTGTATGTGTGCGTCTGTGGGGGTGATGCTTATCTGAGAAGAAATTGTGAAAGGTGTGGCAGGGTAGACATATGGTTTAACTTTCCAAGTGTTTTTCCCTTTGAGCTTAGCTTCCCCTCTCACATAGCTTACTTCCATAATACTAACATGGAATGTGAGGCTAACAATGTATACGAAGTGTCTGCAAGCCAAGCAGTGTCGATTTTCTCTGTGGTCCCACAGAAATCAAGGGCATCCATAGCTACTACATGTTTGGGTGGGTGATATGGATAGGGAGGAGCGTGGTAAGAACAACAACGTGTTTACATATGAAAATGCTCAGTTGCAACATTCAATTCTATTTAGGCAAATGTTTCTCATAGTTTCGTCTCTCCTGGTTCCTTGCCTCTGTAAAGATTTTCTCTCCACAGTTTCTAGCCACTTAACTCTAGCTCCCAGTCTCAGCATCATCTTAACCTCTAAAATGAATCTCAAATGTAGGAGGAAGAACCTAAAGAGCTTCAGTCTAACACTCTGGAACTTGGTTAAGCTCTATCCTGACTAAAGCCTCCGTTTTCATAGTCAGGGTGTTATCTTGTTCCAGAGACCCATTCCCTGCATTTCGTACCCATCAGGATAACTGGGCTCGTCTCAGTGTAACATCCCCAGACCTAAATGACATAAATCAGAATGAAAAGAGCTGAGAGAACTCAGTACACAATTAAAAATTTTAAATATTCTAAGAACTAAACACCAAACTAAACGCAACACAAGGGTAAATGAAAACACAAGAAATAATTTAAAATGAAAAAGAAGATGATAGAAATGATTCTAGAGAAATGGCAAATATAAAAGGTAAGCAAAAAAAGCCAGGACAGTTCTGAAAAGGGTAGTGCAGAAGCATTTAGAATAACACAAAAATGATATTTCAAGTCAGTCGGACGGATTACTCAATAAATTGGGATGCGTACATCATGTTGGGCTACATATAAAAAAGTTCTCTGGAAGGATCCAAAAAGTGGCTAAAGTAGATGTCTCTGAGGGAGGGGCGAAGTGCTTGGCTGAGAAATGGGGAAAATGGTGAATTTCCACTGAATAGCCTTTTGCATCTTTCTAATGTTCTGTCATGTCAATCTATTACCTCCCAAGTCTGAATGCCTGGGTTCAAATTGCTCCCCCAATTGCTAGCACTTAATTTTGGGCAAATGCTTGACACTATCGCTTTATCTGTGAAATGGGGTGAGTACCTTAGCCAGGTGCTGCCTGGCACAGAATAAACTCTCTCTACGTGTAAAGGACTAAAGAAACAACCCAGTGTCCAGCAGCTCTTGAACAGATGAACTGAGGTGGTATGTCCAGAAAATAGAATATTCTGCAGTCGTGAAAAGGAATGACATAGTGACAGTCTACAACACGGATGAACTTGCAAACATTATGCTGAGTGAAAGGAGCCAGATACCAAAGGTTACACTATGTGATTCCATTTACAGCATGTACATGAAATGTCCCCAAAAGGCAAATCAGTAGAAATTACCGGTTGCCTGGAGCAGGAGTAGGAGGGAGGGGGTAGAGAGGACTCTTTTTAGGATGATGAAAATGGTATGGATGAGGCAGTGGTGACGGGTGCACAACCTTGGGAATGTAAGAAGTGCCAACGAACTGTGTGCTTTTAAACGGTCGATTTTACGTTGAGCGAATCATACCTCAAAGACCAGTTTTACTGCTGTAAAGCACTAACTCTCCCGTGGTGACGATCGGCTGCCGCATTTCTCCCTTGCCCCCCTCCCTGCCTTTCCTGCGCTCCCCCCGCCGTCTCCCACCCGGTCTCCCTCACGCGCGCGCCACCAGGACGCCCGACGAGCGCTCTGGACCTTTGGGCGCCCGCGTCCCGGGCCCTCGGAGGGCCGCCAAGTGCGCACGCGCACCCCCGCTCTCACCTAGAAATGGACGCTCCGGGACGAGTTTTCTCCAGCGTTTCGGTTGATGGGGATGGTCCGGGAAGGCAGCACGCGCCCGGGTCGGTGGAGAACTTGCTGGGCTTTTCACCTTAATATTCAGGCCCCTCCAGAAGCTGATCTCGTCCACCCGAAACCTCCAGATGCTGTGCTCTGAAAGCCAGGTTGACCGCCTGTGGGCGCTTGCAAACACTGAGGACTTGGGGGGCTCGTAGGCTTCCAATGGAGGCCTTGCTCCTTTGCGTGCAATGCGACCCCAGCCCCAGCTGAACCTGCTACTGAAGTGGCAGGGCGGTAAATAATATTGGCCTTGCACGTTGCCAAGTTTAACTGAAGTAATACATCTTTCCGGCCCGGTTCATAGATGTTGAGTGCATAGAGATTTATATTCCAGGCCCTGTTTTGGGTGAGCCTCATGCTGCTGCGATTCACTTTGCTAGGCCCCAGGTTATCACCTGCCTGCAGGAAATCTGTGAGCTCTTGCCACTCCCCTGGTAGATTCCCCTGTGTTTAGTATTCACCTTTCCCAGCTCTACTCACACATGCATAAGGTAACCCAAACCCGTTGGAGATATGTCCTGATCGTATTTTCTCAAAAGCTATCTGGTAGGTCATGAGACATAAAGCCATCCTGTGTCAGAGATTTTTTACATTTCTTCTGTTCAGCCCAGACTGCTCTTCAGCCTTCTTCAACTTTATCCAAATTTTACTCTTTTCACCTAACCTCAGACTCTGCATCTCACTTTTGCCATTTCCCCTATTTCTGATTCTTTCTATGAGCCCATAAAACCTCTCCCCTTATGGCCTTCCTAGTCCTGAACTGGGCTGCTTCCTCTCTCCTCAGGTCTTATCCCTTTATTTCCTGTTCTTCCACCCAAGTTTCCTTTCCTTCTCTCTAAAGCAGCCTTTGATCCCCACCACGACCACCAAGGAAAAACCACAGTAAAGAGCATCGGAAAACTCAACAGGCTTTTTTATTACTCAGCTATTAATTCTAGGACATGTGTTTATTCAGTTTCATTAAGGTTTAAAAATATATCAGAAGAGGGAAATTTGTATCTATCTATCTATGTGCATATTATATCTATCTATATTCCTATCTATCTATCTATATCTATCTTGTGTCTATCTACATATATATGCGGAAAACCAGCTGGTACCCAAAGTGGCACCAACAATCTTAGAAGCTCTTATTTTGCATAGCCATAGTATCTAGCCATTTCCATCTCTTTTTCCTTCTCGATGAAATACTGCACTTTCCCCAAAGATGTACATTTGGCAGCATTCTCACGCTCTTGCTGAGCCAGCTTCTTCATGGCCTCGCGCTCTGGCCTCTGCTCTTTTGTAATGGGCGTTGACATTTCTGGCTCAGGAACATTTGGATTCCTCCATGGAATTCGTTGGTAGCGCAAGTCTTGGAGTGGATATTGGGTTTGAGGCTTGGGTGGTGGCTGGAGTTTGGTCACAGCAGTGGAAACGGGCCCCTGCCGCAGAGAAGTGCAGGATGATGTTTTGTCGGGTGCGGGCCCAGAAGCAGCCCTCTGAGGGACACTGGGCGACCTAGGGTTGTTCAAACCTGGTTGGGTTGTGTTGATTGGAATTGGCTGAGCTGGCCTGGCAGGACCTGTCAAGGATGCATTGGCAGGAGCTGGTTGGGATGGATTGGCTGAGTTAGTAGCACCAGGCTGGGCAGAGTAAGCCATAGCAGGCCTATGTGAGGCCAGAGACTGTGGCCTCCGAGGAGCAGGTCGAGGTCGAGGCCTGTCCAGGGTCAGAAAAGGCAAAGGTATCAGCCTGACCTTCCCAGGAGGTGGCAGCTCAAACTGGGATGGAGATGGAGACTCCTCTTCAGCACTGCCATCTCGTTTCTGGGCTTTGACTTGAGTTTTCTCAGGACTTTTACCCTTCCATGGGGTATCCGGCTGTCGTTTGATAGCTCGGGCTGGCTGGGGTTCTCTGGTGTTGCTAGAGTTTCCTAGGGCCCGAGAGGAAGAGAGCCCAGCTTTCTTGTCATTCTTCCTCCCCAGTGCATGAAAAACCTGCACAGACTCCAGCATGTGCATGCCTAGGCTGCTTCGAGGCTTTTTGAAGACCTCTTGGCTAAGGTCAGGTTGATTTTTCTTCCGCTTCATCCTGGGAATAGTTGGCTTCCCTTCTGCCTGGACTTTGTTCCCTGGCTGCTTACTCTCTTCAGCTTTCCTGGACTGATTTTCTCTTGATCTTTTGTTTTTTTCCTGCCCGTGGCTCTTAGTTTTGCTCATCCTGCTAGAGGCACCATTCTCAGGTTCGCTCTTAGGATGCTTGACCGCATTCACAGGAGCCCTGTCACTGGCTGCAGCACTGCAAACAACCACTTCTTCCCCTAACAGGCACTCTGGGTTCTTTGGCTGGCTTTTGGCTCTGGGAGCACCACTCATATGCTCAGAGGCTTTACGCCTGTTCTTCCTGACCTGATTGAAGGGACCCGTTATGGTACTCGTCTTGTCCTGCACCTGATTCATCTTGATGGCTCTGGTGTCTTTGGCTTTGATGGCTGTGAGATCTTTGGATTGGTCAAGGTATTTCAAGGAATTCGAGAGCTGGGGAAGGTGAATATCTTCCACCAGTTTAGGAGTGTTCTGAAAACCACTGCTGGGCTCAATCCCATTTTCAAGTGTCCCTTGGTCCTCAAGACTAAGGCTGTTCTTTCCGAGACTGGCATTGTCAGGACCAGGAGGTTCCTTTTGTCCAGGAGGATCAATGCACGCCAGAATCTGGTGAATGTCAGGGATTTCTAAAGGGAGTAGTGGAAGATCTTGGTTTTCTATTGGGATCTGGTCGTCATCCAGAGGCTTCGAAACCTTGGTTTTCATCTCATCCGAATTCTTATGCTCTGCTTGTTCCTTGCTTGAAGGTTGCAATCCCAGGGAAGTCTCCATCCCAAAGGAAGTTTCCATCACTACAAAGGAATCAAGGAAAACGTCAGCCCCTGGGTAAGTGAGATACTCCCCCTACGTACATACACAGCAATCAGGCACCTTCCAACAGTGGGCAAGGCATTTCCACTAGCTCTTCTTAAGGACCATGGACAGGACCTTGTGTTAAAAGATAGGAAGGGACCGGTCTACTTTGCATGTGATCATTTGATCTCATGGTTTGTTGGTTTTCTTGGTATTTCATAGGGTTGTGGAAAGTGACTAAAAAGTGAACGTGATTTTTGAACTATGAAATGTTTTATACAGCCTAGTATTCTCATATACAGTCCTTTCAATTCTCTCCACTCTTCTGAGGGAATAAGAACACTTCATGTCAAGGACCGGGACAGAGAGTGGAGCCCTTGCTCATGAAATACACAAGCAAGGACGCATTCTGAGCCGGCTTGCTATGGGCAGGATCTCTGAACACAAGGTCTGAAATCCTGGTGTACATTAAGGGAAATTAAACTGTCACTACCACATAAGAATTCTGAAGTGCCTTCCAAAGAGACTAAAGCAGTAGATCAGGGAAGGCCCTTAATTACAGTGTGGTGGTGTAGGGAGACTGAGGAGCACGGCAGCAAAGAGTGAGGCATCCCTTGGTGTGTTCTTGATGTTCTCTTGTGTGTAGCATAGATGGCATTGTAGTATCCCACCTTCCCACCTATATAGAGTCTGAAAGTGGAGAGCACTGAGCAATGGTGGTGGTTAAACTCTCAGGACCTAAACTCTACCTATCTGTGGACTCACCACTTCTCAGCTGCAGACGTGACCCTCCTTTGCAATGCTGACTTAAGTCCTCTCCCTTCTTGCTGTTTGGACTCACCTTGAAAAGGTATTTCTGCCATGGATTGAGCGGACACCGAGTTGTAGGTTCCAGGCGTGGAGACTGGTGTTAGGACATTTGTGGCCTGAAACTCCTCCAGCACCATCACTATCTCTGGTTGAGGGGCAGAGGCCCTGCTTCCCGTGTACGACACAGAGCCATAGGACTGCAGGCAGGGGCCAAGCTCTCCACACTGTAGAGGCCCCAATGTGCCTTGATTATAGTAATACATCTGGCTTCCTTCCTGGTAGGGAAGTGACAGGCTATGTCCCTGATTTGGAATCTGAGATGGTGTCCCCTGAGCAAGGCTGGCAGACAGTGATGGATACAGAGGGACCACAGTATTGGCAACTGAAGTTTTATCATACTGGGCTGCCATAGACGTGGCAGAAACAGCTGTGTCTTGGTCAATGACAATCACAGTGTAGTCTTCAAGTGAAGATGACTTCTTTTCAGTGCTTCCTGTGGTATCCCACTTAAGAATACCTGGATAGGAGGCAGCTGAAGTGGAGATCTGGCTCTGGCCAGTCACCCCAGACAACATAGCTGTGCTAGAATGTGGGTAAGGGTAGGCACTACCTATGAGTGGCTGGAAAGAGGTGCCAGAGGCTGATGGCAGTAGCCATGCCGAATTGACAGCTGGTGCACGGGTGCTGGAAAAGTTGCAGACACTTCCTTTTATGGAAACTGCATTGTTCACCACAGGAAGAGAGAGCTGAAGAGAATTTGCAGCTCCAAGTACAGATGGATTTTGGAAATTTTCTGCAGGAAACAAAAGGGTGATGAAAGATCGATGAGATTGATAAACGTTCACTTTCTTTAAGGAACAGCATTATGTTAAGCTTGTTGCAATCAGGAAGTCTCTAATACCAATGCTCACTGAGATACCAAAAATCAAAGCTGATGATGTCCGTAAGTGCTGGAACACTTTGGTACTCTTCTGAGGAACTGCCTCTGCTCCAACCTGGGCACAGATGTGCAGAAGACCCAAGTGGTCTGCTACATATGTTGTTCCCAGGTTAGAAGCAAACTTCTCCCTGCCCTGTCTTTCCCTTCAGCGGGTACTAGCATGGTCTCGTAATTATCTCCTAGAATCGAAGCATTTCAGAAGTAGGAGGCCCTTAGCAAACTTCAATTTGAACATTCTCATATTACAAGTGAGGAAACTGAGGCTCAGAGAGGTCAGATTGACTTAGTCAGGTTCTCTCATTTTGTTAGTATCATTACCAGGTTACAGACCCTGACTCCATTGCTAGTACTCTTGCTCTGAGCAAAGGCCAGAACCAGGGAGAAATACAACGTTAAATACAGGCAATTTTATTTTGTCCATTAGAAAACTGTACAGCTACTACTATTGTAATCTTCGGTCTCATTTTGCTTGGGTAGGTCACATGCCATTTCCTAGAGTTCACATGTAAGCCCGTCCAGTTGGTAAATGTAAAGGACCATACTTTACCCTCTTCAAACCTAGCTTCTGATCCAAAGTCAAAATGACTACCTGAGTGTTTCTCAAGAAATGCTTTTGGGGAAAAAAAAAAACGTTATTGAAACTCTGTGAGCTTTAGGTTACTCATCTAAAAAGTGATCATCATAATAATACCTGGTATCATTCATACATGTATGAAGGTAATACATATGACTTGTAGAAAGGAAGATCATGAAGTTGTGGAAAGACAATACGACAAAAATCATGAAAAACGCATAACATCCCACTACGAAAAGGAACACATAGCTATTAATGAAAGTTGAGCTATAATGACTACAGCAGGAATCAAAGCTTAGTAATTTTAATCATAAATGAAGTTCTGTTACCATAGATGTAATATTATGAAAGTGAATATTGGCTCCTCTACTTCAGACAATACTGCTAACCAAGAACAGACCACGATAGAAGGTGACTTTGAATGAACCAATACACATAGACAGAGAAGCCATATTAATATAAAGGTGTAATAAGCAGGAAAATGCAGTAAATGCGAATATATTTGGTGAGCCATAATATCTGCCGGCAAATATTTTAATAAAAACTGGTAAAAGCAGAGGGCAAAACAATAACCATAAAGGAATTCCTTTATTGTGCTCATTCCTATTTCTCTGAATATTACCCAGCAAGTAGCAGATATTAATCCTAGTTGAAATAGATAGTTCAATTGATAGAGCCACATAAGGAGAAAGAAAAGTATCATGAAGATTTTTATATTTATCCTGCAAACATAGATTATAATCATCGTCAACATCTAAGAAAATGTCACCCCAAAGCCTAAAAAGATCACCTAAAAAGAATCCAGTTTTAAAAACAACCCAAAGGACTCCACGAATTTGTTCGGATAAATGCGGAATTACAGATGTGGTGCTTGACGTTTTCTTTTTATTCTTAGGTAGGTCGTTCTTTATATTCTTAAGTCTAAAAATGGTTAATGACTGTTCATCAGTACGCACTCTGATTCAGGAAGAAAATAATTGTAAAGATGAAAAGCAGCCTTTACTTGAAACCTACTTAGCACGCAAAGGAATTTGTCCTTCTGATGCAAGTTAGGATACATCATTTTTGAAACACACAATTTTATTTTCAATATTAGAATAATCCATACGTTTTAAAAATCAGGGGACAAAAAACACTTAAAATTCTGTTCCCTCCAGCCCCCTAGATAACCACTTTTCTTAATTTTTTGTTTATGCGAAACATCATTTCTAAACCATTTCTTCACTGTTCATTTATAAAACTGTCAAGTGTCATCTGAGTTCAAAGAAGAAACAGAAAAAAACCAGGCAACTACATATGACTTTCCTGGTGAGCTGCTTTTCCTAGTGACACCCTGCTGTAGCCTTAGTTTCCTTCTTAGTCCGGTCATCTAAGCACTTGCTGACTTCATTGTGCCCTGCTCTGAGGAGATTTCCCTCTATGCTCGTGCCCCTTTCATATAAAATCTCGAGTCCCCTTCAGCATTCCATCACAAACTGCCTTCTTTTTTCCTGAGAACTCCTGCGTGCTCTCCACCTCTTTCATCTAGTTTCTCCTTCCTCATTTTTACATTCACTTGCCCCTGTCAGTTCCTGTTGGCCTGTGCTGGATGAAAACAGTTGCCAAACTTCCTTGCCCCAAGAACTTCTGTCTCCTTCTGGCCCGCTACTCTCCATCCCCTCTCCCTATATGTCTTCACCTAGTTTACACAGAAAACGCCACAACAAGTGAATGTTACTTTTTGAACAGCACTGAATTTGAAATACTGGAGTTAATGTATTACTACAGGGAGACAATTACAGATGAAACCTCTTGGTAGATGTTGTTAGTTTTCTACACCACCGAGGCTTTTTCTCTGTTTCTCTTGAAGCAAACAGTCTCAAGAAGTGTCTAATTTCATTTTCTGTGCACAAGCTCTTTAAGATCTAACATTAGAAAGGAAAGGGTCCAGAAAGAATAACCAATCTATTATCCTAATATAACATATGAGGAAACAGATTTTGTGAGAGAGTAAATGGTTTGTCCGAAGTTACACAGCTAGTACATGTCAGAGCCAAAACTGAAATGAGGTTTCCAGATTTCTGGTTCAATACTTTACCCCATTATTCTAAAGTGTCTTGACTGTACTACTAACTTTAGGGGGAAGAAATCCAATGAAACACTAGAAAGTTCCTGTCCTTACCTGACATGGAGAGAGACGAGGAAACGTCAACTGAGGACACACAGGATGAGGAGACGATACTGGAGGATGTCTGGGTGGCAGAAGCCAAAGGGCGCATGTGTCCAGTACAGAGGTTACCGATCACTGGCCACTGGCCACTGGCGATGATTCGAGTTTATTGACACACAACTCCATGGAAACCCCAAGATTCTACCAGGTGGCAGTAGGTTGGTGGGCAAATGATGTCACAAAACAGGCAGTTTAAAGGTATCCGGTAGCCAATAGAGACGTCAAATTTCCAACAGGAAGGTGAGATTGGACGGAGAGAGTGGCAGGAGCAGCATCTAAATGTCTGAACTCTGGGGAGGTTCAATACTGCAAGGCAGACATGATAGTTCCACGTTCCCCTAGATCATCTCAGAGCTTCTTATAGATGTTCATTAATATAATTAACTAAGAGTCATTTATATTTTGTATGTTATTTTTAATGGAATATATAATATTATACATTTCTAAGTAGATATTACATATTCAGTTAATTAATATCCTTGGGGAGGAAGGAAAGGGACACCTAGTGTAAGCAATAGCAGTTGTTCTGAAACTATTTCAGTTATTTTGCTTAGTGAAATTACTGCAACTTTCAGGGAGCAAAGGAAGGGATTAAAGGGCTCTTTCTGTGCCTTGGTTGAAGACTAGGGTGAGTGTGCCTTGTAGGGAATGATGTAATCCACGGCTCTTCCCTTAGTTTCTTCTCCTTGAATCCTACCTTCCTTGGGCTGGGCTGGGCTGGGCTGGGCCGGGCCAGGTGGTGCCAGATCGGACTTGCAACTCTCTTCTGCTCTCCTTTCTTCCCCTTCATTTTAGGCATTGTTTCTGAGATGAGCCTTGATGTTGCCTTCTTATGCTCGTGGATGTTACTTCCTGCAAACTTCAAGAAGCAGCGGTCTTCCCTTCAATGCCCCGATGCTTTGAATAATGGACTCTGCCTAGTCAAAGCCAACACCAGAGTGGTAGATGATACAGGTAACTGCAGACGTTCCTTCTTCTGGTCTGTGGTCACAATTCTTTTGCCCATAAGTTGCTACCTCTGGCTCCTTGCACCTCTTCATAGACATTCTGCCATCCTGCTCTTTTATACGTGGGAAGCATTTGGGATATTTTCTCTCTTCTCACTCGAGAGAATCCAGTGTGACAGTTACTGTAGCTTCCTCTCCCTTGAAAACAGCCACTGGAGAATCTTGGGCATCTAGGATTTTTCCTATGCCATGCTTGAGTGCAATGCCAGGCAAAATGAAGAGAAGAATAGTTAGAGAAAGAAGACATCGATGGAAAATAGGGAACGGGTAAGGCAAGGGCACAGGAAAAAAAGAGACTCATGTACTTTTTGGTTTCTGTAAGAAAAAAGTTGGCATTCTTTGGCCTCATTTTGTACTAGCAGAACAGACAATTCAATGTGTGTGGTGTGTGTGTGTGTGTGTGTGTGTGTATGTGTGTGTGTGTGTGTGTGTGTGTGTGTGTGTGGGTGTGGGTGGGTGGGTGGGTGGGTGGGTGTGTGTGTGTAGATATACGTTTTTGACGTGTATATGTTTTATGTAGCTAGAGAATCCAGAACCTGCCATGGATTTGTGCACTGAAGAGAATAGTCATAAATGGATTTGCTTTTTTTGTTTTATGTCATATTACCTTATGTATGCCATTCATTATTATGTTTGTAGAATAGGGATTGCTTTTAAATGCTTTGGTTTTTCTACATGTTTTTTTTTTCCACCCCTAGTCCTATGTTTCAAGAATCCAACCCTGGAAGACATATCGCATGTTCTTTTCTCTTGATTAGCTTATATTGAAACATCGCAAACTAACTTGACCTGATGGATTTTGTGGAGAAAATTAAAGAGGGGTCCGTGAAAAAGGCATTGTGGTGAGCTATACCACAGTAAGTGTGGTGTTACTTATGTGCCTGAGCATAAGGAACAGATGTTGCTGTCAGCCCACTTTGCCTGGTTGCCTTTGTTTTTGTTCCCCTGTTTAGTGCTTTTCTCACCAACTTCTCTTGTGACCGTGATAAAGTGAGTTAAGGCTGAGTTGCTAACGGTTGATATGTGGATTAAGCTGGTTTGGGGAAGGAAATGCGTGGCTAGAATCATTTTTCTTGGTGGCAAGCTTTCAGGCACGCCTAGAACCATCTTTCTGGGGACTTTTCTAGTGGCAGTGAGAAGGTAGCATTCGATACAAGATGCTAAGAGCCCAGAAGAAGATACATTGATAGGTGGGACCTGTAACGATCAGTATTGCTTTTATAGACTTATTTTTCCCATCTCTTCCCGTCATGCTCCTACTGCTTCTTATGCAATTTCAGTGATTGTATGTGTGCGTCTGTGGGGGTGATGCTTATCTGAGAAGAAATTGTGAAAGGTGTGGCAGGGTAGACATATGGTTTAACTTTCCAAGTGTTTTTCCCTTTGAGCTTAGCTTCCCCTCTCACATAGCTTACTTCCATAATACTAACATGGAATGTGAGGCTAACAATGTATACGAAGTGTCTGCAAGCCAAGCAGTGTCGATTTTCTCTGTGGTCCCACAGAAATCAAGGGCATCCATAGCTACTACATGTTTGGGTGGGTGATATGGATAGGGAGGAGCGTGGTAAGAACAACAACGTGTTTACATATGAAAATGCTCAGTTGCAACATTCAATTCTATTTAGGCAAATGTTTCTCATAGTTTCGTCTCTCCTGGTTCCTTGCCTCTGTAACGATTTTCTCTCCACAGTTTCTAGCCACTTAATTCTAGCTCCCAGTCTCAGCATCATCTTAACCTCTAAAATGAATCTCAAATGTAGGAGGAAGAACCTAAAGAGCTTCAGTCTAACACTCTGGAACTTGGTTAAGCTCTATCCTGACTAAAGCCTCCGTTTTCATAGTCAGAGTGTTATCTTGTTCCAGAGACCCATTCCCTGCATTTCGTACCCATCAGGATAACTGGGCTCGTCTCAGTGTAACATCCCCAGACCTAAATGACATAAATCAGAACGAAAAGAGCTGAGAGAACTCAGTACACAATTAAAAATTTTAAATATTCTAAGAACTAAACACCAAACTAAACGCAACACAAGGGTAAATGAAAACACAAGAAATACTTTAAAATGAAAAAGAAGATGATAGAAATGATTCTAGAGAAATGGCAAATATAAAAGGTAAGCAAAAAAAGCCAGGACAGTTCTGAAAAGGGTAGTGCAGAAGCATTTAGAATAACACAAAAATGATATTTCAAGTCAGTCGGACGGATTACTCAATAAATTGGGATGCGTACATCATGTTGGGCTACATATAAAAAAGTTCTCTGGAAGGATCCAAAAAGTGGCTAAAGTAGATGTCTCTGAGGGAGGGGCGAAGTGCTTGGCTGAGAAATGGGGAAAATGGTGAATTTCCACTGAATAGCCTTTTGCATCTTTCTAATGTTCTGTCATGTCAATCTATTACCTCCCAAGTCTGAATGCCTGGGTTCAAATTGCTCCCCCAATTGCTAGCACTTAATTTTGGGCAAATGCTTGACACTATCGCTTTATCTGTGAAATGGGGTGAGTACCTTAGCCAGGTGCTGCCTGGCACAGAATAAACTCTCTCTACGTGTAAAGGACTAAAGAAACAACCCAGTGTCCAGCAGCTCTTGAACAGATGAACTGAGGTGGTATGTCCAGAAAATAGAATATTCTGCAGTCGTGAAAAGGAATGACATAGTGACAGTCTACAACATGGATGAACTTGCAAACATTATGCTGAGTGAAAGGAGCCAGATACCAAACGTTACACTATGTGATTCCATTTACAGCATGTATATGAAATGTCCCCAAAAGGCAAATCAGTAGAAATTACCGGTCGCCTGGAGCAGGAGTAGGAGGGAGGGGGTAGAGAGGACTCTTTTTAGGATGATGAAAATGGTATGGATGAGGCAGTGGTGACGGGTGCACAACCTTGGGAATGTAAGAAGTGCCACCGAACTGTGCGCTTTTAAACGGTCGATTTTACGTTGAGCGAATGATACCTCAAAGACCAGTTTTACTGCTGTAAAGTACTAACTCTCCCGTGGTGACGATCGGCTGCCGCATTTCTCCCTTGCCCCCCTCCCTGCCTTTCCTGCGCTCCCCCCGCCGTCTCCCACCCGGTCTCCCTCACGCGCGCGCCACCAGGACGCCCGACGAGCGCTCTGGACCTTTGGGCGCCCGCATCCCGGGCCCTCGGAGGGCCGCCAAGTGCGCACGCGCACCCCCGCTCTCACCTAGAAATGGACGCTCCGGGACGAGTTTTCTCCAGCGTTTCGGTTGATGGGGATGGTCCGGGAAGGCAGCACGCGCCCGCGGGTCGGTGGAGAACTTGCTGGGCTTTTCACCTTAATATTCAGGCCCCTCCAGAAGCTGATCTCGTCCACCCGAAACCTCCAGATGCTGTGCTCTGAAAGCCAGGTTGACCGCCTGTGGGCGCTTGCAAACACTGAGGACTTGGGGGGCTCGTAGGCTTCCAATGGAGGCCTTGCTCCTTTGCGTGCAATGCGACCCAAGCCCCAGTTGAACCTGCTACTGAAGTGGCAGGGCGGTAAATAATATTGGCCTTGCACGTTGCCAAGTTTAACTGAAGTAATACATCTTTCCGGCCCGGTTCAAAGGTGTTGAGTGCATAGAGATTTATATTCCAGGCCCTGTTTTGGGTGAGCCTCATGCTGCTGCGATTCACTTTGCTAGGCCCCAGGTTATCACCTGCCTGCAGGAAATCTGTGAGCTCTTGCCACTCCCCTGGTAGATTCCCCTGTGTTTAGTATTCACCTTTCCCAGCTCTACTCACACATGCATAAGGTAACCCAAACCCGTTGGAGATATGTCCTGATCGTATTTTCTCAAAAGCTATCTGGTAGGTCATGAGACATAAAGCCATCCTGTGTCAGAGATTTTTTACATTTCTTCTGTTCAGCCCAGACTGCTCTTCAGCCTTCTTCAACTTTATCCAAATTTTACTCTTTTCACCTAACCTCAGACTCTGCATCTCACTTTTGCCATTTCCCCTATTTCTGATTCTCTCTATGAGCCCATAAAACCTCTCCCCTTATGGCCTTCCTAGTCCTGAACCGGGCTGCTTCCTCTCTCCTCAGGTCTTATCCCTTTATTTCCTGTTCTTCCACCCAAGTTTCCTTTCCTTCTCTCTAAAGCAGCCTTTGATCCCCACCACGACCACCATGGAAAAACCACAGTAAAGAGCATCGGAAAACTCAACAGGCTTTTTTATTACTCAGCTATTAATTCTAGTACATGTGTTTATTCAGTTTCATTAAGGTTTAAAAATATATCAGAAGAGGGAAATTTGTATCTATCTATCTATGTGCATATTATATCTATCTATATTCCTATCTATCTATCTATATCTATCTTGTCTCTATCTACATATATATGCAGAAAACCAGCTGGTACCCAAAGTGGCACCAACAATCTTAGAAGCTCTTATTTTGCATAGCCATAGTATCTAGCCATTTCCATCTCTTTTTCCCTCTCGATGAAATACTGACTTTCCCCAAAGATGTACATTTGGCAGCATTCTCACGCTCTTGCTGAGCCAGCTTCTTCATGGCCTCGCGCTCTGGCCTCTGCTCTTTTGTAATGGGCGTTGACATTACTGGCTCAGGAACATTTGGATTCCTCCATGGAATTCGTTGGTAGCGCAAGTCTTGGAGTGGATATTGGGTTTGAGGCTTGGGTGGTGGCTGGAGTTTGGTCACAGCAGTGGAAACGGGCCCCTGCCGCAGAGAAGTGCAGGATGATGTTTTGTCGGGTGCGGTCCCAGAAGCAGCCCTCTGAGGGACACTGGGCGACCTAGGGTTGGTCAAACCTGGTTGGGTTGTGTTGATTGGAATTGGCTGAGCTGGCCTGGCAGGGCCTGTCAAGGATGCATTGGCAGGAGCTGGTTGGGATGGATTGGCTGAGTTAGTAGCACCAGGCTGGGCAGAGTAAGCCATACCAGGCCTATGTGAGGCCAGAGACTGTGGCCTCCGAGGTGCAGGTCGAGGTCGAGGCCTGTCCAGGGTCAGAAAAGGCAAAGGTATCAGCCTGACCTTCCCAGGAGGTGGCAGCTCAAACTGGGATGGAGATGGAGACTCCTCTTCAGCACTGCCATCTCGTTTCTGGGCTTTGACTTGAGTTTTCTCAGGACTTTTACCCTTCCATGGGGTATCCGGCTGTCGTTTGATAGCTCCGGCTGGCTGGGGTTCTCTGGTGTTGCTAGAGTTTCCTAGGGCCCGAGAGGAAGAGAGCCCAGCTTTCTTGTCATTCTTCCTCCCCAGTGCATGAAAAACCTGCACAGACTCCAGCATGTGCATGCCTAGGCTGCTTCGAGGCTTTTTGAAGACCTCTTGGCTAAGGTCAGGTTGATTTTTCTTCCGCTTCATCCTGGGAATAGTTGGCTTCCCTTCTGCCTGGACTTTGTTCCCTGGCTGCTTACTCTCTTCAGCTTTCCTGGACTGATTTTCTCTTGATCTTTTGTTTTTTTCCTGCCCGTGGCTCTTAGTTTTGCTCATCCTGCTAGAGGCACCATTCTCAGGTTCGCTCTTAGGATGCTTGACCGCATTCACAGGAGCCCTGTCACTGGCTGCAGCACTGCAAACAACCACTTCTTCCCCTAACAGGCACTCTGGGTTCTTTGGCTGGCTTTTGGCTCTGGGAGCACCACTCATATGCTCAGAGGCTTTACGCCTGTTCTTCCTGACCTGATTGAAGGGACCCGTTATGGTACTCGTCTTGTCCTGCACCTGATTCATCTTGATGGCTCTGGTGTCTTTGGCTTTGATGGCTGTGAGATCTTTGGATTGGTCAAGGTATTTCAAGGAATTCGAGAGCTGGGGAAGGTGAATATCTTCCACCAGTTTAGGAGTGTTCTGAAAACCACTGCTGGGCTCAATCCCATTTTCAAGTGTCTCTTGGTCCTCAAGACTAAGGCTGTTCTTTCCGAGACTGGCATTGTCAGGACCAGGAGGTTCCTTTTGTCCAGGAGGATCAATGCACGCCAGAATCTGGTGAATGTCAGGGATTTCTAAAGGGAGTAGTGGAAGATCTTGGTTTTCTATTGGGATCTGGTCGTCATCCAGAGGCTTCGAAACCTTGGTTTTCATCTCATCCAAATTCTTATGCTCTGCTTGTTCCTTGCTTGAAGGTTGCAATCCCAGGGAAGTCTCCATCCCAAAGGAAGTTCCCATCACTACAAAGGAATCAAGGAAAAAGTCAGTCCCTGGGTAAGTGAGATACTCCCCCTACGTACATACACAGCAATCAGGCACCTTCCAACAGTGGGCAAGGCATTTCCACTAGCTCTTCTTAAGGACCATGGACAGGACCTTGTGTTAAAAGATAGGCAGGGACCGGTCTACTTTGCTTGTGATCATTTGATCTCATGGTTTGTTGGTTTTCTTGGTATTTCATAGGGTTGTGGAAAGTGACTAAAAAGTGAACGTGATTTTTGAACTATGAAATGTTTTATACAGCCTAGTATTCTCATATACAGTCCTTTCAATTCTCTCCACTCTTCTGAGGGAATAAGAACACTTCATGTCAAGGACCGGGACAGAGAGTGGAGCCCTTGCTCATGAAATACACAAGCAAGGACGCATTCTGAGCCGGCTTGCTATGGGCAGGATCTCTGAACACAAGGTCTGAAATCCTGGTGTACATTAAGGGAAATTAAACTGTCACTACCACATAAGAATTCTGAAGTGCCTTCCGAAGAGACTAAAGCAGTAGATCAGGGAAGGCCCTTAATTACAGTGTGGTGGTGTAGGGAGACTGAGGAGCACGGCAGCAAAGAGTGAGGCATCCCTTGGTGTGTTCTTGATGTTCTCTTGTGTGTAGCATAGATGGCATTGTAGTATCCCACCTTCCCACCTATATAGAGTCTGAAAGTGGAGAGCACTGAGCAATGGTGGTGGTTAAACTCTCAGGACCTAAACTCTACCTATCTGTGGACTCACCACTTCTCAGCTGCAGACGTGACCCTCCTTTGCAATGCTGACTTAAGTCCTCTCCCTTCTTGCTGTTTGGACTCACCTTGAAAAGGTATTTCTGCCATGGATTGAGCGGACACCGAGTTGTAGGTTCCAGACGTGGAGACTGGTGTTAGGACATTTGTGGCCTGAAACTCCTCCAGCACCATCACTATCTCTGGTTGAGGGGCAGAGGCCCTGCTTCCCGTGTACGACACAGAGCCATAGGACTGCAGGCAGGGGCCAAGCTCTCCACACTGTAGAGGCCCCAATGTGCCTTCATTATAGTAATACATCTGGCTTCCTTCCTGGTAGGGAAGTGACAGGCTATGTCCCTGATTTGGAATCTGAGATGGTGTCCCCTGAGCAAGGCTGGCAGACAGTGATGGATACAGAGGGACCACAGTATTGGCAACTGAAGTTTTATCATACTGGGCTGCCATAGACGTGGCAGAAACAGCTGTGTCTTGGTCAATGACAATCACAGTGTAGTCTTCAAGTGAAGATGACTTCTTTTCAGTGCTTCCTGTGGTATCCCACCTAAGAATACCTGGATAGGAGGCAGCTGAAGTGGAGATCTGGCTCTGGCCAGTCACCCCAGACAACATAGCTGTGCTAGAATGTGGGTAATGGTAGGCACTACCTATGAGTGGCTGGAAAGAGGTGCCAGAGGCTGATGGCAGTAGCCATGCCGAATTGACAGCTGGTGCACGGGTGCTGGAAAAGTTGCAGACACTTCCTTTTATGGAAACTGCATTGTTCACCACAGGAAGAGAGAGCTGAAGAGAATTTGCAGCTCCAAGGACAGATGGATTTTGGAAATTTTCTGCAGGAAACAAAAGGGTGATGAAAGATCGATGAGATTGATAAACTTTCACTTTCTTTAAGGAACAGCATTATGTTAAGCTTGTTGCAATCAGGAAGTCTCTAATACCAATGCTCACTGAGATACCAAAAATCAAAGCTGATGATGTCCGTAAGTGCTGGAACACTTTGGTACTCTTCTGAGGAACTGCCTCTGCTCCAACCTGGGCACAGATGTGCAGAAGACCCAAGTGGTCTGCTACATATGTTGTTCCCAGGTTAGAAGCAAACTTCTCCCTGCCCTGTCTTTCCCTTCAGCGGGTACTAGCATGGTCTCGTAATTATCTCCTAGAATCGAAGCATTTCAGAAGTAGGAGGCCCTTAGCAAACTTCAATTTGAACATTCTCATATTACAAGTGAGGAAACTGAGGCTCAGAGAGGTCAGATTGACTTAGTCAGGTTCTCTCATTTTGTTAGTATCATTACCAGGTTACAGACCCTGACTCCATTGCTAGTACTCTTGCTCTGAGCAAAGGCCAGACAGAAACAGGGAGAAATACAACGTTAAATACAGGCAATTTTATTTTGTCCATTAGAAAACTGTACAGCTACTACTATTGTAATCTTCGGTCTCATTTTGCTTGGGTAGGTCACATGCCATTTCCTAGAGTTCACATGTAAGCCCGTCCAGTTGGTAAATGTAAAGGACCATTCTTTACCCTCTTCAAACCTAGCTTCTGATCCAAAGTCAAAATGACTACCTGAGTGTTTCTCAAGAAATGCTTTTGGGGAAAAAAAAAAAAAAAACGTTATTGAAACTCTGTGAGCTTTAGGTTACTCATCTAAAAAGTGATCATCATAATAATACCTGGTATCATTCATACATGTATGAAGGTAATACATATGACTTGTAGAAAGGAAGATCATGAAGCTGTGGAAAGACAATACGACAAAAATCATGAAAAACGCATAACATCCCACTACGAAAAGGAACACATAGCTATTAATGAAAGTTGAGCTATAATGACTACAGCAGGAATCAAAGCTTAGTAATTTTAATCATAAATGAAGTTCTGTTACCATAGATGTAATATTATGAAAGTGAATATTGGCTCCTCTACTTCAGACAATACTGCTAACCAAGAACAGACCACGATAGAAGGTGACTTTGAATGAACCAATACACATAGACAGAGAAGCCATATTAATATAAAGGTGTAATAAGCAGGAAAATGCAGTAAATGCGAATATATTTGGTGAGCCATAATATCTGCCGGCAAATATTTTAATAAAAACTGGTAAAAGCAGAGGGCAAAACAATAACCATAAAGGAATTCCTTTATTGTGCTCATTCCTATTTCTCTGAATATTACCCAGCAAGTAGCAGATATTAATCCTAGTTGAAATAGATAGTTCAATTGATAGAGCCACATAAGGAGAAAGAAAAGTATCATGAAGATTTTTATATTTATCCTGCAAACATAGATTATAATCATCGTCAACATCTAAGAAAATGTCACCCCAAAGCCTAAAAAGATCACCTAAAAAGAATCCAGTTTTAAAAACAACCCAAAGGACTCCACGAATTTGTTCGGATAAATGCGGAATTACAGATGTGGTGCTTGACGTTTTCTTTTTATTCTTAGGTAGGTCGTTCTTTATATTCTTAAGTCTAAAAATGGTTAATGACTGTTCATCAGTACGCACTCTGATTCAGGAAGAAAATAATTGTAAAGATGAAAAGCAGCCTTTACTTGAAACCTACTTAGCACGCAAAGGAATTTGTCCTTCTGATGCAAGTTAGGATACATCATTTTTGAAACACACAATTTTATTTTCAATATTAGAATAATCCATACGTTTTAAAAATCAGGGGACAAAAAACACTTAAAATTCTGTTCCCTCCAGCCCCCTAGATAACCACTTTTCTTAATTTTTTGTTTATGCGAAACATCATTTCTAAACCATTTCTTCACTGTTCATTTATAAAACTGTCAAGTGTCATCTGAGTTCAAAGAAGAAACAGAAAAAAACCAGGCAACTACATATGACTTTCCTGGTGAGCTGCTTTTCCTAGTGACACCCTGCTGTAGCCTTAGTTTCCTTCTTAGTCCGGTCATCTAAGCACTTGCTGACTTCATTGTGCCCTGCTCTGAGGAGATTTCCCTCTATGCTCGTGCCCCTTTCATATAAAATCTCGAGTCCCCTTCAGCATTCCATCACAAACTGCCTTCTTTTTTCCTGAGAACTCCTGCGTGCTCTCCACCTCTTTCATCTAGTTTCTCCTTCCTCATTTTTACATTCACTTGCCCCTGTCAGTTCCTGTTGGCCTGTGCTGGATGAAAACAGTTGCCAAACTTCCTTGCCCCAAGAACTTCTGTCTCCTTCTGGCCCGCTACTCTCCATCCCCTCTCCCTATATGTCTTCACCTAGTTTACACAGAAAACGCCACAACAAGTGAATGTTACTTTTTGAACAGCACTGAATTTGAAATACTGGAGTTAATGTATTACTACAGGGAGACAATTACAGATGAAACCTCTTGGTAGATGTTGTTAGTTTTCTACACCACCGAGGCTTTTTCTCTGTTTCTCTTGAAGCAAACAGTCTCAAGAAGTGTCTAATTTCATTTTCTGTGCACAAGCTCTTTAAGATCTAACATTAGAAAGGAAAGGGTCCAGAAAGAATAACCAATCTATTATCCTAATATAACATATGAGGAAACAGATTTTGTGAGAGAGTAAATGGTTTGTCCGAAGTTACACAGCTAGTACATGTCAGAGCCAAAACTGAAATGAGGTTTCCAGATTTCTGGTTCAATACTTTACCCCATTATTCTAAAGTGTCTTGACTGTACTACTAACTTTAGGGGGAAGAAATCCAATGAAACACTAGAAAGTTCCTGTCCTTACCTGACATGGAGAGAGACGAGGAAACGTCAACTGAGGACACACAGGATGAGGAGACGATACTGGAGGATGTCTGGGTGGCAGAAGCCAAAGGGCGCATGTGTCCAGTACAGAGGTTACCGATCACTGGCCACTGGCCACTGGCGATGATTCGAGTTTATTGACACACAACTCCATGGAAACCCCAAGATTCTACCAGGTGGCAGTAGGTTGGTGGGCAAATGATGTCACAAAACAGGCAGTTTAAAGGTATCCGGTAGCCAATAGAGACGTCAAATTTCCAACAGGAAGGTGAGATTGGACGGAGAGAGTGGCAGGAGCAGCATCTAAATGTCTGAACTCTGGGGAGGTTAAATACTGCAAGGCAGACATGATAGTTCCACGTTCCCCTAGATCATCTCAGAGCTTCTTATAGATGTTCATTAATATAATTAACTAAGAGTCATTTATATTTTGTATGTTATTTTTAATGGAATATATAATATTATACATTTCTAAGTAGATATTACATATTCAGTTAATTAATATCCTTGGGGAGGAAGGAAAGGGACACATAGTGTAAGCAATAGCAGTTGTTCTGAAACTATTTCAGTTATTTTGCTTAGTGAAATTACTGCAACTTTCAGGGAGCAAAGGAAGGGATTAAAGGGCTCTTTCTGTGCCTTGGTTGAAGACTAGGGTGAGTGTGCCTTGTAGGGAATGATGTAATCCACGGCTCTTCCCTTAGTTTCTTCTCCTTGAATCCTACCTTCCTTGGGCTGGGCTGGGCTGGGCTGGGCCGGGCCAGGTGGTGCCAGATCGGACTTGCAACTCTCTTCTGCTCTCCTTTCTTCCCCTTCATTTTAGGCATTGTTTCTGAGATGAGCCTTGATGTTGCCTTCTTATACTCGTGGATGTTACTTCCTGCAAACTTCAAGAAGCAGCGGTCTTCCCTTCAATGCCCCGATGCTTTGAATAATGGACTCTGCCTAGTCAAAGCCAACACCAGAGTGGTAGATGATACAGGTAACTGCAGACGTTCCTTCTTCTGGTCTGTGGTCACAATTCTTTTGCCCATAAGTTGCTACCTCTGGCTCCTTGCACCTCTTCATAGACATTCTGCCATCGTGCTCTTTTATACATGGGAAGCATTTGGGATATTTTCTCTCTTCTCACTCGAGAGAATCCAGTGTGGCAGTTACTGTAGCTTCCTCTCCCTTGAAAACAGCCACTGGAGAATCTTGGGCATCTAGGATTTTTCCTATGCCATGCTTGAGTGCAATGCCAGGCAAAATGAAGAGAAGAATAGTTAGAGAAAGAAGACATCGATGGAAAATAGGGAACGGGTAAGGCAAGGGCACAGGAAAAAAAGAGACTCATGTACTTTTTGGTTTCTGTAAGAAAAAAGTTGGCATTCTTTGGCCTCATTTTGTACTAGCAGAACAGACAATTCAATGTGTGTGGTGTGTGTGTGTGAGTGTGTGTGTGTGTGTGTGTGTGTGTGGGTGGGTGGGTGGGTGGGTGGGTGTGTGTGTGTAGATATACGTTTTTGACGTGTATATGTTTTATGTAGCTAGAGAATCCAGAACCTGCCATGGATTTGTGCACTGAAGAGAATATTCATAAATGGATTTGCTTTTTTTGTTTTATGTCATATTACCTTATGTATGCCATTCATTATTATGTTTGTAGAATAGGGATTGCTTTTAAATGCTTTGGTTTTTCTACATGTTTTTTTTTTCCACCCCTAGTCCTATGTTTCAAGAATCCAACCCTGGAAGACATATTGCATGTTCTTTTCTCTTGATTAGCTTATATTGAAACATCGCAAACTAACTTGACCTGATGGATTTTGTGGAGAAAATTAAAGAGGGGTCCGTGAAAAAGGCATTGTGGTGAGCTATACCACAGTAAGTGTGGTGTAACTTATGTGCCTGAGCATAAGGAACAGATGTTGCTGTCAGCCCACTTGGCCTGGTTGCCTTTGTTTTTGTTCCCCTGTTTAGTGCTTTTCTCACCAACTTCTCTTGTGACCGTGATAAAGTGAGTTAAGGCTGAGTTGCTAACGGTTGATATGTGGATTAAGCTGGTTTGGGGGAGGAAATGCGTGGCTAGAATCATTTTTCTTGGTGGCAAGCTTTCAGGCACGCCTAGAACCATCTTTCTGGGGACTTTTCTAGTGGCAGTGAGAAGGTAGCATTCGATACAAGATGCTAAGAGCCCAGAAGAAGATACATTGATAGGTGGGACCTGTAACGATCAGTATTGCTTTTATAGACTTATTTTTCCCATCTCTTCCCGTCATGCTCCTACTGCTTCTTATGCAATTTCAGTGATTGTATGTGTGCGTCTGTGGGGGTGATGCTTATCTGAGAAGAAATTGTGAAAGGTGAGGCAGGGTAGACATATGGTTTAACTTTCCAAGTGTTTTTCCCTTTGAGCTTAGCTTCCCCTCTCACATAGCTTACTTCCATAATACTAACATGGAATGTGAGGCTAACAATGTATACGAAGTGTCTGCAAGCCAAGCAGTGTCGATTTTCTCTGTGGTCCCACAGAAATCAAGGGCATCCATAGCTACTACATGTTTGGGTGGGTGATATGGATAGGGAGGAGCGTGGTAAGAACAACAACGTGTTTACATATGAAAATGCTCAGTTGCAAAATTCGATTCTATTTAGGCAAATGTTTCTCATAGTTTGGTCTCTCCTGGTTCCTTGCCTCTGTAACGATTTTCTCTCCACAGTTTCTAGCCACTTAACTCTAGCTCCCAGTCTCAGCATCATCTTAACCTCTAAAATGAATCTCAAATGTAGGAGGAAGAACCTAAAGAGCTTCAGTCTAACACTCTGGAACTTGGTTAAGCTCTATCCTGACTAAAGCCTCCGTTTTCATAGTCAGGGTGTTATCTTGTTCCAGAGACCCATTCCCTGCATTTCGTACCCATCAGGATAACTGGGCTCGTCTCAGTGTAACATCCCCAGACCTAAATGACATAAATCAGAATGAAAAGAGCTGAGAGAACTCAGTACACAATTAAAAATTTTAAATATTCTAAGAACTAAACACCAAACTAAACGCAACACAAGGGTAAATGAAAACACAAGAAATACTTTAAAATGAAAAAGAAGATGATAGAAATGATTCTAGAGAAATGGCAAATATAAAAGGTAAGCAAAAAAAGCCAGGACAGTTCTGAAAAGGGTAGTGCAGAAGCATTTAGAATAACACAAAAATGATATTTCAAGTCAGTCGGACGGATTACTCAATAAATTGGGATGCGTACATCATGTTGGGCTACATATAAAAAAGTTCTCTGGAAGGATCCAAAAAGTGGCTAAAGTAGATGTCTCTGAGGGAGGGGCGAAGTGCTTGGCTGAGAAATGGGGAAAATGGTGAATTTCCATTGAATAGCCTTTTGCATCTTTCTAATGTTCTGTCATGTCAATCTATTACCTCCCAAGTCTGAATGCCTGGGTTCAAATTGCTCCCCCAATTGCTAGCACTTAATTTTGGGCAAATGCTTGACACTATCGCTTTATCTGTGAAATGGGGTGAGTACCTTAGCCAGGTGCTGCCTGGCACAGAATAAACTCTCTCTACGTGTAAAGGACTAAAGAAACAACCCAGTGTCCAGCAGCTCTTGAACAGATGAACTGAGGTGGTATGTCCAGAAAATAGAATATTCTGCAGTCGTGAAAAGGAATGACATAGTGACAGTCTACAACACGGATGAACTTGCAAACATTATGCTGAGTGAAAGGAGCCAGATACCAAAGGTTACACTATGTGATTCCATTTACAGCATGTACATGAAATGTCCCCAAAAGGCAAATCAGTAGAAATTACCGGTTGCCTGGAGCAGGAGTAGGAGGGAGGGGGTAGAGAGGACTCTTTTTAGGATGATGAAAATGGTATGGATGAGGCAGTGGTGACGGGTGCACAACCTTGGGAATGTAAGAAGTGCCACCGAACTGTGTGCTTTTAAACGGTCGATTTTACGTTGAGCGAATCATACCTCAAAGACCAGTTTTACTGCTGTAAAGCACTAACTCTCCCGTGGTGACGATCGGCTGCCGCATTTCTCCCTTGCCCCCCTCCCTGCCTTTCCTGCGCTCCCCCCGCCGTCTCCCACCCGGTCTCCCTCACGCGCGCGCCACCAGGACGCCCGACGAGCGCTCTGGACCTTTGGGCGCCCGCGTCCCGAGCCATCGGAGGGCCGCCAAGTGCGCACGCGCACCCCCGCTCTCACCTAGAAATGGACGCTCCGGGACGAGTTTTCTCCAGCGTTTCGGTTGATGGGGATGGTCCGGGAAGGCAGCACGCGCCCGGGTCGGTGGAGAACTTGCTGGGCTTTTCACCTTAATATTCAGGCCCCTCCAGAAGCTGATCTCGTCCACCCGAAACCTCCAGATGCTGTGCTCTGAAAGCCAGGTTGACCGCCTGTGGGCGCTTGCAAACACTGAGGACTTGGGGGGCTCGTAGGCTTCCAATGGAGGCCTTGCTCCTTTGCGTGCAATGCGACCCCAGCCCCAGCTGAACCTGCTACTGAAGTGGCAGGGCGGTAAATAATATTGGCCTTGCACGTTGCCAAGTTTAACTGAAGTAATACATCTTTCCGGCCCGGTTCATAGGTGTTGAGTGCATAGAGATTTATATTCCAGGCCCTGTTTTGGGTGAGCCTCATGCTGCTGCGATTCACTTTGCTAGGCCCCAGGTTATCACCTGCCTGCAGGAAATCTGTGAGCTCTTGCCACTCCCCTGGTAGATTCCCCTGTGTTTAGTATTCACCTTTCCCAGCTCTACTCACACATGCATAAGGTAACCCAAACCCGTTGGAGATATGTCCTGATCGTATTTTCTCAAAAGCTATCTGGTAGGTCATGAGACATAAAGCCATCCTGTGTCAGAGATTTTTTACATTTCTTCTGTTCAGCCCAGACTGCTCTTCAGCCTTCTTCAACTTTATCCAAATTTTACTCTTTTCACCTAACCTCAGACTCTGCATCTCACTTTTGCCATTTCCCCTATTTCTGATTCTTTCTATGAGCCCATAAAACCTCTCCCCTTATGGCCTTCCTAGTCCTGAACTGGGCTGCTTCCTCTCTCCTCAGGTCTTATCCCTTTATTTCCTGTTCTTCCACCCAAGTTTCCTTTCCTTCTCTCTAAAGCAGCCTTTGATCCCCACCAAGACCACCAAGGAAAAACCACAGTAAAGAGCATCGGAAAACTCAACAGGCTTTTTTATTACTCAGCTATTAATTCTAGGACATGTGTTTATTCAGTTTCATTAAGGTTTAAAAATATATCAGAAGAGGGAAATTTGTATCTATCTATCTATGTGCATATTATATCTATCTATATTCCTATCTATCTATCTATATCTATCTTGTGTCTATCTACATATATATGCGGAAAACCAGCTGGTACCCAAAGTGGCACCAACAATCTTAGAAGCTCTTATTTTGCATAGCCATAGTATCTAGCCATTTCCATCTCTTTTTCCTTCTCGATGAAATACTGCACTTTCCCCAAAGATGTACATTTGGCAGCATTCTCACGCTCTTGCTGAGCCAGCTTCTTCATGGCCTCGCGCTCTGGCCTCTGCTCTTTTGTAATGGGCGTTGACATTTCTGGCTCAGGAACATTTGGATTCCTCCATGGAATTCGTTGGTAGCGCAAGTCTTGGAGTGGATATTGGGTTTGAGGCTTGGGTGGTGGCTGGAGTTTGGTCACAGCAGTGGAAACGGGCCCCTGCCGCAGAGAAGTGCAGGATGATGTTTTGTCCGGTGCGGGCCCAGAAGCAGCCCTCTGAGGGACACTGGGCGACCTAGGGTTGGTCAAACCTGGTTGGGTTGTGTTGATTGGAATTGGCTGAGCTGGCCTGGCAGGACCTGTCAAGGATGCATTGGCAGGAGCTGGTTGGGATGGATTGGCTGAGTTAGTAGCACCAGGCTGGGCAGAGTAAGCCATACCAGGCCTATGTGAGGCCAGAGACTGTGGCCTCCGAGGAGCAGGTCGAGGTCGAGGCCTGTCCAGGGTCAGAAAAGGCAAAGGTATCAGCCTGACCTTCCCAGAAGGTGGCAGCTCAAACTGGGATGGAGATGGAGACTCCTCTTCAGCACTGCCATCTCGTTTCTGGGCTTAGACTTGAGTTTTCTCAGGACTTTTACCCTTCCATGGGGTATCCGGCTGTCGTTTGATAGCTCGGGCTGGCTGGGGTTCTCTGGTGTTGCTAGAGTTTCCTAGGGCCCGAGAGGAAGAGAGCCCAGCTTTCTTGTCATTCTTCCTCCCCAGTGCATGAAAAACCTGCACAGACTCCAGCATGTGCATGCCTAGGCTGCTTCGAGGCTTTTTGAAGACCTCTTGGCTAAGGTCAGGTTGATTTTTCTTCCGCTTCATCCTGGGAATAGTTGGCTTCCCTTCTGCCTGGACTTTGTTCCCTGGCTGCTTACTCTCTTCAGCTTTCCTGGACTGATTTTCTCTTGATCTTTTGTTTTTTTCCTGCCCGTGGCTCTTAGTTTTGCTCATCCTGCTAGAGGCACCATTCTCAGGTTCGCTCTTAGGATGCTTGACCGCATTCACAGGAGCCCTGTCACTGGCTGCAGCACTGCAAACAACCACTTCTTCCCCTAACAGGCACTCTGGGTTCTTTGGCTGGCTTTTGGCTCTGGGAGCACCACTCATATGCTCAGAGGCTTTACGCCTGTTCTTCCTGACCTGATTGAAGGGACCCGTTATGGTACTCGTCTTGTCCTGCACCTGATTCATCTTGATGGCTCTGGTGTCTTTGGCTTTGATGGCTGTGAGATCTTTGGATTGGTCAAGGTATTTCAAGGAATTCGAGAGCTGGGGAAGGTGAATATCTTCCACCAGTTTAGGAGTGTTCTGAAAACCACTGCTGGGCTCAATCCCATTTTCAAGTGTCCCTTGGTCCTCAAGACTAAGGCTGTTCTTTCCGAGACTGGCATTGTCAGGACCAGGAGGTTCCTTTTGTCCAGGAGGATCAATGCACGCCAGAATCTGGTGAATGTCAGGGATTTCTAAAGGGAGTAGTGGAAGATCTTGGTTTTCCATTGGGATCTGGTCGTCATCCAGAGGCTTCGAAACCTTGGTTTTCATCTCATCCGAATTCTTATGCTCTGCTTGTTCCTTGCTTGAAGGTTGCAATCCCAGGGAAGTCTCCATCCCAAAGGAAGTTCCCATCACTACAAAGGAATCAAGGAAAAAGTCAGTCCCTGGGTAAGTGAGATACTCCCCCTACGTACATACCCAGCAATCAGGCACCTTCCAACAGTGGGCAAGGCATTTCCACTAGCTCTTCTTAAGGACCATGGACAGGACCTTGTGTTAAAAGATAGGCAGGGACCGGTCTACTTTGCTTGTGATCATTTGATCTCATGGTTTGTTGGTTTTCTTGGTATTTCATAGGGTTGTGGAAAGTGACTAAAAAGTGAACGTGATTTTTGAACTATGAAATGTTTTATACAGCCTAGTATTCTCATATACATTCCTTTCAATTCTCTCCACTCTTCTGAGGGAATAAGAACACTTCATGTCAAGGACCGGGACAGAGAGTGGAGCCCTTGCTCATGAAATACACAAGCAAGGACGCATTCTGAGCCGGCTTGCTATGGGCAGGATCTCTGAACACAAGGTCTGAAATCCTGGTGTACATTAAGGGAAATTAAACTGTCACTACCACATAAGAATTCTGAAGTGCCTTCCGAAGAGACTAAAGCAGTAGATCAGGGAAGGCCCTTAATTACAGTGTGGTGGTGTAGGGAGACTGAGGAGCACGGCAGCAAACAGTGAGGCATCCCTTGGTGTGTTCTTGATGTTCTCTTGTGTGTAGCATAGATGGCATTGTAGTATCCCACCTTCCCACCTATATAGAGTCTGAAAGTGGAGAGCACTGAGCAATGGTGGTGGTTAAACTCTCAGGACCTAAACTATACCTATCTGTGGACTCACCACTTCTCAGCTGCAGACGTGATCCTCCTTTGCAATGCTGACTTAAGTCCTCTCCCTTCTTGCTGTTTGGACTCACCTTGAAAAGGTATTTCTGCCATGGATTGAGCGGACACCGAGTTGTAGGTTCCAGACGTGGAGACTGGTGTTAGGACATTTGTGGCCTGAAACTCCTCCAGCACCATCACTATCTCTGCTTGAGGGGCAGAGGCCCTGCTTCCCGTGTACGACACAGAGCCATAGGACTGCAGGCAGGGGCCAAGCTCTCCACACTGTAGAGGCCCCAATGTGCCTTCATTATAGTAATACATCTGGCTTCCTTCCTGGTAGGGAAGTGACAGGCTATGTCCCTGATTTGGAATCTGAGATGGTGTCCCCTGAGCAAGGCTGGCAGACAGTGATGGATACAGAGGGACCACAGTATTGGCAACTGAAGTTTTATCATACTGGGCTGCTATAGACGTGGCAGAAACAGCTGTGTCTTGGTCAATGACAATCACAGTGTAGTTTTCAAGTGAAGATGACTTCTTTTCAGTGCTTCCTGTGGTATCCCACTTAAGAATACCTGGATAGGAGGCAGCTGAAGTGGAGATCTGGCTCTGGCCAGTCACCCCATACAACATAGCTGTGCTAGAATGTGGGTAAGGGTAGGCACTACCTATGAGTGGCTGGAAAGAGGTGCCAGAGGCTGATGGCAGTAGCCATGCCGAATTGACAGCTGGTGCACGGGTGCTGGAAAAGTTGCAGACACTTCCTTTTATGGAAACTGCATTGTTCACCACAGGAAGAGAGAGCTGAAGAGAATTTGCAGCTCCAAGGACAGATGGATTTTGGAAATTTTCTGCAGGAAACAAAAGGGCGATGAAAGATCGATGAGATTGATAAACTTTCACTTTCTTTAAGGAACAGCATTATGTTAAGCTTGTTGCAATCAGGAAGTCTCTAATACCAATGCTCACTGAGATACCAAAAATCAAAGCTGATGATGTCCGTAAGTGCTGGAACACTTTGGTACTCTTCTGAGGAACTGCCTCTGCTCCAACCTGGGCACAGATGTGCAGAAGACCCAAGTGGTCTGCTACATATGTTGTTCCCAGGTTAGAAGCAAACTTCTCCCTGCCCTGTCTTTCCCTTCAGCGGGTACTAGCATGGTCTCGTAATTATCTCCTAGAATCGAAGCATTTCAGAAGTAGGAGGCCCTTAGCAAACTTCAATTTGAACATTCTCATATTACAAGTGAGGAAACTGAGGCTCAGAGAGGTCAGATTGACTTAGTCAGGTTCTCTCATTTTGTTAGTATCATTACCAGGTTACAGACCCTGACTCCATTGCTAGTACTCTTGCTCTGAGCAAAGGCCAGAACCAGGGAGAAATACAACGTTAAATACAGGCAACTTTATTTTGTCCATTAGAAAACTGTACAGCTACTACTATTGTAATCTTCGGTCTCATTTTGCTTGGGTAGGTCACATGCCATTTCCTAGAGTTCACATGTAAGCCCGTCCAGTTGGTAAATGTAAAGGACCATACTTTACCCTCTTCAAACCTAGCTTCTGATCCAAAGTCAAAATGACTACCTGAGTGTTTCTCAAGAAATGCTTTTGGGGAAAAAAAAAAAAAAACGTTATTGAAACTCTGTGAGCTTTAGGTTACTCATCTAAAAAGTGATCATCATAATAATACCTGGTATCATTCATACATGTATGAAGGTAATACATATGACTTGTAGAAAGGAAGATCATGAAGTTGTGGAAAGACAATACGACAAAAATCATGAAAAACGCATAACATCCCACTACGAAAAGGAACACATAGCTATTAATGAAAGTTGAGCTATAATGACTACAGCAGGAATCAAAGCTTAGTAATTTTAATCATAAATGAAGTTCTGTTACCATAGATGTAATATTATGAAAGTGAATATTGGCTCCTCTACTTCAGACAATACTGCTAACCAAGAACAGACCACGATAGAAGGTGACTTTGAATGAACCAATACACATAGACAGAGAAGCCATATTAATATAAAGGTGTAATAAGCAGGAAAATGCAGTAAATGCGAATATATTTGGTGAGCCATAATATCTGCCGGCAAATATTTTAATAAAAACTGGTAAAAGCAGAGGGCAAAACAATAACCATAAAGGAATTCCTTTATTGTGCTCATTCCTATTTCTCTGAATATTACCCAGCAAGTAGCAGATATTAATCCTAGTTGAAATAGATAGTTCAATTGATAGAGCCACATAAGGAGAAAGAAAAGTATCATGAAGATTTTTATATTTATCCTGCAAACATAGATTATAATCATCGTCAACATCTAAGAAAATGTCACCCCAAAGCCTAAAAAGATCACCTAAAAAGAATCCAGTTTTAAAAACAACCCAAAGGACTCCACGAATTTGTTCGGATAAATGCGGAATTACAGATGTGGTGCTTGACGTTTTCTTTTTATTCTTAGGTAGGTCGTTCTTTATATTCTTAAGTCTAAAAATGGTTAATGACTGTTCATCAGTACGCACTCTGATTCAGGAAGAAAATAATTGTAAAGATGAAAAGCAGCCTTTACTTGAAACCTACTTAGCACGCAAAGGAATTTGTCCTTCTGATGCAAGTTAGGATACATCATTTTTGAAACACACAATTTTATTTTCAATATTAAAATAATCCATACGTTTTAAAAATCAGGGGACAAAAAACACTTAAAGTTCTGTTCCCTCCAGCCCCCTAGATAACCACTTTTCTTAATTTTTTGTTTATGCGAAACATCATTTCTAAACCATTTCTTCACTGTTCATTTATAAAACTGTCAAGTGTCATCTGAGTTCAAAGAAGAAACAGAAAAAAACCAGGCAACTACATATGACTTTCCTGGTGAGCTGCTTTTCCTAGTGACACCCTGCTGTAGCCTTAGTTTCCTTCTTAGTCCGGTCATCTAAGCACTTGCTGACTTCATTGTGCCCTGCTCTGAGGAGATTTCCCTCTATGCTCGTGCCCCTTTCATATAAAATCTCGAGTCCCCTTCAGCATTCCATCACAAACTGCCTTCTTTTTTCCTGAGAACTCCTGCGTGCTCTCCACCTCTTTCATCTAGTTTCTCCTTCCTCATTTTTACATTCACTTGCCCCTGTCAGTTCCTGTTGGCCTGTGCTGGATGAAAACAGTTGCCAAACTTCCTTGCCCCAAGAACTTCTGTCTCCTTCTGGCCCGCTACTCTCCATCCCCTCTCCCTATATGTCTTCACCTAGTTTACACAGAAAACGCCACAACAAGTGAATGTTACTTTTTGAACAGCACTGAATTTGAAATACTGGAGTTAATGTATTACTACAGGGAGACAATTACAGATGAAACCTCTTGGTAGATGTTGTTAGTTTTCTACACCACCGAGGCTTTTTCTCTGTTTCTCTTGAAGCAAACAGTCTCAAGAAGTGTCTAATTTCATTTTCTGTGCACAAGCTCTTTAAGATCTAACATTAGAAAGGAAAGGGTCCAGAAAGAATAACCAATCTATTATCCTAATATAACATATGAGGAAACAGATTTTGTGAGAGAGTAAATGGTTTGTCCGAAGTTACACAGCTAGTACATGTCAGAGCCAAAACTGAAATGAGGTTTCCAGATTTCTGGTTCAATACTTTACCCCATTATTCTAAAGTGTCTTGACTGTACTACTAACTTTAGGGGGAAGAAATCCAATGAAACACTAGAAAGTTCCTGTCCTTACCTGACATGGAGAGAGACGAGGAAACGTCAACTGAGGACACACAGGATGAGGAGACGATACTGGAGGATGTCTGGGTGGCAGAAGCCAAAGGGCGCATGTGTCCAGTACAGAGGTTACCGATCACTGGCCACTGGCCACTGGCGATGATTCGAGTTTATTGACACACAACTCCATGGAAACCCCAAGATTCTACCAGGTGGCAGTAGGTTGGTGGGCAAATGATGTCACAAAACAGGCAGTTTAAAGGTATCCGGTAGCCAATAGAGACGTCAAATTTCCAACAGGAAGGTGAGATTGGACGGAGAGAGTGGCAGGAGCAGCATCTAAATGTCTGAACTCTGGGGAGGTTAAATACTGCAAGGCAGACATGATAGTTCCACGTTCCCCTAGATCATCTCAGAGCTTCTTATAGATGTTCATTAATATAATTAACTAAGAGTCATTTATATTTTGTATGTTATTTTTAATGGAATATATAATATTATACATTTCTAAGTAGATATTACATATTCAGTTAATTAATATCCTTGGGGAGGAAGGAAAGGGACACATAGTGTAAGCAATAGCAGTTGTTCTGAAACTATTTCAGTTATTTTGCTTAGTGAAATTACTGCAACTTTCAGGGAGCAAAGGAAGGGATTAAAGGGCTCTTTCTGTGCCTTGGTTGAAGACTAGGGTGAGTGTGCCTTGTAGGGAATGATGTAATCCACGGCTCTTCCCTTAGTTTCTTCTCCTTGAATCCTACCTTCCTTGGGCTGGGCTGGGCTGGGCTGGGCCGGGCCAGGTGGTGCCAGATCGGACTTGCAACTCTCTTCTGCTCTCCTTTCTTCCCCTTCATTTTAGGCATTGTTTCTGAGATGAGCCTTGATGTTGCCTTCTTATACTCGTGGATGTTACTTCCTGCAAACTTCAAGAAGCAGCGGTCTTCCCTTCAATGCCCCGATGCTTTGAATAATGGACTCTGCCTAGTCAAAGCCAACACCAGAGTGGTAGATGATACAGGTAACTGCAGACGTTCCTTCTTCTGGTCTGTGGTCACAATTCTTTTGCCCATAAGTTGCTACCTCTGGCTCCTTGCACCTCTTCATAGACATTCTGCCATCCTGCTCTTTTATACGTGGGAAGCATTTGGGATATTTTCTCTCTTCTCACTCGAGAGAATCCAGTGTGGCAGTTACTGTAGCTTCCTCTCCCTTGAAAACAGCCACTGGAGAATCTTGGGCATCTAGGATTTTTCCTATGCCATGCTTGAGTGCAATGCCAGGCAAAATGAAGAGAAGAATAGTTAGAGAAAGAAGACATCGATGGAAAATAGGGAACGGGTAAGGCAAGGGCACAGGAAAAAAAGAGACTCATGTACTTTTTGGTTTCTGTAAGAAAAAAGTTGGCATTCTTTGGCCTCATTTTGTACTAGCAGAACAGACAATTCAATGTGTGTGGTGTGTGTGTGTGTGTGTGTGTGTGTGTGTGTGTGTGGGTGGGTGGGTGGGTGGGTGGGTGGGTGGGTGTGTGTGTGTAGATATACGTTTTTGACGTGTATAGGTTTTATGTAGCTAGAGAATCCAGAACCTGCCATGGATTTGTGCACTGAAGAGAATAGTCATAAATGGATTTGCTTTTTTTGTTTTATGTCATATTACCTTATGTATGCCATTCATTATTATGTTTGTAGAATAGGGATTGCTTTTAAATGCTTTGGTTTTTCTACATGTTTTTTTTTCCACCCCTAGTCCTATGTTTCAAGAATCCAACCCTGGAAGACATATTGCATGTTCTTTTCTCTTGATTAGCTTATATTGAAACATCGCAAACTAACTTGACCTGATGGATTTTGTGGAGAAAATTAAAGAGGGGTCCGTGAAAAAGGCATTCTGGTGAGCTATACCACAGTAAGTGCGGTGTAACTTATGTGCCTGAGCATAAGGAACAGATGTTGCTGTCAGCCCATTTGGCCTGGTTGCCTTTGTTTTTGTTCCCCTGTTTAGTGCTTTTCTCACCAACTTCTCTTGTGACCGTGATAAAGTGAGTTAAGGCTGAGTTGCTAACGGTTGATATGTGGATTAAGCTGGTTTGGGGAAGGAAATGCGTGGCTAGAATCATTTTTCTTGGTGGCAAGCTTTCAGGCACGCCTAGAACCATCTTTCTGGGGACTTTTCTAGTGGCAGTGAGAAGGTAGCATTCGATACAAGATGCTAAGAGCCCAGAAGAAGATACATTGATAGGTGGGACCTGTAACGATCAGTATTGCTTTTATAGACTTATTTTTCCCATCTCTTCCCGTCATGCTCCTACTGCTTCTTATGCAATTTCAGTGATTGTATGTGTGCGTCTGTGGGGGTGATGCTTATCTGAGAAGAAATTGTGAAAGGTGTGGCAGGGTAGACATATGGTTTAACTTTCCAAGTGTTTTTCCCTTTGAGCTTAGCTTCCCCTCTCACATAGCTTACTTCCATAATACTAACATGGAATGTGAGGCTAACAATGTATACGAAGTGTCTGCAAGCCAAGCAGTGTCGATTTTCTCTGTGGTCCCACAGAAATCAAGGGCATCCATAGCTACTACATGTTTGGGTGGGTGATATGGATAGGGAGGAGCGTGGTAAGAACAACAACGTGTTTACATATGAAAATGCTCAGTTGCAACATTCAATTCTATTTAGGCAAATGTTTCTCATAGTTTCGTCTCTCCTGGTTCCTTGCCTCTGTAAAGATTTTCTCTCCACAGTTTCTAGCCACTTAACTCTAGCTCCCAGTCTCAGCATCATCTTAACCTCTAAAATGAATCTCAAATGTAGGAGGAAGAACCTAAAGAGCTTCAGTCTAACACTCTGGAACTTGGTTAAGCTCTATCCTGACTAAAGCCTCCGTTTTCATAGTCAGGGTGTTATCTTGTTCCAGAGACCCATTCCCTGCATTTCGTACCCATCAGGATAACTGGGCTCGTCTCAGTGTAACATCCCCAGACCTAAATGACATAAATCAGAATGAAAAGAGCTGAGAGAACTCAGTACACAATTAAAAATTTTAAATATTCTAAGAACTAAACACCAAACTAAACGCAACACAAGGGTAAATGAAAACACAAGAAATACTTTAAAATGAAAAAGAAGATGATAGAAATGATTCTAGAGAAATGGCAAATATAAAAGGTAAGCAAAAAAAGCCAGGACAGTTCTGAAAAGGGTAGTGCAGAAGCATTTAGAATAACACAAATATGATATTTCAAGTCAGTCGGACGGATTACTCAATAAATTGGGATGCGTACATCATGTTGGGCTACATATAAAAAAGTTCTCTGGAAGGATCCAAAAAGTGGCTAAAGTAGATGTCTCTGAGGGAGGGGCGAAGTGCTTGGCTGAGAAATGGGGAAAATGGTGAATTTCCATTGAATAGCCTTTTGCATCTTTCTAATGTTCTGTCATGTCAATCTATTACCTCCCAAGTCTGAATGCCTGGGTTCAAATTGCTCCCCCAATTGCTAGCACTTAATTTTGGGCAAATGCTTGACACTATCGCTTTATCTGTGAAATGGGGTGAGTACCTTAGCCAGGTGCTGCCTGGCACAGAATAAACTCTCTCTACGTGTAAAGGACTAAAGAAACAACCCAGTGTCCAGCAGCTCTTGAACAGATGAACTGAGGTGGTATGTCCAGAAAATAGAATATTCTGCAGTCGTGAAAAGGAATGACATAGTGACAGTCTACAACATGGATGAACTTGCAAACATTATGCTGAGTGAAAGGAGCCAGATACCAAAGGTTACACTATGTGATTCCATTTACAGCATGTACATGAAATGTCCCCAAAAGGCAAATCAGTAGAAATTACCGGTTGCCTGGAGCAGGAGTAGGAGGGAGGGGGTAGAGAGGACTCTTTTTAGGATGATGAAAATGGTATGGATGAGGCAGTGGTGACGGGTGCACAACCTTGGGAATGTAAGAAGTGCCACCGAACTGTGTGCTTTTAAACGGTCGATTTTACGTTGAGCGAATCATACCTCAAAGACCAGTTTTACTGCTGTAAAGCACTAACTCTCCCGTGGTGACGATCGGCTGCCGCATTTCTCCCTTGCCCCCCTCCCTGCCTTTCCTGCGCTCCCCCCGCCGTCTCCCACCCGGTCTCCCTCACGCGCGCGCCACCAGGACGCCCGACGAGCGCTCTGGACCTTTGGGCGCCCGCGTCCCGGGCCCTCGGAGGGCCGCCAAGTGCGCACGCGCACCCCCGCTCTCACCTAGAAATGGACGCTCCGGGACGAGTTTTCTCCAGCGTTTCGGTTGATGGGGATGGTCCGGGAAGGCAGCACGCGCCCGGGTCGGTGGAGAACTTGCTGGGCTTTTCACCTTAATATTCAGGCCCCTCCAGAAGCTGATCTCGTCCACCCGAAACCTCCAGATGCTGTGCTCTGAAAGCCAGGTTGACCGCCTGTGGGCGCTTGCAAACACTGAGGACTTGGGGGGCTCGTAGGCTTCCAATGGAGGCCTTGCTCCTTTGCGTGCAATGCGACCCCAGCCCCAGCTGAACCTGCTACTGAAGTGGCAGGGCGGTAAATAATATTGGCCTTGCACGTTGCCAAGTTTAACTGAAGTAATACATCTTTCCGGCCCGGTTCATAGGTGTTGAGTGCATAGAGATTTATATTCCAGGCCCTGTTTTGGGTGAGCCTCATGCTGCTGCGATTCACTTTGCTAGGCCCCAGGTTATCACCTGCCTGCAGGAAATCTGTGAGCTCTTGCCACTCCCCTGGTAGATTCCCCTGTGTTTAGTATTCACCTTTCCCAGCTCTACTCACACATGCATAAGGTAACCCAAACCCGTTGGAGATATGTCCTGATCGTATTTTCTCAAAAGCTATCTGGTAGGTCATGAGACATAAAGCCATCCTGTGTCAGAGATTTTTTACATTTCTTCTGTTCAGCCCAGACTGCTCTTCAGCCTTCTTCAACTTTATCCAAATTTTACTCTTTTCACCTAACCTCAGACTCTGCATCTCACTTTTGCCATTTCCCCTATTTCTGATTCTTTCTATGAGCCCATAAAACCTCTCCCCTTATGGCCTTCCTAGTCCTGAACTGGGCTGCTTCCTCTCTCCTCAGGTCTTATCCCTTTATTTCCTGTTCTTCCACCCAAGTTTCCTTTCCTTCTCTCTAAAGCAGCCTTTGATCCCCACCAAGACCACCAAGGAAAAACCACAGTAAAGAGCATCGGAAAACTCAACAGGCTTTTTTATTACTCAGCTATTAATTCTAGGACATGTGTTTATTCAGTTTCATTAAGGTTTAAAAATATATCAGAAGAGGGAAATTTGTATCTATCTATCTATGTGCATATTATATCTATCTATATTCCTATCTATCTATCTATATCTATCTTGTGTCTATCTACATATATATGCGGAAAACCAGCTGGTACCCAAAGTGGCACCAACAATCTTAGAAGCTCTTATTTTGCATAGCCATAGTATCTAGCCATTTCCATCTCTTTTTCCTTCTCGATGAAATACTGCACTTTCCCCAAAGATGTACATTTGGCAGCATTCTCACGCTCTTGCTGAGCCAGCTTCTTCATGGCCTCGCGCTCTGGCCTCTGCTCTTTTGTAATGGGCGTTGACATTTCTGGCTCAGGAACATTTGGATTCCTCCATGGAATTCGTTGGTAGCGCAAGTCTTGGAGTGGATATTGGGTTTGAGGCTTGGGTGGTGGCTGGAGTTTGGTCACAGCAGTGGAAACGGGCCCCTGCCGCAGAGAAGTGCAGGATGATGTTTTGTCCGGTGCGGGCCCAGAAGCAGCCCTCTGAGGGACACTGGGCGACCTAGGGTTGGTCAAACCTGGTTGGGTTGTGTTGATTGGAATTGGCTGAGCTGGCCTGGCAGGACCTGTCAAGGATGCATTGGCAGGAGCTGGTTGGGATGGATTGGCTGAGTTAGTAGCACCAGGCTGGGCAGAGTAAGCCATAGCAGGCCTATGTGAGGCCAGAGACTGTGGCCTCCGAGGAGCAGGTCGAGGTCGAGGCCTGTCCAGGGTCAGAAAAGGCAAAGGTATCAGCCTGACCTTCCCAGAAGGTGGCAGCTCAAACTGGGATGGAGATGGAGACTCCTCTTCAGCACTGCCATCTCGTTTCTGGGCTTTGACTTGAGTTTTCTCAGGACTTTTACCCTTCCATGGGGTATCCGGCTGTCGTTTGATAGCTCCGGCTGGCTGGGGTTCTCTGGTGTTGCTAGAGTTTCCTAGGGCCCGAGAGGAAGAGAGCCCAGCTTTCTTGTCATTCTTCCTCCCCAGTGCATGAAAAACCTGCACAGACTCCAGCATGTGCATGCCTAGGCTGCTTCGAGGCTTTTTGAAGACCTCTTGGCTAAGGTCAGGTTGATTTTTCTTCCGCTTCATCCTGGGAATAGTTGGCTTCCCTTCTGCCTGGACTTTGTTCCCTGGCTGCTTACTCTCTTCAGCTTTCCTGGACTGATTTTCTCTTGATCTTTTGTTTTTTTCCTGCCCGTGGCTCTTAGTTTTGCTCATCCTGCTAGAGGCACCATTCTCAGGTTCGCTCTTAGGATGCTTGACCGCATTCACAGGAGCCCTGTCACTGGCTGCAGCACTGCAAACAACCACTTCTTCCCCTAACAGGCACTCTGGGTTCTTTGGCTGGCTTTTGGCTCTGGGGGCACCACTCATATGCTCAGAGGCTTTACGCCTGTTCTTCCTGACCTGATTGAAGGGACCCGTTATGGTACTCGTCTTGTCCTGCACCTGATTCATCTTGATGGCTCTGGTGTCTTTGGCTTTGATGGCTGTGAGATCTTTGGATTGGTCAAGGTATTTCAAGGAATTCGAGAGCTGGGGAAGGTGAATATCTTCCACCAGTTTAGGAGTGTTCTGAAAACCACTGCTGGGCTCAATCCCATTTTCAAGTGTCCCTTGGTCCTCAAGACTAAGGCTGTTCTTTCCGAGACTGGCATTGTCAGGACCAGGAGGTTCCTTTTGTCCAGGAGGATCAATGCACGCCAGAATCTGGTGAATGTCAGGGATTTCTAAAGGGAGTAGTGGAAGATCTTGGTTTTCTATTGGGATCTGGTCGTCATCCAGAGGCTTCGAAACCTTGGTTTTCATCTCATCCGAATTCTTATGCTCTGCTTGTTCCTTGCTTGAAGGTTGCAATCCCAGGGAAGTCTCCATCCCAAAGGAAGTTTCCATCACTACAAAGGAATCAAGGAAAACGTCAGCCCCTGGGTAAGTGAGATACTCCCCCTACTTACATACACAGCAATCAGGCACCTTCCAACAGTGGGCAAGGCATTTCCACTAGCACCTCTTAAAGACCATGGACAGGACCTTGTGTTAAAAGATAGGCAGGGACCGGTCTACTTTGCTTGTGATCATTTGATCTCATGGTTTGTCGGTTTTCTTGGTATTTCATAGGGTTGTGGAAAGTGACTAAAAAGTGAACGTGATTTTTGAACTATGAAATGTTTTATACAGCCTAGTATTCTCATATACAGTCCTTTCAATTCTCTCCACTCTTCTGAGGGAATAAGAACACTTCATGTCAAGGACCGGGACAGAGAGTGGAGCCCTTGCTCATGAAATACACAAGCAAGGACGCATTCTGAGCCGGCTTGCTATGGGCAGGATCTCTGAACACAAGGTCTGAAATCCTGGTGTACATTAAGGGAAATTAAACTGTCACTACCACATAAGAATTCTGAAGTGCCTTCCAAAGAGACTAAAGCAGTAGATCAGGGAAGGCCCTTAATTACAGTGTGGTGGTGTAGGGAGACTGAGGAGCACGGCAGCAAACAGTGAGGCATCCCTTGGTGTGTTCTTGATGTTCTCTTGTGTGTAGCATAGATGGCATTGTAGTATCCCACCTTCCCACCTATATAGAGTCTGAAAGTGGAGAGCACTGAGCAATGGTGGTGGTTAAACTCTCAGGACCTAAACTCTACCTATCTGTGGACTCACCACTTCTCAGCTGCAGACGTGACCCTCCTTTGCAATGCTGACTTAAGTCCTCTCCCTTTTTGCTGTTTGGACTCACCTTGAAAAGGTATTTCTGCCATGGATTGAGCGGACACCGAGTTGTAGGTTCCAGACGTGGAGACTGGTGTTAGGACATTTGTGGCCTGAAACTCCTCCAGCACCATCACTATCTCTGGTTGAGGGGCAGAGGCCCTGCTTCCCGTGTACGACACAGAGCCATAGGACTGCAGGCAGGGGCCAAGCTCTCCACACTGTAGAGGCCCCAATGTGCCTTCATTATAGTAATACATCTGGCTTCCTTCCTGGTAGGGAAGTGACAGGCTATGTCCCTGATTTGGAATCTGAGATGGTGTCCCCTGAGCAAGGCTGGCAGACAGTGATGGATACAGAGGGACCACAGTATTGGCAACTGAAGTTTTATCATACTGGGCTGCCATAGACGTGGCAGAAACAGCTGTGTCTTGGTCAATGACAATCACAGTGTAGTCTTCAAGTGAAGATGACTTCTTTTCAGTGCTTCCTGTGGTATCCCACTTAAGAATACCTGGATAGGAGGCAGCTGAAGTGGAGATCTGGCTCTGGCCAGTCACCCCAGACAACATAGCTGTGCTAGAATGTGGGTAAGGGTAGGCACTACCTATGAGTGGCTGGAAAGAGGTGCCAGAGGCTGATGGCAGTAGCCATGCCGAATTGACAGCTGGTGCACGGGTGCTGGAAAAGTTGCAGACACTTCCTTTTATGGAAACTGCATTGTTCACCACAGGAAGAGAGAGCTGAAGAGAATTTGCAGCTCCAAGGACAGATGGATTTTGGAAATTTTCTGCAGGAAACAAAAGGGTGATGAAAGATCGATGAGATTGATAAACTTTCACTTTCTTTAAGGAACAGCATTATGTTAAGCTTGTTGCAATCAGGAAGACTCTAATACCAATGCTCACTGAGATACCAAAAATCAAAGCTGATGATGTCCGTAAGTGCTGGAACTCTTTGGTACTCTTCTGAGGAACTGCCTCTGCTCCAACCTGGGCACAGATGTGCAGAAGACCCAAGTGGTCTGCTACATATGTTGTTCCCAGGTTAGAAGCAAACTTCTCCCTCCCCTGTCTTTCCCTTCAGCGGGTACTAGCATGGTCTCGTAATTATCTCCTAGAATCGAAGCATTTCAGAAGTAGGAGGCCCTTAGCAAACTTCAATTTGAACATTCTCATATTACAAGTGAGGAAACTGAGGCTCAGAGAGGTCAGATTGACTTAGTCAGGTTCTCTCATTTTGTTAGTATCATTACCAGGTTACAGACCCTGACTCCATTGCTAGTACTCTTGCTCTGAGCAAAGGCCAGAACCAGGGAGAAATACAACGTTAAATACAGGCAACTTTATTTTGTCCATTAGAAAACTGTACAGCTACTACTATTGTAATCTTCGGTCTCATTTTGCTTGGGTAGGTCACATGCCATTTCCTAGAGTTCACATGTAAGCCCGTCCAGTTGGTAAATGTAAAGGACCATACTTTACCCTCTTCAAACCTAGCTTCTGATCCAAAGTCAAAATGACTACCTGAGTGTTTCTCAAGAAATGCTTTTGGGGAAAAAAAAAAAAACGTTATTGAAACTCTGTGAGCTTTAGGTTACTCATCTAAAAAGTGATCATCATAATAATACCTGGTATCATTCATACATGTATGAAGGTAATACATATGACTTGTAGAAAGGAAGATCATGAAGCTGTGGAAAGACAATACGACAAAAATCATGAAAAACGCATAACATCCCACTACGAAAAGGAACACATAGCTATTAATGAAAGTTGAGCTATAATGACTACAGCAGTAATCAAAGCTTAGTAATTTTAATCATAAATGAAGTTCTGTTACCATAGATGTAATATTATGAAAGTGAATATTGGCTCCTCTACTTCAGACAATACTGCTAACCAAGAACAGACCACGATAGAAGGTGACTTTGAATGAACCAATACACATAGACAGAGAAGCCATATTAATATAAAGGTGTAATAAGCAGGAAAATGCAGTAAATGCGAATATATTTGGTGAGCCATAATATCTGCCGGCAAATATTTTAATAAAAACTGGTAAAAGCAGAGGGCAAAACAATAACCATAAAGGAATTCCTTTATTGTGCTCATTCCTATTTCTCTGAATATTACCCAGCAAGTAGCAGATATTAATCCTAGTTGAAATAGATAGTTCAATTGATAGAGCCACATAAGGAGAAAGAAAAGTATCATGAAGATTTTTATATTTATCCTGCAAACATAGATTATAATCATCGTCAACATCTAAGAAAATGTCACCCCAAAGCCTAAAAAGATCACCTAAAAAGAATCCAGTTTTAAAAACAACCCAAAGGACTCCACGAATTTGTTCGGATAAATGCGGAATTACAGATGTGGTGCTTGACGTTTTCTTTTTATTCTTAGGTAGGTCGTTCTTTATATTCTTAAGTCTAAAAATGGTTAATGACTGTTCATCAGTACGCACTCTGATTCAGGAAGAAAATAATTGTAAAGATGAAAAGCAGCCTTTACTTGAAACCTACTTAGCACGCAAAGGAATTTGTCCTTCTGATGCAAGTTACGATACATCATTTTTGAAACACACAATTTTATTTTCAATATTAGAATAATCCATACGTTTTAAAAATCAGGGGACAAAAAACACTTAAAATTCTGTTCCCTCCAGCCCCCTAGATAACCACTTTTCTTAATTTTTTGTTTATGCGAAACATCATTTCTAAACCATTTCTTCACTGTTCATTTATAAAACTGTCAAGTGTCATCTGACTTCAAAGAAGAAACAGAAAAAAAACAGGCAACTACATATGACTTTCCTGGTGAGCTGCTTTTCCTAGTGACACCCTGCTGTAGCCTTAGTTTCCTTCTTAGTCCGGTCATCTAAGCACTTGCTGACTTCATTGTGCCCTGCTCTGAGGAGATTTCCCTCTATGCTCGTGCCCCTTTCATATAAAATCTCGAGTCCCCTTCAGCATTCCATCACAAACTGCCTTCTTTTTTCCTGAGAACTCCTGCGTGCTCTCCACCTCTTTCATCTAGTTTCTCCTTCCTCATTTTTACATTCACTTGCCCCTGTCAGTTCCTGTTGGCCTGTGCTGGATGAAAACAGTTGCCAAACTTCCTTGCCCCAAGAACATCTGTCTCCTTCTGGCCCGCTACTCTCCATCCCCTCTCCCTATATGTCTTCACCTAGTTTACACAGAAAACGCCACAACAAGTGAATGTTACTTTTTGAACAGCACTGAATTTGAAATACTGGAGTTAATGTATTACTACAGGGAGACAATTACAGATGAAACCTCTTGGTAGATGTTGTTAGTTTTCTACACCACCGAGGCTTTTTCTCTGTTTCTCTTGAAGCAAACAGTCTCAAGAAGTGTCTAATTTCATTTTCTGTGCACAAGCTCTTTAAGATCTAACATTAGAAAGGAAAGGGTCCAGAAAGAATAACCAATCTATTATCCTAATATAACATATGAGGAAACAGATTTTGTGAGAGAGTAAATGGTTTGTCCGAAGTTACACAGCTAGTACATGTCAGAGCCAAAACTGAAATGAGGTTTCCAGATTTCTGGTTCAATACTTTACCCCATTATTCTAAAGTGTCTTGACTGTACTACTAACTTTAGGGGGAAGAAATCCAATGAAACACTAGAAAGTTCCTGTCCTTACCTGACATGGAGAGAGACGAGGAAACGTCAACTGAGGACACACAGGATGAGGAGACGATACTGGAGGATGTCTGGGTGGCAGAAGCCAAAGGGCGCATGTGTCCAGTACAGAGGTTACCGATCACTGGCCACTGGCCACTGTCGATGATTCGAGTTTATTGACACACAACTCCATGGAAACCCCAAGATTCTACCAGGTGGCAGTAGGTTGGTGGGCAAATGATGTCACAAAACAGGCAGTTTAAAGGTATCCGGTAGCCAATAGAGAGGTCAAATTTCCAACAGGAAGGTGAGATTGGACGGAGAGAGTGGCAGGAGCAGCATCTAAATGTCTGAACTCTGGGGAGGTTAAATACTGCAAGGCAGACATGATAGTTCCACGTTCCCCTAGATCATCTCAGAGCTTCTTATAGATGTTCATTAATATAATTAACTAAGAGTCATTTATATTTTGTATGTTATTTTTAATGGAATGTATAATATTATACATTTCTAAGTAGATATTACATATTCAGTTAATTAATATCCTTGGGGAGGAAGGAAAGGGACACATAGTGTAAGCAATAGCAGTTGTTCTGAAACTATTTCAGTTATTTTGCTTAGTGAAATTACTGCAACTTTCAGGGAGCAAAGGAAGGGATTAAAGGGCTCTTTCTGTGCCTTGGTTGAAGACTAGGGTGAGTGTGCCTTGTAGGGAATGATGTAATCCACGGCTCTTCCCTTAGTTTCTTCTCCTTGAATCCTACCTTCCTTGGGCTGGGCTGGGCTGGGCTGGGCCGGGCCAGGTGGTGCCAGATCGGACTTGCAACTCTCTTCTGCTCTCCTTTCTTCCCCTTCATTTTAGGCATTGTTTCTGAGATGAGCCTTGATGTTGCCTTCTTATACTCGTGGATGTTACTTCCTGCAAACTTCAAGAAGCAGCGGTCTTCCCTTCCATGCCCCGATGCTTTGAATAATGGACTCTGCCTAGTCAAAGCCAACACCAGAGTGGTAGATGATACAGGTAACTGCAGACGTTCCTTCTTCTGGTCTGTGGTCACAATTCTTTTGCCCATAAGTTGCTACCTCTGGCTCCTTGCACCTCTTCATAGACATTCTGCCATCCTGCTCTTTTATACGTGGGAAGCATTTGGGATATTTTCTCTCTTCTCACTCGAGAGAATCCAGTGTGGCAGTTACTGTAGCTTCCTCTCCCTTGAAAACAGCCACTGGAGAATCTTGGGCATCTAGGATTTTTCCTATGCCATGCTTGAGTGCAATGCCAGGCAAAATGAAGAGAAGAATAGTTAGAGAAAGAAGACATCGATGGAAAATAGGGAACGGGTAAGGCAAGGGCACAGGAAAAAAAGAGACTCATGTACTTTTTGGTTTCTGTAAGAAAAAAGTTGGCATTCTTTGGCCTCATTTTGTACTAGCAGAACAGACAATTCAATGTGTGTGGTGTGTGTGTGGGGGGGGGGGGGTGGGTGGGTGGGTGGGTGTGTGTGTGTAGATATACGTTTTTGACGTGTATATGTTTTATGTAGCTAGAGAATCCAGAACCGGCCATGGATTTGTGCACTGAAGAGAATAGTCATAAATGGATTTGCTTTTTTTGTTTTATGTCATATTACCTTATGTATGCCATTCATTATTATGTTTGTAGAATAGGGATTGCTTTTAAATGCTTTGGTTTTTCTACATGTTTTTTTTTCCACCCCTAGTCCTATGTTTCAAGAATCCAACCCTGGAAGACATATTGCATGTTCTTTTCTCTTGATTAGCTTATATTGAAACATCGCAAACTAACTTGACCTGATGGATTTTGTGGAGAAAATTAAAGAGGGGTCCGTGAAAAAGGCATTCTGGTGAGCTATACCACAGTAAGTGCGGTGTAACTTATGTGCCTGAGCATAAGGAACAGATGTTGCTGTCAGCCCACTTGGCCTGGTTGCCTTTGTTTTTGTTCCCCTGTTTAGTGCTTTTCTCACCAACTTCTCTTGTGACCGTGATAAAGTGAGTTAAGGCTGAGTTGCTAACGGTTGATATGTGGATTAAGCTGGTTTGGGGAAGGAAATGCGTGGCTAGAATCATTTTTCTTGGTGGCAAGCTTTCAGGCACGCCTAGAACCATCTTTCTGGGGACTTTTCTAGTGGCAGTGAGAAGGTAGCATTCGATACAAGATGCTAAGAGCCCAGAAGAAGATACATTGATAGGTGGGACCTGTAACGATCAGTATTGCTTTTATAGACTTATTTTTCCCATCTCTTCCCGTCATGCTCCTACTGCTTCTTATGCAATTTCAGTGATTGTATGTGTGCGTCTGTGGGGGTGATGCTTATCTGAGAAGAAATTGTGAAAGGTGTGGCAGGGTAGACATATGGTTTAACTTTCCAAGTGTTTTTCCCTTTGAGCTTAGCTTCCCCTCTCACATAGCTTACTTCCATAATACTAACATGGAATGTGAGGCTAACAATGTATACGAAGTGTCTGCAAGCCAAGCAGTGTCGATTTTCTCTGTGGTCCCACAGAAATCAAGGGCATCCATAGCTACTACATGTTTGGGTGGGTGATATGGATAGGGAGGAGCGTGGTAAGAACAACAACGTGTTTACATATGAAAATGCTCAGTTGCAACATTCAATTCTATTTAGGCAAATGTTTCTCATAGTTTCGTCTCTCCTGGTTCCTTGCCTCTGTAAAGATTTTCTCTCCACAGTTTCTAGCCACTTAACTCTAGCTCCCAGTCTCAGCATCATCTTAACCTCTAAAATGAATCTCAAATGTAGGAGGAAGAACCTAAAGAGCTTCAGTCTAACACTCTGGAACTTGGTTAAGCTCTATCCTGACTAAAGCCTCCGTTTTCATAGTCAGGGTGTTATCTTGTTCCAGAGACCCATTCCCTGCATTTCGTACCCATCAGGATAACTGGGCTCGTCTCAGTGTAACATCCCCAGACCTAAATGACATAAATCAGAATGAAAAGAGCTGAGAGAACTCAGTACACAATTAAAAATTTTAAATATTCTAAGAACTAAACACCAAACTAAACGCAACACAAGGGTAAATGAAAACACAAGAAATACTTTAAAATGAAAAAGAAGATGATAGAAATGATTCTAGAGAAATGGCAAATATAAAAGGTAAGCAAAAAAAGCCAGGACAGTTCTGAAAAGGGTAGTGCAGAAGCATTTAGAATAACACAAATATGATATTTCAAGTCAGTCGGACGGATTACTCAATAAATTGGGATGCGTACATCATGTTGGGCTACATATAAAAAAGTTCTCTGGAAGGATCCAAAAAGTGGCTAAAGTAGATGTCTCTGAGGGAGGGGCGAAGTGCTTGGCTGAGAAATGGGGAAAATGGTGAATTTCCATTGAATAGCCTTTTGCATCTTTCTAATGTTCTGTCATGTCAATCTATTACCTCCCAAGTCTGAATGCCTGGGTTCAAATTGCTCCCCCAATTGCTAGCACTTAATTTTGGGCAAATGCTTGACACTATCGCTTTATCTGTGAAATGGGGTGAGTACCTTAGCCAGGTGCTGCCTGGCACAGAATAAACTCTCTCTACGTGTAAAGGACTAAAGAAACAACCCAGTGTCCAGCAGCTCTTGAACAGATGAACTGAGGTGGTATGTCCAGAAAATAGAATATTCTGCAGTCGTGAAAAGGAATGACATAGTGACAGTCTACAACACGGATGAACTTGCAAACATTATGCTGAGTGAAAGGAGCCAGATACCAAAGGTTACACTATGTGATTCCATTTACAGCATGTACATGAAATGTCCCCAAAAGGCAAATCAGTAGAAATTACCGGTTGCCTGGAGCAGGAGTAGGAGGGAGGGGGTAGAGAGGACTCTTTTTAGGATGATGAAAATGGTATGGATGAGGCAGTGGTGACGGGTGCACAACCTTGGGAATGTAAGAAGTGCCACCGAACTGTGTGCTTTTAAACGGTCGATTTTACGTTGAGCGAATCATACCTCAAAGACCAGTTTTACTGCTGTAAAGCACTAACTCTCCCGTGGTGACGATCGGCTGCCGCATTTCTCCCTTGCCCCCCTCCCTGCCTTTCCTGCGCTCCCCCCGCCGTCTCCCACCCGGTCTCCCTCACGCGCGCGCCACCAGGACGCCCGACGAGCGCTCTGGACCTTTGGGCGCCCGCGTCCCGGGCCCTCGGAGGGCCGCCAAGTGCGCACGCGCACCCCCGCTCTCACCTAGAAATGGACGCTCCGGGACGAGTTTTCTCCAGCGTTTCGGTTGATGGGGATGGTCCGGGAAGGCAGCACGCGCCCGGGTCGGTGGAGAACTTGCTGGGCTTTTCACCTTAATATTCAGGCCCCTCCAGAAGCTGATCTCGTCCACCCGAAACCTCCAGATGCTGTGCTCTGAAAGCCAGGTTGACCGCCTGTGGGCGCTTGCAAACACTGAGGACTTGGGGGGCTCGTAGGCTTCCAATGGAGGCCTTGCTCCTTTGCGTGCAATGCGACCCCAGCCCCAGCTGAACCTGCTACTGAAGTGGCAGGGCGGTAAATAATATTGGCCTTGCACGTTGCCAAGTTTAACTGAAGTAATACATCTTTCCGGCCCGGTTCATAGGTGTTGAGTGCATAGAGATTTATATTCCAGGCCCTGTTTTGGGTGAGCCTCATGCTGCTGCGATTCACTTTGCTAGGCCCCAGGTTATCACCTGCCTGCAGGAAATCTGTGAGCTCTTGCCACTCCCCTGGTAGATTCCCCTGTGTTTAGTATTCACCTTTCCCAGCTCTACTCACACATGCATAAGGTAACCCAAACCCGTTGGAGATATGTCCTGATCGTATTTTCTCAAAAGCTATCTGGTAGGTCATGAGACATAAAGCCATCCTGTGTCAGAGATTTTTTACATTTCTTCTGTTCAGCCCAGACTGCTCTTCAGCCTTCTTCAACTTTATCCAAATTTTACTCTTTTCACCTAACCTCAGACTCTGCATCTCACTTTTGCCATTTCCCCTATTTCTGATTCTTTCTATGAGCCCATAAAACCTCTCCCCTTATGGCCTTCCTAGTCCTGAACTGGGCTGCTTCCTCTCTCCTCAGGTCTTATCCCTTTATTTCCTGTTCTTCCACCCAAGTTTCCTTTCCTTCTCTCTAAAGCAGCCTTTGATCCCCACCAAGACCACCAAGGAAAAACCACAGTAAAGAGCATCGGAAAACTCAACAGGCTTTTTTATTACTCAGCTATTAATTCTAGGACATGTGTTTATTCAGTTTCATTAAGGTTTAAAAATATATCAGAAGAGGGAAATTTGTATCTATCTATCTATGTGCATATTATATCTATCTATATTCCTATCTATCTATCTATATCTATCTTGTGTCTATCTACATATATATGCGGAAAACCAGCTGGTACCCAAAGTGGCACCAACAATCTTAGAAGCTCTTATTTTGCATAGCCATAGTATCTAGCCATTTCCATCTCTTTTTCCTTCTCGATGAAATACTGCACTTTCCCCAAAGATGTACATTTGGCAGCATTCTCACGCTCTTGCTGAGCCAGCTTCTTCATGGCCTCGCGCTCTGGCCTCTGCTCTTTTGTAATGGGCGTTGACATTTCTGGCTCAGGAACATTTGGATTCCTCCATGGAATTCGTTGGTAGCGCAAGTCTTGGAGTGGATATTGGGTTTGAGGCTTGGGTGGTGGCTGGAGTTTGGTCACAGCAGTGGAAACGGGCCCCTGCCGCAGAGAAGTGCAGGATGATGTTTTGTCCGGTGCGGACCCAGAAGCAGCCCTCTGAGGGACACTGGGCGACCTAGGGTTGGTCAAACCTGGTTGGGTTGTGTTGATTGGAATTGGCTGAGCTGGCCTGGCAGGACCTGTCAAGGATGCATTGGCAGGAGCTGGTTGGGATGGATTGGCTGAGTTAGTAGCACCAGGCTGGGCAGAGTAAGCCATACCAGGCCTATGTGAGGCCAGAGACTGTGGCCTCCGAGGTGCAGGTCGAGGTCGAGGCCTGTCCAGGGTCAGAAAAGGCAAAGGTATCAGCCTGACCTTCCCAGGAGGTGGCAGCTCAAACTGGGATGGAGATGGAGACTCCTCTTCAGCACTGCCATCTCGTTTCTGGGCTTTGACTTGAGTTTTCTCAGGACTTTTACCCTTCCATGGGGTATCCGGCTGTCGTTTGATAGCTCCGGCTGGCTGGGGTTCTCTGGTGTTGCTAGAGTTTCCTAGGGCCCGAGAGGAAGAGAGCCCAGCTTTCTTGTCATTCTTCCTCCCCAGTGCATGAAAAACCTGCACAGACTCCAGCATGTGCATGCCTAGGCTGCTTCGAGGCTTTTTGAAGACCTCTTGGCTAAGGTCAGGTTGATTTTTCTTCCGCTTCATCCTGGGAATAGTTGGCTTCCCTTCTGCCTGGACTTTGTTCCCTGGCTTCTTACTCTCTTCAGCTTTCCTGGACTGATTTTCTCTTGATCTTTTGTTTTTTTCCTGCCCGTGGCTCTTAGTTTTGCTCATCCTGCTAGAGGCACCATTCTCAGGTTCGCTCTTAGGATGCTTGACCGCATTCACAGGAGCCCTGTCACTGGCTGCAGCACTGCAAACAACCACTTCTTCCCCTAACAGGCACTCTGGGTTCTTTGGCTGGCTTTTGGCTCTGGGAGCACCACTCATATGCTCAGAGGCTTTACGCCTGTTCTTCCTGACCTGATTGAAGGGACCCGTTATGGTACTCGTCTTGTCCTGCACCTGATTCATCTTGATGGCTCTGGTGTCTTTGGCTTTGATGGCTGTGAGATCTTTGGATTGGTCAAGGTATTTCAAGGAATTCGAGAGCTGGGGAAGGTGAATATCTTCCACCAGTTTAGGAGTGTTCTGAAAACCACTGCTGGGCTCAATCCCATTTTCAAGTGTCCCTTGGTCCTCAAGACTAAGGCTGTTCTTTCCGAGACTGGCATTGTCAGGACCAGGAGGTTCCTTTTGTCCAGGAGGATCAATGCACGCCAGAATCTGGTGAATGTCAGGGATTTCTAAAGGGAGTAGTGGAAGATCTTGGTTTTCTATTGGGATCTGGTCGTCATCCAGAGGCTTCGAAACCTTGGTTTTCATCTCATCCGAATTCTTATGCTCTGCTTGTTCCTTGCTTGAAGGTTGCAATCCCAGGGAAGTCTCCATCCCAAAGGAAGTTTCCATCACTACAAAGGAATCAAGGAAAACGTCAGCCCCTGGGTAAGTGAGATACTCCCCCTACTTACATACACAGCAATCAGGCACCTTCCAACAGTGGGCAAGGCATTTTCACTAGCACCTCTTAAGGACCATGGACAGGACCTTGTGTTAAAAGATAGGCAGGGACCGGTCTACTTTGCTTGTGATCATTTGATCTCATGGTTTGTCGGTTTTCTTGGTATTTCATAGGGTTGTGGTAAGTGACTAAAAAGTGAACGTGATTTTTGAACTATGAAATGTTTTATACAGCCTAGTATTCTCATATACAGTCCTTTCAATTCTCTCCACTCTTCTGAGGGAATAAGAACACTTCATGTCAAGGACCGGGACAGAGAGTGGAGCCCTTGCTCATGAAATACACAAGCAAGGACGCATTCTGAGCCGGCTTGCTATGGGCAGGATCTCTGAACACAAGGTCTGAAATCCTGGTGTACATTAAGGGAAATTAAACTGTCACTACCACATAAGAATTCTGAAGTGCCTTCCAAAGAGACTAAAGCAGTAGATCAGGGAAGGCCCTTAATTACAGTGTGGTGGTGTAGGGAGACTGAGGAGCACGGCAGCAAACAGTGAGGCATCCCTTGGTGTGTTCTTGATGTTCTCTTGTGTGTAGCATAGATGGCATTGTAGTATCCCACCTTCCCACCTATATAGAGTCTGAAAGTGGAGAGCACTGAGCAATGGTGGTGGTTAAACTTTCAGGACCTAAACTCTACCTATCTGTGGACTCACCACTTCTCAGCTGCAGACTTGACCCTCCTTTGCAATGCTCACTTCAGTCCTCTCCCTTCTTGCTGTTTGGACTCACCTTGAAAAGGTATTTCTGCCATGGATTGAGCGGACACCGAGTTGTAGGTTCCAGACGTGGAGACTGGTGTTAGGACATTTGTGACCTGAAACTCCTCCAGCACCATCACTATCTCTGGTTGAGGGGCAGAGGCCCTGCTTCCCGTGTACGACACAGAGCCATAGGACTGCAGGCAGGGGCCAAGCTCTCCACACAGTAGAGGCCCCAATGTGCCTTGATTATAGTAATACATCTGGCTTCCTTCCTGGTAGGGAAGTGACAGGCTATGTCCCTGATTTGGAATCTGAGATGGTGTCCCCTGAGCAAGGCTGGCAGACAGTGATGGATACACAGGGACCACAGTATTGGCAACTGAAGTTTTATCATACTGGGCTGCCATAGACGTGGCAGAAGCAGCTGTGTCTTGGTCAATGACAATCACAGTGTAGTCTTCAAGTGAAGATGACTTCTTTTCAGTGCTTCCTGTGGTATCCCACTTAAGAATACCTGGATAGGAGGCAGCTGAAGTGGAGATCTGGCTCTGGCCAGTCACCCCAGACAACATAGCTGTGCTAGAATGTGGGTAAGGGTAGGCACTACCTATGAGTGGCTGGAAAGAGGTGCCAGAGGCTGATGGCAGTAGCCATGCCGAATTGACAGCTGGTGCACGGGTGCTGGAAAAGTTGCAGACACTTCCTTTTATGGAAACTGCATTGTTCACCACAGGAAGAGAGAGCTGAAGAGAATTTGCAGCTCCAAGGACAGATGGATTTTGGAAATTTTCTGCAGGAAACAAAAGGGTGATGAAAGATCGATGAGATTGATAAACTTTCACTTTCTTTAAGGAACAGCATTATGTTAAGCTTGTTGCAATCAGGAAGTCTCTAATACCAATGCTCACTGAGATACCAAAAATCAAAGCTGATGATGTCCGTAAGTGCTGGAACACTTTGGTACTCTTCTGAGGAACTGCCTCTGCTCCAACCTGGGCACAGATGTGCAGAAGACCCAAGTGGTCTGCTACATATGTTGTTCCCAGGTTAGAAGCAAACTTCTCCCTGCCCTGTCTTTCCCTTCAGCGGGTACTAGCATGGTCTCGTAATTATCTCCTAGAATCGAAGCATTTCAGAAGTAGGAGGCCCTTAGCAAACTTCAATTTGAACATTCTCATATTACAAGTGAGGAAACTGAGGCTCAGAGAGGTCAGATTGACTTAGTCAGGTTCTCTCATTTTGTTAGTATCATTACCAGGTTACAGACCCTGACTCCATTGCTAGTACTCTTGCTCTGAGCAAAGGCCAGACAGAAACAGGGAGAAATACAACGTTAAATACAGGCAATTTTATTTTGTCCATTAGAAAACTGTACAGCTACTACTATTGTAATCTTCGGTCTCATTTTGCTTGGGTAGGTCACATGCCATTTCCTAGAGTTCACATGTAAGCCCGTCCAGTTGGTAAATGTAAAGGACCATTCTTTACCCTCTTCAAACCTAGCTTCTGATCCAAAGTCAAAATGACTACCTGAGTGTTTCTCAAGAAATGCTTTTGGGGAAAAAAAAAAAACGTTATTGAAACTCTGTGAGCTTTAGGTTACTCATCTAAAAAGTGATCATCATAATAATACCTGGTATCATTCATACATGTATGAAGGTAATACATATGACTTGTAGAAAGGAAGATCATGAAGTTGTGGAAAGACAATACGACAAAAATCATGAAAAACGCATAACATCCCACTACGAAAAGGAACACATAGCTATTAATGAAAGTTGAGCTATAATGACTACAGCAGGAATCAAAGCTTAGTAATTTTAATCATAAATGAAGTTCTGTTACCATAGATGTAATATTATGAAAGTGAATATTGGCTCCTCTACTTCAGACAATACTGCTAACCAAGAACAGACCACGATAGAAGGTGACTTTGAATGAACCAATACACATAGACAGAGAAGCCATATTAATATAAAGGTGTAATAAGCAGGAAAATGCAGTAAATGCGAATATATTTGGTGAGCCATAATATCTGCCGGCAAATATTTTAATAAAAACTGGTAAAAGCAGAGGGCAAAACAATAACCATAAAGGAATTCCTTTATTGTGCTCATTCCTATTTCTCTGAATATTACCCAGCAAGTAGCAGATATTAATCCTAGTTGAAATAGATAGTTCAATTGATAGAGCCACATAAGGAGAAAGAAAAGTATCATGAAGATTTTTATATTTATCCTGCAAACATAGATTATAATCATCGTCAACATCTAAGAAAATGTCACCCCAAAGCCTAAAAAGATCACCTAAAAAGAATCCAGTTTTAAAAACAACCCAAAGGACTCCACGAATTTGTTTGGATAAATGCGGAATTACAGATGTGGTGCTTGACTTTTTCTTTTTATTCTTAGGTAGGTCGTTCTTTATATTCTTAAGTCTAAAAATGGTTAATGACTGTTCATCAGTACGCACTCTGATTCAGGAAGAAAATAATTGTAAAGATGAAAAGCAGCCTTTACTTGAAACCTACTTAGCACGCAAAGGAATTTGTCCTTCTGATGCAAGTTAGGATACATCATTTTTGAAACACACAATTTTATTTTCAATATTAGAATAATCCATACGTTTTAAAAATCAGGGGACAAAAAACACTTAAAATTCTGTTCCCTCCAGCCCCCTAGATAACCACTTTTCTTAATTTTTTGTTTATGCGAAACATCATTTCTAAACCATTTCTTCACTGTTCATTTATAAAACTGTCAAGTGTCATCTGAGTTCAAAGAAGAAACAGAAAAAAACCAGGCAACTACATATGACTTTCCTGGTGAGCTGCTTTTCCTAGTGACACCCTGCTGTAGCCTTAGTTTCCTTCTTAGTCCGGTCATCTAAGCACTTGCTGACTTCATTGTGCCCTGCTCTGAGGAGATTTCCCTCTATGCTCGTGCCCCTTTCATATAAAATCTCGAGTCCCCTTCAGCATTCCATCACAAACTGCCTTCTTTTTTCCTGAGAACTCCTGCGTGCTCTCCACCTCTTTCATCTAGTTTCTCCTTCCTCATTTTTACATTCACTTGCCCCTGTCAGTTCCTGTTGGCCTGTGCTGGATGAAAACAGTTGCCAAACTTCCTTGCCCCAAGAACATCTGTCTCCTTCTGGCCCGCTACTCTCCATCCCCTCTCCCTATATGTCTTCACCTAGTTTACACAGAAAACGCCACAACAAGTGAATGTTACTTTTTGAACAGCACTGAATTTGAAATACTGGAGTTAATGTATTACTACAGGGAGACAATTACAGATGAAACCTCTTGGTAGATGTTGTTAGTTTTCTACACCACCGAGGCTTTTTCTCTGTTTCTCTTGAAGCAAACAGTCTCAAGAAGTGTCTAATTTCATTTTCTGTGCACAAGCTCTTTAAGATCTAACATTAGAAAGGAAAGGGTCCAGAAAGAATAACCAATCTATTATCCTAATATAACATATGAGGAAACAGATTTTGTGAGAGAGTAAATGGTTTGTCCGAAGTTACACAGCTAGTACATGCCAGAGCCAAAACTGAAATGAGGTTTCCAGATTTCTGGTTCAATACTTTACCCCATTATTCTAAAGTGTCTTGACTGTACTACTAACTTTAGGGGGAAGAAATCCAATGAAACACTAGAAAGTTCCTGTCCTTACCTGACATGGAGAGAGACGAGGAAACGTCAACTGAGGACACACAGGATGAGGAGACGATACTGGAGGATGTCTGGGTGGCAGAAGCCAAAGGGCGCATGTGTCCAGTACAGAGGTTACCGATCACTGGCCACTGGCCACTGTCGATGATTCGAGTTTATTGACACACAACTCCATGGAAACCCCAAGATTCTACCAGGTGGCAGTAGGTTGGTGGGCAAATGATGTCACAAAACAGGCAGTTTAAAGGTATCCGGTAGCCAATAGAGAGGTCAAATTTCCAACAGGAAGGTGAGATTGGACGGAGAGAGTGGCAGGAGCAGCATCTAAATGTCTGAACTCTGGGGAGGTTAAATACTGCAAGGCAGACATGATAGTTCCACGTTCCCCTAGATCATCTCAGAGCTTCTTATAGATGTTCATTAATATAATTAACTAAGAGTCATTTATATTTTGTATGTTATTTTTAATGGAATATATAATATTATACATTTCTAAGTAGATATTACATATTCAGTTAATTAATATCCTTGGGGAGGAAGGAAAGGGACACATAGTGTAAGCAATAGCAGTTGTTCTGAAACTATTTCAGTTATTTTGCTTAGTGAAATTACTGCAACTTTCAGGGAGCAAAGGAAGGGATTAAAGGGCTCTTTCTGTGCCTTGGTTGAAGACTAGGGTGAGTGTGCCTTGTAGGGAATGATGTAATCCACGGCTCTTCCCTTAGTTTCTTCTCCTTGAATCCTACCTTCCTTGGGCTGGGCTGGGCTGGGCTGGGCCGGGCCAGGTGGTGCCAGATCGGACTTGCAACTCTCTTCTGCTCTCCTTTCTTCCCCTTCATTTTAGGCATTGTTTCTGAGATGAGCCTTGATGTTGCCTTCTTATACTCGTGGATGTTACTTCCTGCAAACTTCAAGAAGCAGCGGTCTTCCCTTCAATGCCCCGATGCTTTGAATAATGGACTCTGCCTAGTCAAAGCCAACACCAGAGTGGTAGATGATACAGGTAACTGCAGACGTTCCTTCTTCTGGTCTGTGGTCACAATTCTTTTGCCCATAAGTTGCTACCTCTGGCTCCTTGCACCTCTTCATAGACATTCTGCCATCCTGCTCTTTTATACGTGGGAAGCATTTGGGATATTTTCTCTCTTCTCACTCGAGAGAATCCAGTGTGGCAGTTACTGTAGCTTCCTCTCCCTTGAAAACAGCCACTGGAGAATCTTGGGCATCTAGGATTTTTCCTATGCCATGCTTGAGTGCAATGCCAGGCAAAATGAAGAGAAGAATAGTTAGAGAAAGAAGACATCGATGGAAAATAGGGAACGGGTAAGGCAAGGGCACAGGAAAAAAAGAGACTCATGTACTTTTTGGTTTCTGTAAGAAAAAAGTTGGCATTCTTTGGCCTCATTTTGTACTAGCAGAACAGACAATTCAATGTGTGTGGTGTGTGGGGGGGGGGTGGGTGTGTGTGTGTGTGTGTAGATATACGTTTTTGACGTGTATATGTTTTATGTAGCTAGAGAATCCAGAACCTGCCATGGATTTGTGCACTGAAGAGAATAGTCATAAATGGATTTGCTTTTTTTGTTTTATGTCATATTACCTTATGTATGCCATTCATTATTATGTTTGTAGAATAGGGATTGCTTTTAAATGCTTTGGTTTTTCTACATTTTTTTTTTTCCACCCCTAATCCTATGTTTCAAGAATCCAACCCTGGAAGACATATTGCATGTTCTTTTCTCTTGATTAGCTTATATTGAAACATCGCAAACTAACTTGACCTGATGGATTTTGTGGAGAAAATTAAAGAGGGGTCCGTGAAAAAGGCATTCTGGTGAGCTATACCACAGTAAGTGTGGTGTTACTTATGTGCCTGAGCATAAGGAACAGATGTTGCTGTCAGCCCACTTGGCCTGGTTGCCTTTGTTTTTGTTCCCCTGTTTAGTGCTTTTCTCACCAACTTCTCTTGTGACCGTGATAAAGTGAGTTAAGGCTGAGTTGCTAACGGTTGATATGTGGATTAAGCTGGTTTGGGGGAGGAAATGCGTGGCTAGAATCATTTTTCTTGGTGGCAAGCTTTCAGGCACGCCTAGAACCATCTTTCTGGGGACTTTTCTAGTGGCAGTGAGAAGGTAGCATTCGATACAAGATGCTAAGAGCCCAGAAGAAGATACATTGATAGGTGGGACCTGTAACGATCAGTATTGCTTTTATAGACTTATTTTTCCCATCTCTTCCCGTCATGCTCCTACTGCTTCTTATGCAATTTCAGTGATTGTATGTGTGCGTCTGTGGGGGTGATGCTTATCTGAGAAGAAATTGTGAAAGGTGTGGCAGGGTAGACATATGGTTTAACTTTCCAAGTGTTTTTCCCTTTGAGCTTAGCTTCCCCTCTCACATAGCTTACTTCCATAATACTAACATGGAATGTGAGGCTAACAATGTATACGAAGTGTCTGCAAGCCAAGCAGTGTCGATTTTCTCTGTGGTCCCACAGAAATCAAGGGCATCCATAGCTACTACATGTTTGGGTGGGTGATATGGATAGGGAGGAGCGTGGTAAGAACAACAACGTGTTTACATATGAAAATGCTCAGTTGCAACATTCAATTCTATTTAGGCAAATGTTTCTCATAGTTTCGTCTCTCCTGGTTCCTTGCCTCTGTAACGATTTTCTCTCCACAGTTTCTAGCCACTTAACTCTAGCTCCCAGTCTCAGCATCATCTTAACCTCTAAAATGAATCTCAAATGTAGGAGGAAGAACCTAAAGAGCTTCAGTCTAACACTCTGGAACTTGGTTAAGCTCTATCCTGACTAAAGCCTCCGTTTTCATAGTCAGGGTGTTATCTTGTTCCAGAGACCCATTCCCTGCATTTCGTACCCATCAGGATAACTGGGCTCGTCTCAGTTTAACATCCCCAGACCTAAATGACATAAATCAGAATGAAAAGAGCTGAGAGAACTCAGTACACAATTAAAAATTTTAAATATTCTAAGAACTAAACACCAAACTAAACGCAACACAAGGGTAAATGAAAACACAAGAAATACTTTAAAATGAAAAAGAAGATGATAGAAATGATTCTAGAGAAATGGCAAATATAAAAGGTAAGCAAAAAAAGCCAGGACAGTTCTGAAAAGGGTAGTGCAGAAGCATTTAGAATAACACAAAAATGATATTTCAAGTCAGTCGGACGGATTACTCAATAAATTGGGATGCGTACCTCATGTTGGGCTACATATAAAAAAGTTCTCTGGAAGGATCCAAAAAGTGGCTAAAGTAGATGTCTCTGAGGGAGGGGCGAAGTGCTTGGCTGAGAAATGGGGAAAATGGTGAATTTCCACTGAATAGCCTTTTGCATCTTTCTAATGTTCTGTCATGTCAATCTATTACCTCCCAAGTCTGAATGCCTGGGTTCAAATTGCTCCCCCAATTGCTAGCACTTAATTTTGGGCAAATGCTTGACACTATCGCTTTATCTGTGAAATGGGGTGAGTACCTTAGCCAGGTGCTGCCTGGCACAGAATAAACTCTCTCTACGTGTAAAGGACTAAAGAAACAACCCAGTGTCCAGCAGCTCTTGAACAGATGAACTGAGGTGGTATGTCCAGAAAATAGAATATTCTGCAGTCGTGAAAAGGAATGACATAGTGACAGTCTACAACACGGATGAACTTGCAAACATTATGCTGAGTGAAAGGAGCCAGATACCAAAGGTTACACTATGTGATTCCATTTACAGCATGTACATGAAATGTCCCCAAAAGGCAAATCAGTAGAAATTACCGGTTGCCTGGAGCAGGAGTAGGAGGGAGGGGGTAGAGAGGACTCTTTTTAGGATGATGAAAATGGTATGGATGAGGCAGTGGTGACGGGTGCACAACCTTGGGAATGTAAGAAGTGCCACCGAACTGTGTGCTTTTAAACGGTCGATTTTACGTTGAGCGAATCATACCTCAAAGACCAGTTTTACTGCTGTAAAGCACTAACTCTCCCGTGGTGACGATCGGCTGCCGCATTTCTCCCTTGCCCCCCTCCCTGCCTTTCCTGCGCTCCCCCCGCCGTCTCCCACCCGGTCTCCCTCACGCGCGCGCCACCAGGACGCCCGACGAGCGCTCTGGACCTTTGGGCGCCCGCGTCCCGGGCCCTTGGAGGGCCGCCAAGTGCGCACGCGCACCCCCGCTCTCACCTAGAAATGGACGCTCCGGGACGAGTTTTCTCCAGCGTTTCGGTTGATGGGGATGGTCCGGGAAGGCAGCACGCGCCCGGGTCGGTGGAGAACTTGCTGGGCTTTTCACCTTAATATTCAGGCCCCTCCAGAAGCTGATCTCGTCCACCCGAAACCTCCAGATGCTGTGCTCTGAAAGCCAGGTTGACCGCCTGTGGGCGCTTGCAAACACTGAGGACTTGGGGGGCTCGTAGGCTTCCAATGGAGGCCTTGCTCCTTTGCGTGCAATGCGACCCCAGCCCCAGCTGAACCTGCTACTGAAGTGGCAGGGCGGTAAATAATATTGGCCTTGCACGTTGCCAAGTTTAACTGAAGTAATACATCTTTCCGGCCCGGTTCATAGGTGTTGAGTGCATAGAGATTTATATTCCAGGCCCTGTTTTGGGTGAGCCTCATGCTGCTGCGATTCACTTTGCTAGGCCCCAGGTTATCACCTGCCTGCAGGAAATCTGTGAGCTCTTGCCACTCCCCTGGTAGATTCCCCTGTGTTTAGTATTCACCTTTCCCAGCTCTACTCACACATGCATAAGGTAACCCAAACCCGTTGGAGATATGTCCTGATCGTATTTTCTCAAAAGCTATCTGGTAGGTCATGAGACATAAAGCCATCCTGTGTCAGAGATTTTTTACATTTCTTCTGTTCAGCCCAGACTGCTCTTCAGCCTTCTTCAACTTTATCCAAATTTTACTCTTTTCACCTAACCTCAGACTCTGCATCTCACTTTTGCCATTTCCCCTATTTCTGATTCTTTCTATGAGCCCATAAAACCTCTCCCCTTATGGCCTTCCTAGTCCTGAACTGGGCTGCTTCCTCTCTCCTCAGGTCTTATCCCTTTATTTCCTGTTCTTCCACCCAAGTTTCCTTTCCTTCTCTCTAAAGCAGCCTTTGATCCCCACCACGACCACCAAGGAAAAACCACAGTAAAGAGCATCGGAAAACTCAACAGGCTTTTTTATTACTCAGCTATTAATTCTAGGACATGTGTTTATTCAGTTTCATTAAGGTTTAAAAATATATCAGAAGAGGGAAATTTGTATCTATCTATCTATGTGCATATTATATCTATCTATATTCCTATCTATCTATCTATATCTATCTTGTGTCTATCTACATATATATGCGGAAAACCAGCTGGTACCCAAAGTGGCACCAACAATCTTAGAAGCTCTTATTTTGCATAGCCATAGTATCTAGCCATTTCCATCTCTTTTTCCTTCTCGATGAAATACTGCACTTTCCCCAAAGATGTACATTTGGCAGCATTCTCACGCTCTTGCTGAGCCAGCTTCTTCATGGCCTCGCGCTCTGGCCTCTGCTCTTTTGTAATGGGCGTTGACATTTCTGGCTCAGGAACATTTGGATTCCTCCATGGAATTCGTTGGTAGCGCAAGTCTTGGAGTGGATATTGGGTTTGAGGCTTGGGTGGTGGCTGGAGTTTGGTCACAGCAGTGGAAACGGGCCCCTGCCGCAGAGAAGTGCAGGATGATGTTTTGTCCGGTGCGGGCCCAGAAGCAGCCCTCTGAGGGACACTGGGCGACCTAGGGTTGGTCAAACCTGGTTGGGTTGTGTTGATTGGAATTGGCTGAGCTGGCCTGGCAGGACCTGTCAAGGATGCATTGGCAGGAGCTGGTTGGGATGGATTGGCTGAGTTAGTAGCACCAGGCTGGGCAGAGTAAGCCATACCAGGCCTATGTGAGGCCAGAGACTGTGGCCTCCGAGGTGCAGGTCGAGGTCGAGGCCTGTCCAGGGTCAGAAAAGGCAAAGGTATCAGCCTGACCTTCCCAGGAGGTGGCAGCTCAAACTGGGATGGAGATGGAGACTCCTCTTCAGCACTGCCATCTCGTTTCTGGGCTTTGACTTGAGTTTTCTCAGGACTTTTACCCTTCCATGGGGTATCCGGCTGTCGTTTGATAGCTCCGGCTGGCTGGGGTTCTCTGGTGTTGCTAGAGTTTCCTAGGGCCCGAGAGGAAGAGAGCCCAGCTTTCTTGTCATTCTTCCTCCCCAGTGCATGAAAAACCTGCACAGACTCCAGCATGTGCATGCCTAGGCTGCTTCGAGGCTTTTTGAAGACCTCTTGGCTAAGGTCAGGTTGATTTTTCTTCCGCTTCATCCTGGGAATAGTTGGCTTCCCTTCTGCCTGGACTTTGTTCCCTGGCTGCTTACTCTCTTCAGCTTTCCTGGACTGATTTTCTCTTGATCTTTTGTTTTTTTCCTGCCCGTGGCTCTTAGTTTTGCTCATCCTGCTAGAGGCACCATTCTCAGGTTCGCTCTTAGGATGCTTGACCGCATTCACAGGAGCCCTGTCACTGGCTGCAGCACTGCAAACAACCACTTCTTCCCCTAACAGGCACTCTGGGTTCTTTGGCTGGCTTTTGGCTCTGGGAGCACCACTCATATGCTCAGAGGCTTTACGCCTGTTCTTCCTGACCTGATTGAAGGGACCCGTTATGGTACTCGTCTTGTCCTGCACCTGATTCATCTTGATGGCTCTGGTGTCTTTGGCTTTGATGGCTGTGAGATCTTTGGATTGGTCAAGGTATTTCAAGGAATTCGAGAGCTGGGGAAGGTGAATATCTTCCACCAGTTTAGGAGTGTTCTGAAAACCACTGCTGGGCTCAATCCCATTTTCAAGTGTCCCTTGGTCCTCAAGACTAAGGCTGTTCTTTCCGAGACTGGCATTGTCAGGACCAGGAGGTTCCTTTTGTCCAGGAGGATCAATGCACGCCAGAATCTGGTGAATGTCAGGGATTTCTAAAGGGAGTAGTGGAAGATCTTGGTTTTCTATTGGGATCTGGTCGTCATCCAGAGGCTTCGAAACCTTGGTTTTCATCTCATCCGAATTCTTATGCTCTGCTTGTTCCTTGCTTGAAGGTTGCAATCCCAGGGAAGTCTCCATCCCAAAGGAAGTTTCCATCACTACAAAGGAATCAAGGAAAACGTCAGCCCCTGGGTAAGTGAGATACTCCCCCTACTTACATACACAGCAATCAGGCACCTTCCAACAGTGGGCAAGGCATTTCCACTAGCACCTCTTAAAGACCATGGACAGGACCTTGTGTTAAAAGATAGGCAGGGACCGGTCTACTTTGCTTGTGATCATTTGATCTCATGGTTTGTCGGTTTTCTTGGTATTTCATAGGGTTGTGGTAAGTGACTAAAAAGTGAACGTGATTTTTGAACTATGAAATGTTTTATACAGCCTAGTATTCTCATATACAGTCCTTTCAATTCTCTCCACTCTTCTGAGGGAATAAGAACACTTCATGTCAAGGACCGGGACAGAGAGTGGAGCCCTTGCTCATGAAATACACAAGCAAGGACGCATTCTGAGCCGGCTTGCTATGGGCAGGATCTCTGAACACAAGGTCTGAAATCCTGGTGTACATTAAGGGAAATTAAACTGTCACTACCACATAAGAATTCTGAAGTGCCTTCCAAAGAGACTAAAGCAGTAGATCAGGGAAGGCCCTTAATTACAGTGTGGTGGTGTAGGGAGACTGAGGAGCACGGCAGCAAACAGTGAGGCATCCCTTGGTGTGTTCTTGATGTTCTCTTGTGTGTAGCATAGATGGCATTGTAGTATCCCACCTTCCCACCTATATAGAGTCTGAAAGTGGAGAGCACTGAGCAATGGTGGTGGTTAAACTTTCAGGACCTAAACTCTACCTATCTGTGGACTCACCACTTCTCAGCTGCAGACTTGACCCTCCTTTGCAATGCTCACTTCAGTCCTCTCCCTTCTTGCTGTTTGGACTCACCTTGAAAAGGTATTTCTGCCATGGATTGAGCGGACACCGAGTTGTAGGTTCCAGACGTGGAGACTGGTGTTAGGACATTTGTGGCCTGAAACTCCTCCAGCACCATCACTATCTCTGGTTGAGGGGCAGAGGCCCTGCTTCCCGTGTACGACACAGAGCCATAGGACTGCAGGCAGGGGCCAAGCTCTCCACACAGTAGAGGCCCCAATGTGCCTTGATTATAGTAATACATCTGGCTTCCTTCCTGGTAGGGAAGTGACAGGCTATGTCCCTGATTTGGAATCTGAGATGGTGTCCCCTGAGCAAGGCTGGCAGACAGTGATGGATACACAGGGACCACAGTATTGGCAACTGAAGTTTTATCATACTGGGCTGCCATAGACGTGGCAGAAGCAGCTGTGTCTTGGTCAATGACAATCACAGTGTAGTCTTCAAGTGAAGATGACTTCTTTTCAGTGCTTCCTGTGGTATCCCACTTAAGAATACCTGGATAGGAGGCAGCTGAAGTGGAGATCTGGCTCTGGCCAGTCACCCCAGACAACATAGCTGTGCTAGAATGTGGGTAAGGGTAGGCACTACCTATGAGTGGCTGGAAAGAGGTGCCAGAGGCTGATGGCAGTAGCCATGCCGAATTGACAGCTGGTGCACGGGTGCTGGAAAAGTTGCAGACACTTCCTTTTATGGAAACTGCATTGTTCACCACAGGAAGAGAGAGCTGAAGAGAATTTGCAGCTCCAAGGACAGATGGATTTTGGAAATTTTCTGCAGGAAACAAAAGGGTGATGAAAGATCGATGAGATTGATAAACTTTCACTTTCTTTAAGGAACAGCATTATGTTAAGCTTGTTGCAATCAGGAAGTCTCTAATACCAATGCTCACTGAGATACCAAAAATCAAAGCTGATGATGTCCGTAAGTGCTGGAACACTTTGGTACTCTTCTGAGGAACTGCCTCTGCTCCAACCTGGGCACAGATGTGCAGAAGACCCAAGTGGTCTGCTACATATGTTGTTCCCAGGTTAGAAGCAAACTTCTCCCTGCCCTGTCTTTCCCTTCAGCGGGTACTAGCATGGTCTCGTAATTATCTCCTAGAATCGAAGCATTTCAGAAGTAGGAGGCCCTTAGCAAACTTCAATTTGAACATTCTCATATTACAAGTGAGGAAACTGAGGCTCAGAGAGGTCAGATTGACTTAGTCAGGTTCTCTCATTTTGTTAGTATCATTACCAGGTTACAGACCCTGACTCCATTGCTAGTACTCTTGCTCTGAGCAAAGGCCAGACAGAAACAGGGAGAAATACAACGTTAAATACAGGCAATTTTATTTTGTCCATTAGAAAACTGTACAGCTACTACTATTGTAATCTTCGGTCTCATTTTGCTTGGGTAGGTCACATGCCATTTCCTAGAGTTCACATGTAAGCCCGTCCAGTTGGTAAATGTAAAGGACCATTCTTTACCCTCTTCAAACCTAGCTTCTGATCCAAAGTCAAAATGACTACCTGAGTGTTTCTCAAGAAATGCTTTTGGGGAAAAAAAAAAAACGTTATTGAAACTCTGTGAGCTTTAGGTTACTCATCTAAAAAGTGATCATCATAATAATACCTGGTATCATTCATACATGTATGAAGGTAATACATATGACTTGTAGAAAGGAAGATCATGAAGTTGTGGAAAGACAATACGACAAAAATCATGAAAAACGCATAACATCCCACTACGAAAAGGAACACATAGCTATTAATGAAAGTTGAGCTATAATGACTACAGCAGGAATCAAAGCTTAGTAATTTTAATCATAAATGAAGTTCTGTTACCATAGATGTAATATTATGAAAGTGAATATTGGCTCCTCTACTTCAGACAATACTGCTAACCAAGAACAGACCACGATAGAAGGTGACTTTGAATGAACCAATACACATAGACAGAGAAGCCATATTAATATAAAGGTGTAATAAGCAGGAAAATGCAGTAAATGCGAATATATTTGGTGAGCCATAATATCTGCCGGCAAATATTTTAATAAAAACTGGTAAAAGCAGAGGGCAAAACAATAACCATAAAGGAATTCCTTTATTGTGCTCATTCCTATTTCTCTGAATATTACCCAGCAAGTAGCAGATATTAATCCTAGTTGAAATAGATAGTTCAATTGATAGAGCCACATAAGGAGAAAGAAAAGTATCATGAAGATTTTTATATTTATCCTGCAAACATAGATTATAATCATCGTCAACATCTAAGAAAATGTCACCCCAAAGCCTAAAAAGATCACCTAAAAAGAATCCAGTTTTAAAAACAACCCAAAGGACTCCACGAATTTGTTTGGATAAATGCGGAATTACAGATGTGGTGCTTGACTTTTTCTTTTTATTCTTAGGTAGGTCGTTCTTTATATTCTTAAGTCTAAAAATGGTTAATGACTGTTCATCAGTACGCACTCTGATTCAGGAAGAAAATAATTGTAAAGATGAAAAGCAGCCTTTACTTGAAACCTACTTAGCACGCAAAGGAATTTGTCCTTCTGATGCAAGTTAGGATACATCATTTTTGAAACACACAATTTTATTTTCAATATTAGAATAATCCATACGTTTTAAAAATCAGGGGACAAAAAACACTTAAAATTCTGTTCCCTCCAGCCCCCTAGATAACCACTTTTCTTAATTTTTTGTTTATGCGAAACATCATTTCTAAACCATTTCTTCACTGTTCATTTATAAAACTGTCAAGTGTCATCTGAGTTCAAAGAAGAAACAGAAAAAAACCAGGCAACTACATATGACTTTCCTGGTGAGCTGCTTTTCCTAGTGACACCCTGCTGTAGCCTTAGTTTCCTTCTTAGTCCGGTCATCTAAGCACTTGCTGACTTCATTGTGCCCTGCTCTGAGGAGATTTCCCTCTATGCTCGTGCCCCTTTCATATAAAATCTCGAGTCCCCTTCAGCATTCCATCACAAACTGCCTTCTTTTTTCCTGAGAACTCCTGCGTGCTCTCCACCTCTTTCATCTAGTTTCTCCTTCCTCATTTTTACATTCACTTGCCCCTGTCAGTTCCTGTTGGCCTGTGCTGGATGAAAACAGTTGCCAAACTTCCTTGCCCCAAGAATATCTGTCTCCTTCTGGCCCGCTACTCTCCATCCCCTCTCCCTATATGTCTTCACCTAGTTTACACAGAAAACGCCACAACAAGTGAATGTTACTTTTTGAACAGCACTGAATTTGAAATACTGGAGTTAATGTATTACTACAGGGAGACAATTACAGATGAAACCTCTTGGTAGATGTTGTTAGTTTTCTACACCACCGAGGCTTTTTCTCTGTTTCTCTTGAAGCAAACAGTCTCAAGAAGTGTCTAATTTCATTTTCTGTGCACAAGCTCTTTAAGATCTAACATTAGAAAGGAAAGGGTCCAGAAAGAATAACCAATCTATTATCCTAATATAACATATGAGGAAACAGATTTTGTGAGAGAGTAAATGGTTTGTCCGAAGTTACACAGCTAGTACATGCCAGAGCCAAAACTGAAATGAGGTTTCCAGATTTCTGGTTCAATACTTTACCCCATTATTCTAAAGTGTCTTGACTGTACTACTAACTTTAGGGGGAAGAAATCCAATGAAACACTAGAAAGTTCCTGTCCTTACCTGACATGGAGAGAGACGAGGAAACGTCAACTGAGGACACACAGGATGAGGAGACGATACTGGAGGATGTCTGGGTGGCAGAAGCCAAAGGGCGCATGTGTCCAGTACAGAGGTTACCGATCACTGGCCACTGGCCACTGTCGATGATTCGAGTTTATTGACACACAACTCCATGGAAACCCCAAGATTCTACCAGGTGGCAGTAGGTTGGTGGGCAAATGATGTCACAAAACAGGCAGTTTAAAGGTATCCGGTAGCCAATAGAGAGGTCAAATTTCCAACAGGAAGGTGAGATTGGACGGAGAGAGTGGCAGGAGCAGCATCTAAATGTCTGAACTCTGGGGAGGTTAAATACTGCAAGGCAGACATGATAGTTCCACGTTCCCCTAGATCATCTCAGAGCTTCTTATAGATGTTCATTAATATAATTAACTAAGAGTCATTTATATTTTGTATGTTATTTTTAATGGAATATATAATATTATACATTTCTAAGTAGATATTACATATTCAGTTAATTAATATCCTTGGGGAGGAAGGAAAGGGACACATAGTGTAAGCAATAGCAGTTGTTCTGAAACTATTTCAGTTATTTTGCTTAGTGAAATTACTGCAACTTTCAGGGAGCAAAGGAAGGGATTAAAGGGCTCTTTCTGTGCCTTGGTTGAAGACTAGGGTGAGTGTGCCTTGTAGGGAATGATGTAATCCACGGCTCTTCCCTTAGTTTCTTCTCCTTGAATCCTACCTTCCTTGGGCTGGGCTGGGCTGGGCTGGGCCGGGCCAGGTGGTGCCAGATCGGACTTGCAACTCTCTTCTGCTCTCCTTTCTTCCCCTTCATTTTAGGCATTGTTTCTGAGATGAGCCTTGATGTTGCCTTCTTATACTCGTGGATGTTACTTCCTGCAAACTTCAAGAAGCAGCGGTCTTCCCTTCAATGCCCCGATGCTTTGAATAATGGACTCTGCCTAGTCAAAGCCAACACCAGAGTGGTAGATGATACAGGTAACTGCAGACGTTCCTTCTTCTGGTCTGTGGTCACAATTCTTTTGCCCATAAGTTGCTACCTCTGGCTCCTTGCACCTCTTCATAGACATTCTGCCATCCTGCTCTTTTATACGTGGGAAGCATTTGGGATATTTTCTCTCTTCTCACTCGAGAGAATCCAGTGTGGCAGTTACTGTAGCTTCCTCTCCCTTGAAAACAGCCACTGGAGAATCTTGGGCATCTAGGATTTTTCCTATGCCATGCTTGAGTGCAATGCCAGGCAAAATGAAGAGAAGAATAGTTAGAGAAAGAAGACATCGATGGAAAATAGGGAACGGGTAAGGCAAGGGCACAGGAAAAAAAGAGACTCATGTACTTTTTGGTTTCTGTAAGAAAAAAGTTGGCATTCTTTGGCCTCATTTTGTACTAGCAGAACAGACAATTCAATGTGTGTGGTGTGTGGGGGGGGGTGGGTGTGTGTGTGTGTGTGTAGATATACGTTTTTGACGTGTATATGTTTTATGTAGCTAGAGAATCCAGAACCTGCCATGGATTTGTGCACTGAAGAGAATAGTCATAAATGGATTTGCTTTTTTTGTTTTATGTCATATTACCTTATGTATGCCATTCATTATTATGTTTGTAGAATAGGGATTGCTTTTAAATGCTTTGGTTTTTCTACATTTTTTTTTTTCCACCCCTAATCCTATGTTTCAAGAATCCAACCCTGGAAGACATATTGCATGTTCTTTTCTCTTGATTAGCTTATATTGAAACATCGCAAACTAACTTGACCTGATGGATTTTGTGGAGAAAATTAAAGAGGGGTCCGTGAAAAAGGCATTCTGGTGAGCTATACCACAGTAAGTGTGGTGTTACTTATGTGCCTGAGCATAAGGAACAGATGTTGCTGTCAGCCCACTTGGCCTGGTTGCCTTTGTTTTTGTTCCCCTGTTTAGTGCTTTTCTCACCAACTTCTCTTGTGACCGTGATAAAGTGAGTTAAGGCTGAGTTGCTAACGGTTGATATGTGGATTAAGCTGGTTTGGGGGAGGAAATGCGTGGCTAGAATCATTTTTCTTGGTGGCAAGCTTTCAGGCACGCCTAGAACCATCTTTCTGGGGACTTTTCTAGTGGCAGTGAGAAGGTAGCATTCGATACAAGATGCTAAGAGCCCAGAAGAAGATACATTGATAGGTGGGACCTGTAACGATCAGTATTGCTTTTATAGACTTATTTTTCCCATCTCTTCCCGTCATGCTCCTACTGCTTCTTATGCAATTTCAGTGATTGTATGTGTGCGTCTGTGGGGGTGATGCTTATCTGAGAAGAAATTGTGAAAGGTGTGGCAGGGTAGACATATGGTTTAACTTTCCAAGTGTTTTTCCCTTTGAGCTTAGCTTCCCCTCTCACATAGCTTACTTCCATAATACTAACATGGAATGTGAGGCTAACAATGTATACGAAGTGTCTGCAAGCCAAGCAGTGTCGATTTTCTCTGTGGTCCCACAGAAATCAAGGGCATCCATAGCTACTACATGTTTGGGTGGGTGATATGGATAGGGAGGAGCGTGGTAAGAACAACAACGTGTTTACATATGAAAATGCTCAGTTGCAACATTCAATTCTATTTAGGCAAATGTTTCTCATAGTTTCGTCTCTCCTGGTTCCTTGCCTCTGTAACGATTTTCTCTCCACAGTTTCTAGCCACTTAACTCTAGCTCCCAGTCTCAGCATCATCTTAACCTCTAAAATGAATCTCAAATGTAGGAGGAAGAACCTAAAGAGCTTCAGTCTAACACTCTGGAACTTGGTTAAGCTCTATCCTGACTAAAGCCTCCGTTTTCATAGTCAGGGTGTTATCTTGTTCCAGAGACCCATTCCCTGCATTTCGTACCCATCAGGATAACTGGGCTCGTCTCAGTTTAACATCCCCAGACCTAAATGACATAAATCAGAATGAAAAGAGCTGAGAGAACTCAGTACACAATTAAAAATTTTAAATATTCTAAGAACTAAACACCAAACTAAACGCAACACAAGGGTAAATGAAAACACAAGAAATACTTTAAAATGAAAAAGAAGATGATAGAAATGATTCTAGAGAAATGGCAAATATAAAAGGTAAGCAAAAAAAGCCAGGACAGTTCTGAAAAGGGTAGTGCAGAAGCATTTAGAATAACACAAAAATGATATTTCAAGTCAGTCGGACGGATTACTCAATAAATTGGGATGCGTACCTCATGTTGGGCTACATATAAAAAAGTTCTCTGGAAGGATCCAAAAAGTGGCTAAAGTAGATGTCTCTGAGGGAGGGGCGAAGTGCTTGGCTGAGAAATGGGGAAAATGGTGAATTTCCACTGAATAGCCTTTTGCATCTTTCTAATGTTCTGTCATGTCAATCTATTACCTCCCAAGTCTGAATGCCTGGGTTCAAATTGCTCCCCCAATTGCTAGCACTTAATTTTGGGCAAATGCTTGACACTATCGCTTTATCTGTGAAATGGGGTGAGTACCTTAGCCAGGTGCTGCCTGGCACAGAATAAACTCTCTCTACGTGTAAAGGACTAAAGAAACAACCCAGTGTCCAGCAGCTCTTGAACAGATGAACTGAGGTGGTATGTCCAGAAAATAGAATATTCTGCAGTCGTGAAAAGGAATGACATAGTGACAGTCTACAACACGGATGAACTTGCAAACATTATGCTGAGTGAAAGGAGCCAGATACCAAAGGTTACACTATGTGATTCCATTTACAGCATGTACATGAAATGTCCCCAAAAGGCAAATCAGTAGAAATTACCGGTTGCCTGGAGCAGGAGTAGGAGGGAGGGGGTAGAGAGGACTCTTTTTAGGATGATGAAAATGGTATGGATGAGGCAGTGGTGACGGGTGCACAACCTTGGGAATGTAAGAAGTGCCACTGAACTGTGTGCTTTTAAACGGTCGATTTTACGTTGAGCGAATCATACCTCAAAGACCAGTTTTACTGCTGTAAAGCACTAACTCTCCCGTGGTGACGATCGGCTGCCGCATTTCTCCCTTGCCCCCCTCCCTGCCTTTCCTGCGCTCCCCCCGCCGTCTCCCACCCGGTCTCCCTCACGCGCGCGCCACCAGGACGCCCGACGAGCGCTCTGGACCTTTGGGCGCCCGCGTCCCGGGCCCTTGGAGGGCCGCCAAGTGCGCACGCGCACCCCCGCTCTCACCTAGAAATGGACGCTCCGGGACGAGTTTTCTCCAGCGTTTCGGTTGATGGGGATGGTCCGGGAAGGCAGCACGCGCCCGGGTCGGTGGAGAACTTGCTGGGCTTTTCACCTTAATATTCAGGCCCCTCCAGAAGCTGATCTCGTCCACCCGAAACCTCCAGATGCTGTGCTCTGAAAGCCAGGTTGACCGCCTGTGGGCGCTTGCAAACACTGAGGACTTGGGGGGCTCGTAGGCTTCCAATGGAGGCCTTGCTCCTTTGCGTGCAATGCGACCCCAGCCCCAGCTGAACCTGCTACTGAAGTGGCAGGGCGGTAAATAATATTGGCCTTGCACGTTGCCAAGTTTAACTGAAGTAATACATCTTTCCGGCCCGGTTCATAGGTGTTGAGTGCATAGAGATTTATATTCCAGGCCCTGTTTTGGGTGAGCCTCATGCTGCTGCGATTCACTTTGCTAGGCCCCAGGTTATCACCTGCCTGCAGGAAATCTGTGAGCTCTTGCCACTCCCCTGGTAGATTCCCCTGTGTTTAGTATTCACCTTTCCCAGCTCTACTCACACATGCATAAGGTAACCCAAACCCGTTGGAGATATGTCCTGATCGTATTTTCTCAAAAGCTATCTGGTAGGTCATGAGACATAAAGCCATCCTGTGTCAGAGATTTTTTACATTTCTTCTGTTCAGCCCAGACTGCTCTTCAGCCTTCTTCAACTTTATCCAAATTTTACTCTTTTCACCTAACCTCAGACTCTGCATCTCACTTTTGCCATTTCCCCTATTTCTGATTCTTTCTATGAGCCCATAAAACCTCTCCCCTTATGGCCTTCCTAGTCCTGAACTGGGCTGCTTCCTCTCTCCTCAGGTCTTATCCCTTTATTTCCTGTTCTTCCACCCAAGTTTCCTTTCCTTCTCTCTAAAGCAGCCTTTGATCCCCACCACGACCACCAAGGAAAAACCACAGTAAAGAGCATCGGAAAACTCAACAGGCTTTTTTATTACTCAGCTATTAATTCTAGGACATGTGTTTATTCAGTTTCATTAAGGTTTAAAAATATATCAGAAGAGGGAAATTTGTATCTATCTATCTATGTGCATATTATATCTATCTATATTCCTATCTATCTATCTATATCTATCTTGTGTCTATCTACATATATATGCGGAAAACCAGCTGGTACCCAAAGTGGCACCAACAATCTTAGAAGCTCTTATTTTGCATAGCCATAGTATCTAGCCATTTCCATCTCTTTTTCCTTCTCGATGAAATACTGCACTTTCCCCAAAGATGTACATTTGGCAGCATTCTCACGCTCTTGCTGAGCCAGCTTCTTCATGGCCTCGCGCTCTGGCCTCTGCTCTTTTGTAATGGGCGTTGACATTTCTGGCTCAGGAACATTTGGATTCCTCCATGGAATTCGTTGGTAGCGCAAGTCTTGGAGTGGATATTGGGTTTGAGGCTTGGGTGGTGGCTGGAGTTTGGTCACAGCAGTGGAAACGGGCCCCTGCCGCAGAGAAGTGCAGGATGATGTTTTGTCCGGTGCGGGCCCAGAAGCAGCCCTCTGAGGGACACTGGGCGACCTAGGGTTGGTCAAACCTGGTTGGGTTGTGTTGATTGGAATTGGCTGAGCTGGCCTGGCAGGACCTGTCAAGGATGCATTGGCAGGAGCTGGTTGGGATGGATTGGCTGAGTTAGTAGCACCAGGCTGGGCAGAGTAAGCCATACCAGGCCTATGTGAGGCCAGAGACTGTGGCCTCCGAGGTGCAGGTCGAGGTCGAGGCCTGTCCAGGGTCAGAAAAGGCAAAGGTATCAGCCTGACCTTCCCAGGAGGTGGCAGCTCAAACTGGGATGGAGATGGAGACTCCTCTTCAGCACTGCCATCTCGTTTCTGGGCTTTGACTTGAGTTTTCTCAGGACTTTTACCCTTCCATGGGGTATCCGGCTGTCGTTTGATAGCTCCGGCTGGCTGGGGTTCTCTGGTGTTGCTAGAGTTTCCTAGGGCCCGAGAGGAAGAGAGCCCAGCTTTCTTGTCATTCTTCCTCCCCAGTGCATGAAAAACCTGCACAGACTCCAGCATGTGCATGCCTAGGCTGCTTCGAGGCTTTTTGAAGACCTCTTGGCTAAGGTCAGGTTGATTTTTCTTCCGCTTCATCCTGGGAATAGTTGGCTTCCCTTCTGCCTGGACTTTGTTCCCTGGCTGCTTACTCTCTTCAGCTTTCCTGGACTGATTTTCTCTTGATCTTTTGTTTTTTTCCTGCCCGTGGCTCTTAGTTTTGCTCATCCTGCTAGAGGCACCATTCTCAGGTTCGCTCTTAGGATGCTTGACCGCATTCACAGGAGCCCTGTCACTGGCTGCAGCACTGCAAACAACCACTTCTTCCCCTAACAGGCACTCTGGGTTCTTTGGCTGGCTTTTGGCTCTGGGAGCACCACTCATATGCTCAGAGGCTTTACGCCTGTTCTTCCTGACCTGATTGAAGGGACCCGTTATGGTACTCGTCTTGTCCTGCACCTGATTCATCTTGATGGCTCTGGTGTCTTTGGCTTTGATGGCTGTGAGATCTTTGGATTGGTCAAGGTATTTCAAGGAATTCGAGAGCTGGGGAAGGTGAATATCTTCCACCAGTTTAGGAGTGTTCTGAAAACCACTGCTGGGCTCAATCCCATTTTCAAGTGTCCCTTGGTCCTCAAGACTAAGGCTGTTCTTTCCGAGACTGGCATTGTCAGGACCAGGAGGTTCCTTTTGTCCAGGAGGATCAATGCACGCCAGAATCTGGTGAATGTCAGGGATTTCTAAAGGGAGTAGTGGAAGATCTTGGTTTTCTATTGGGATCTGGTCGTCATCCAGAGGCTTCGAAACCTTGGTTTTCATCTCATCCGAATTCTTATGCTCTGCTTGTTCCTTGCTTGAAGGTTGCAATCCCAGGGAAGTCTCCATCCCAAAGGAAGTTTCCATCACTACAAAGGAATCAAGGAAAACGTCAGCCCCTGGGTAAGTGAGATACTCCCCCTACTTACATACACAGCAATCAGGCACCTTCCAACAGTGGGCAAGGCATTTCCACTAGCACCTCTTAAAGACCATGGACAGGACCTTGTGTTAAAAGATAGGCAGGGACCGGTCTACTTTGCTTGTGATCATTTGATCTCATGGTTTGTCGGTTTTCTTGGTATTTCATAGGGTTGTGGTAAGTGACTAAAAAGTGAACGTGATTTTTGAACTATGAAATGTTTTATACAGCCTAGTATTCTCATATACAGTCCTTTCAATTCTCTCCACTCTTCTGAGGGAATAAGAACACTTCATGTCAAGGACCGGGACAGAGAGTGGAGCCCTTGCTCATGAAATACACAAGCAAGGACGCATTCTGAGCCGGCTTGCTATGGGCAGGATCTCTGAACACAAGGTCTGAAATCCTGGTGTACATTAAGGGAAATTAAACTGTCACTACCACATAAGAATTCTGAAGTGCCTTCCAAAGAGACTAAAGCAGTAGATCAGGGAAGGCCCTTAATTACAGTGTGGTGGTGTAGGGAGACTGAGGAGCACGGCAGCAAACAGTGAGGCATCCCTTGGTGTGTTCTTGATGTTCTCTTGTGTGTAGCATAGATGGCATTGTAGTATCCCACCTTCCCACCTATATAGAGTCTGAAAGTGGAGAGCACTGAGCAATGGTGGTGGTTAAACTTTCAGGACCTAAACTCTACCTATCTGTGGACTCACCACTTCTCAGCTGCAGACTTGACCCTCCTTTGCAATGCTCACTTCAGTCCTCTCCCTTCTTGCTGTTTGGACTCACCTTGAAAAGGTATTTCTGCCATGGATTGAGCGGACACCGAGTTGTAGGTTCCAGACGTGGAGACTGGTGTTAGGACATTTGTGGCCTGAAACTCCTCCAGCACCATCACTATCTCTGGTTGAGGGGCAGAGGCCCTGCTTCCCGTGTACGACACAGAGCCATAGGACTGCAGGCAGGGGCCAAGCTCTCCACACAGTAGAGGCCCCAATGTGCCTTGATTATAGTAATACATCTGGCTTCCTTCCTGGTAGGGAAGTGACAGGCTATGTCCCTGATTTGGAATCTGAGATGGTGTCCCCTGAGCAAGGCTGGCAGACAGTGATGGATACACAGGGACCACAGTATTGGCAACTGAAGTTTTATCATACTGGGCTGCCATAGACGTGGCAGAAGCAGCTGTGTCTTGGTCAATGACAATCACAGTGTAGTCTTCAAGTGAAGATGACTTCTTTTCAGTGCTTCCTGTGGTATCCCACTTAAGAATACCTGGATAGGAGGCAGCTGAAGTGGAGATCGGGCTCTGGCCAGTCACCCCAGACAACATAGCTGTGCTAGAATGTGGGTAAGGGTAGGCACTACCTATGAGTGGCTGGAAAGAGGTGCCAGAGGCTGATGGCAGTAGCCATGCCGAATTGACAGCTGGTGCACGGGTGCTGGAAAAGTTGCAGACACTTCCTTTTATGGAAACTGCATTGTTCACCACAGGAAGAGAGAGCTGAAGAGAATTTGCAGCTCCAAGGACAGATGGATTTTGGAAATTTTCTGCAGGAAACAAAAGGGTGATGAAAGATCGATGAGATTGATAAACTTTCACTTTCTTTAAGGAACAGCATTATGTTAAGCTTGTTGCAATCAGGAAGACTCTAATACCAATGCTCACTGAGATACCAAAAATCAAAGCTGATGATGTCCGTAAGTGCTGGAACACTTTGGTACTCTTCTGAGGAACTGCCTCTGCTCCAACCTGGGCACAGATGTGCAGAAGACCCAAGTGGTCTGCTACATATGTTGTTCCCAGGTTAGAAGCAAACTTCTCCCTGCCCTGTCTTTCCCTTCAGCGGGTACTAGCATGGTCTCGTAATTATCTCCTAGAATCGAAGCATTTCAGAAGTAGGAGGCCCTTAGCAAACTTCAATTTGAACATTCTCATATTACAAGTGAGGAAACTGAGGCTCAGAGAGGTCAGATTGACTTAGTCAGGTTCTCTCATTTTGTTAGTATCATTACCAGGTTACAGACCCTGACTCCATTGCTAGTACTCTTGCTCTGAGCAAAGGCCAGACAGAAACAGGGAGAAATACAACGTTAAATACAGGCAATTTTATTTTGTCCATTAGAAAACTGTACAGCTACTACTATTGTAATCTTCGGTCTCATTTTGCTTGGGTAGGTCACATGCCATTTCCTAGAGTTCACATGTAAGCCCGTCCAGTTGGTAAATGTAAAGGACCATTCTTTACCCTCTTCAAACCTAGCTTCTGATCCAAAGTCAAAATGACTACCTGAGTGTTTCTCAAGAAATGCTTTTGGGGAAAAAAAAAAAACGTTATTGAAACTCTGTGAGCTTTAGGTTACTCATCTAAAAAGTGATCATCATAATAATACCTGGTATCATTCATACATGTATGAAGGTAATACATATGACTTGTAGAAAGGAAGATCATGAAGTTGTGGAAAGACAATACGACAAAAATCATGAAAAACGCATAACATCCCACTACGAAAAGGAACACATAGCTATTAATGAAAGTTGAGCTATAATGACTACAGCAGGAATCAAAGCTTAGTAATTTTAATCATAAATGAAGTTCTGTTACCATAGATGTAATATTATGAAAGTGAATATTGGCTCCTCTACTTCAGACAATACTGCTAACCAAGAACAGACCACGATAGAAGGTGACTTTGAATGAACCAATACACATAGACAGAGAAGCCATATTAATATAAAGGTGTAATAAGCAGGAAAATGCAGTAAATGCGAATATATTTGGTGAGCCATAATATCTGCCGGCAAATATTTTAATAAAAACTGGTAAAAGCAGAGGGCAAAACAATAACCATAAAGGAATTCCTTTATTGTGCTCATTCCTATTTCTCTGAATATTACCCAGCAAGTAGCAGATATTAATCCTAGTTGAAATAGATAGTTCAATTGATAGAGCCACATAAGGAGAAAGAAAAGTATCATGAAGATTTTTATATTTATCCTGCAAACATAGATTATAATCATCGTCAACATCTAAGAAAATGTCACCCCAAAGCCTAAAAAGATCACCTAAAAAGAATCCAGTTTTAAAAACAACCCAAAGGACTCCACGAATTTGTTTGGATAAATGCGGAATTACAGATGTGGTGCTTGACTTTTTCTTTTTATTCTTAGGTAGGTCGTTCTTTATATTCTTAAGTCTAAAAATGGTTAATGACTGTTCATCAGTACGCACTCTGATTCAGGAAGAAAATAATTGTAAAGATGAAAAGCAGCCTTTACTTGAAACCTACTTAGCACGCAAAGGAATTTGTCCTTCTGATGCAAGTTAGGATACATCATTTTTGAAACACACAATTTTATTTTCAATATTAGAATAATCCATACGTTTTAAAAATCAGGGGACAAAAAACACTTAAAATTCTGTTCCCTCCAGCCCCCTAGATAACCACTTTTCTTAATTTTTTGTTTATGCGAAACATCATTTCTAAACCATTTCTTCACTGTTCATTTATAAAACTGTCAAGTGTCATCTGAGTTCAAAGAAGAAACAGAAAAAAACCAGGCAACTACATATGACTTTCCTGGTGAGCTGCTTTTCCTAGTGACACCCTGCTGTAGCCTTAGTTTCCTTCTTAGTCCGGTCATCTAAGCACTTGCTGACTTCATTGTGCCCTGCTCTGAGGAGATTTCCCTCTATGCTCGTGCCCCTTTCATATAAAATCTCGAGTCCCCTTCAGCATTCCATCACAAACTGCCTTCTTTTTTCCTGAGAACTCCTGCGTGCTCTCCACCTCTTTCATCTAGTTTCTCCTTCCTCATTTTTACATTCACTTGCCCCTGTCAGTTCCTGTTGGCCTGTGCTGGATGAAAACAGTTGCCAAACTTCCTTGCCCCAAGAACTTCTGTCTCCTTCTGGCCCGCTACTCTCCATCCCCTCTCCCTATATGTCTTCACCTAGTTTACACAGAAAACGCCACAACAAGTGAATGTTACTTTTTGAACAGCACTGAATTTGAAATACTGGAGTTAATGTATTACTACAGGGAGACAATTACAGATGAAACCTCTTGGTAGATGTTGTTAGTTTTCTACACCACCGAGGCTTTTTCTCTGTTTCTCTTGAAGCAAACAGTCTCAAGAAGTGTCTAATTTCATTTTCTGTGCACAAGCTCTTTAAGATCTAACATTAGAAAGGAAAGGGTCCAGAAAGAATAACCAATCTATTATCCTAATATAACATATGAGGAAACAGATTTTGTGAGAGAGTAAATGGTTTGTCCGAAGTTACACAGCTAGTACATGTCAGAGCCAAAACTGAAATGAGGTTTCCAGATTTCTGGTTCAATACTTTACCCCATTATTCTAAAGTGTCTTGACTGTACTACTAACTTTAGGGGGAAGAAATCCAATGAAACACTAGAAAGTTCCTGTCCTTACCTGACATGGAGAGAGACGAGGAAACGTCAACTGAGGACACACAGGATGAGGAGACGATACTGGAGGATGTCTGGGTGGCAGAAGCCAAAGGGCGCATGTGTCCAGTACAGAGGTTACCGATCACTGGCCACTGGCCACTGGCGATGATTCGAGTTTATTGACACACAACTCCATGGAAACCCCAAGATTCTACCAGGTGGCAGTAGGTTGGTGGGAAAATGATGTCACAAAACAGGCAGTTTAAAGGTATCCGGTAGCCAATAGAGACGTCAAATTTCCAACAGGAAGGTGAGATTGGACGGAGAGAGTGGCAGGAGCAGCATCTAAGTGTCTGAACTCTGGGGAGGTTAAATACTGCAAGGCAGACATGATAGTTCCACGTTCCCCTAGATCATCTCAGAGCTTCTTATAGATGTTCATTAATATAATTAACTAAGAGTCATTTATATTTTGTATGTTATTTTTAATGGAATATATAATATTATACATTTCTAAGTAGATATTACATATTCAGTTAATTAATATCCTTGGGGAGGAAGGAAAGGGACACATAGTGTAAGCAATAGCAGTTGTTCTGAAACTATTTCAGTTATTTTGCTTAGTGAAATTACTGCAACTTTCAGGGAGCAAAGGAAGGGATTAAAGGGCTCTTTCTGTGCCTTGGTTGAAGACTAGGGTGAGTGTGCCTTGTAGGGAATGATGTAATCCACGGCTCTTCCCTTAGTTTCTTCTCCTTGAATCCTACCTTCCTTGGGCTGGGCTGGGCTGGGCTGGGCCGGGCCAGGTGGTGCCAGATCGGACTTGCAACTCTCTTCTGCTCTCCTTTCTTCCCCTTCATTTTAGGCATTGTTTCTGAGATGAGCCTTGATGTTGCCTTCTTATACTCGTGGATGTTACTTCCTGCAAACTTCAAGAAGCAGCGGTCTTCCCTTCAATGCCCCGATGCTTTGAATAATGGACTCTGCCTAGTCAAAGCCAACACCAGAGTGGTAGATGATACAGGTAACTGCAGACGTTCCTTCTTCTGGTCTGTGGTCACAATTCTTTTGCCCATAAGTTGCTACCTCTGGCTCCTTGCACCTCTTCATAGACATTCTGCCATCCTGCTCTTTTATACGTGGGAAGCATTTGGGATGTTTTCTATTTTCTCACTCGAGAGAATCCAGTGTGGCAGTTACTGTAGCTTCCTCTCCCTTGAAAACAGCCACTGGAGAATCTTGGGCATCTAGGATTTTTCCTATGCCATGCTTGAGTGCAATGCCAGGCAAAATGAAGAGAAGAATACTTAGAGAAAGAAGACATCGATGGAAAATAGGGAACGGGTAAGGCAAGGGCACAGGAAAAAAAGAGACTCATGTACTTTTTGGTTTCTGTAAGAAAAAAGTTGGCATTCTTTGGCCTCATTTTGTACTAGCAGAACAGACAATTCAATGTGTGTGGTGTGTGGGGGGGGGGTGGGTGGGTGTGTGGGTGTGTGTGTAGATATACGTTTTTGACGTGTATATGTTTTATGTAGCTAGAGAATCCAGAACCTGCCATGGATTTGTGCACTGAAGAGAATAGTCATAAATGGATTTGCTTTTTTTGTTTTATGTCATATTACCTTATGTATGCCATTCATTATTATGTTTGTAGAATAGGGATTGCTTTTAAATGCTTTGGTTTTTCTACATGTTTTTTTTTCCACCCCTAGTCCTATGTTTCAAGAATCCAACCCTGGAAGACATATTGCATGTTCTTTTCTCTTGATTAGCTTATATTGAAACATCGCAAACTAACTTGACCTGATGGATTTTGTGGAGAAAATTAAAGAGGGGTCCGTGAAAAAGGCATTCTGGTGAGCTATACCACAGTAAGTGTGGTGTAACTTATGTGCCTGAGCATAAGGAACAGATGTTGCTGTCAGCCCACTTGGCCTGGTTGCCTTTGTTTTTGTTCCCCTGTTTAGTGCTTTTCTCACCAACTTCTCTTGTGACCGTGATAAAGTGAGTTAAGGCTGAGTTGCTAACGGTTGATATGTGGATTAAGCTGGTTTGGGGGAGGAAATGCGTGGCTAGAATCATTTTTCTTGGTGGCAAGCTTTCAGGCACGCCTAGAACCATCTTTCTGGGGACTTTTCTAGTGGCAGTGAGAAGGTAGCATTCGATACAAGATGCTAAGAGCCCAGAAGAAGATACATTGATAGGTGGGACCTGTAACGATCAGTATTGCTTTTATAGACTTATTTTTCCCATCTCTTCCCGTCATGCTCCTACTGCTTCTTATGCAATTTCAGTGATTGTATGTGTGCGTCTGTGGGGGTGATGCTTATCTGAGAAGAAATTGTGAAAGGTGTGGCAGGGTAGACATATGGTTTAACTTTCCAAGTGTTTTTCCCTTTGAGCTTAGCTTCCCCTCTCACATAGCTTACTTCCATAATACTAACATGGAATGTGAGGCTAACAATGTATACGAAGTGTCTGCAAGCCAAGCAGTGTCGATTTTCTCTGTGGTCCCACAGAAATCAAGGGCATCCATAGCTACTACATGTTTGGGTGGGTGATATGGATAGGGAGGAGCGTGGTAAGAACAACAACGTGTTTACATATGAAAATGCTCAGTTGCAACATTCAATTCTATTTAGGCAAATGTTTCTCATAGTTTCGTCTCTCCTGGTTCCTTGCCTCTGTAACGATTTTCTCTCCACAGTTTCTAGCCACTTAACTCTAGCTCCCAGTCTCAGCATCATCTTAACCTCTAAAATGAATCTCAAATGTAGGAGGAAGAACCTAAAGAGCTTCAGTCTAACACTCTGGAACTTGGTTAAGCTCTATCCTGACTAAAGCCTCCGTTTTCATAGTCAGGGTGTTATCTTGTTCCAGAGACCCATTCCCTGCATTTCGTACCCATCAGGATAACTGGGCTCGTCTCAGTGTAACATCCCCAGACCTAAATGACATAAATCAGAATGAAAAGAGCTGAGAGAACTCAGTACACAATTAAAAATTTTAAATATTCTAAGAACTAAACACCAAACTAAACGCAACACAAGGGTAAATGAAAACACAAGAAATACTTTAAAATGAAAAAGAAGATGATAGAAATGATTCTAGAGAAATGGCAAATATAAAAGGTAAGCAAAAAAAGCCAGGACAGTTCTGAAAAGGGTAGTGCAGAAGCATTTAGAATAACACAAATATGATATTTCAAGTCAGTCGGACGGATTACTCAATAAATTGGGATGCGTACCTCATGTTGGGCTACATATAAAAAAGTTCTCTGGAAGGATCCAAAAAGTGGCTAAAGTAGATGTCTCTGAGGGAGGGGCGAAGTGCTTGGCTGAGAAATGGGGAAAATGGTGAATTTCCACTGAATAGCCTTTTGCATCTTTCTAATGTTCTGTCATGTCAATCTATTACCTCCCAAGTCTGAATGCCTGGGTTCAAATTGCTCCCCCAATTGCTAGCACTTAATTTTGGGCAAATGCTTGACACTATCGCTTTATCTGTGAAATGGGGTGAGTACCTTAGCCAGGTGCTGCCTGGCACAGAATAAACTCTCTCTACGTGTAAAGGACTAAAGAAACAACCCAGTGTCCAGCAGCTCTTGAACAGATGAACTGAGGTGGTATGTCCAGAAAATAGAATATTCTGCAGTCGTGAAAAGGAATGACATAGTGACAGTCTACAACACGGATGAACTTGCAAACATTATGCTGAGTGAAAGGAGCCAGATACCAAAGGTTACACTATGTGATTCCATTTACAGCATGTACATGAAATGTCCCCAAAAGGCAAATCAGTAGAAATTACCGGTTGCCTGGAGCAGGAGTAGGAGGGAGGGGGTAGAGAGGACTCTTTTTAGGATGATGAAAATGGTATGGATGAGGCAGTGGTGACGGGTGCACAACCTTGGGAATGTAAGAAGTGCCACCGAACTGTGTGCTTTTAAACGGTCGATTTTACGTTGAGCGAATCATACCTCAAAGACCAGTTTTACTGCTGTAAAGCACTAACTCTCCCGTGGTGACGATCGGCTGCCGCATTTCTCCCTTGCCCCCCTCCCTGCCTTTCCTGCGCTCCCCCCGCCGTCTCCCACCCGGTCTCCCTCACGCGCGCGCCACCAGGACGCCCGACGAGCGCTCTGGACCTTTGGGCGCCCGCGTCCCGGGCCCTCGGAGGGCCGCCAAGTGCGCACGCGCACCCCCGCTCTCACCTAGAAATGGACGCTCCGGGACGAGTTTTCTCCAGCGTTTCGGTTGATGGGGATGGTCCGGGAAGGCAGCACGCGCCCGGGTCGGTGGAGAACTTGCTGGGCTTTTCACCTTAATATTCAGGCCCCTCCAGAAGCTGATCTCGTCCACCCGAAACCTCCAGATGCTGTGCTCTGAAAGCCAGGTTGACCGCCTGTGGGCGCTTGCAAACACTGAGGACTTGGGGGGCTCGTAGGCTTCCAATGGAGGCCTTGCTCCTTTGCGTGCAATGCGACCCCAGCCCCAGCTGAACCTGCTACTGAAGTGGCAGGGCGGTAAATAATATTGGCCTTGCACGTTGCCAAGTTTAACTGAAGTAATACATCTTTCCGGCCCGGTTCATAGGTGTTGAGTGCATAGAGATTTATATTCCAGGCCCTGTTTTGGGTGAGCCTCATGCTGCTGCGATTCACTTTGCTAGGCCCCAGGTTATCACCTGCCTGCAGGAAATCTGTGAGCTCTTGCCACTCCCCTGGTAGATTCCCCTGTGTTTAGTATTCACCTTTCCCAGCTCTACTCACACATGCATAAGGTAACCCAAACCCGTTGGAGATATGTCCTGATCGTATTTTCTCAAAAGCTACCTGGTAGGTCATGAGACATAAAGCCATCCTGTGTCAGAGATTTTTTACATTTCTTCTGTTCAGCCCAGACTGCTCTTCAGCCTTCTTCAACTTTATCCAAATTTTACTCTTTTCACCTAACCTCAGACTCTGCATCTCACTTTTGCCATTTCCCCTATTTCTGATTCTTTCTATGAGCCCATAAAACCTCTCCCCTTATGGCCTTCCTAGTCCTGAACTGGGCTGCTTCCTCTCTCCTCAGGTCTTATCCCTTTATTTCCTGTTCTTCCACCCAAGTTTCCTTTCCTTCTCTCTAAAGCAGCCTTTGATCCCCACCACGACCACCAAGGAAAAACCACAGTAAAGAGCATCGGAAAACTCAACAGGCTTTTTTATTACTCAGCTATTAATTCTAGGACATGTGTTTATTCAGTTTCATTAAGGTTTAAAAATATATCAGAAGAGGGAAATTTGTATCTATCTATCTATGTGCATATTATATCTATCTATATTCCTATCTATCTATCTATATCTATCTTGTGTCTATCTACATATATATGCGGAAAACCAGCTGGTACCCAAAGTGGCACCAACAATCTTAGAAGCTCTTATTTTGCATAGCCATAGTATCTAGCCATTTCCATCTCTTTTTCCTTCTCGATGAAATACTGCACTTTCCCCAAAGATGTACATTTGGCAGCATTCTCACGCTCTTGCTGAGCCAGCTTCTTCATGGCCTCGCGCTCTGGCCTCTGCTCTTTTGTAATGGGCGTTGACATTTCTGGCTCAGGAACATTTGGATTCCTCCATGGAATTCGTTGGTAGCGCAAGTCTTGGAGTGGATATTGGGTTTGAGGCTTGGGTGGTGGCTGGAGTTTGGTCACAGCAGTGGAAACGGGCCCCTGCCGCAGAGAAGTGCAGGATGATGTTTTGTCCGGTGCGGGCCCAGAAGCAGCCCTCTGAGGGACACTGGGCGACCTAGGGTTGGTCAAACCTGGTTGGGTTGTGTTGATTGGAATTGGCTGAGCTGGCCTGGCAGGACCTGTCAAGGATGCATTGGCAGGAGCTGGTTGGGATGGATTGGCTGAGTTAGTAGCACCAGGCTGGGCAGAGTAAGCCATAGCAGGCCTATGTGAGGCCAGAGACTGTGGCCTCCGAGGAGCAGGTCGAGGTCGAGGCCTGTCCAGGGTCAGAAAAGGCAAAGGTATCAGCCTGACCTTCCCAGAAGGTGGCAGCTCAAACTGGGATGGAGATGGAGACTCCTCTTCAGCACTGCCATCTCGTTTCTGGGCTTTGACTTGAGTTTTCTCAGGACTTTTACCCTTCCATGGGGTATCCGGCTGTCGTTTGATAGCTCCGGCTGGCTGGGGTTCTCTGGTGTTGCTAGAGTTTCCTAGGGCCCGAGAGGAAGAGAGCCCAGCTTTCTTGTCATTCTTCCTCCCCAGTGCATGAAAAACCTGCACAGACTCCAGCATGTGCATGCCTAGGCTGCTTCGAGGCTTTTTGAAGACCTCTTGGCTAAGGTCAGGTTGATTTTTCTTCCGCTTCATCCTGGGAATAGTTGGCTTCCCTTCTGCCTGGACTTTGTTCCCTGGCTGCTTACTCTCTTCAGCTTTCCTGGACTGATTTTCTCTTGATCTTTTGTTTTTTTCCTGCCCGTGGCTCTTAGTTTTGCTCATCCTGCTAGAGGCACCATTCTCAGGTTCGCTCTTAGGATGCTTGACCGCATTCACAGGAGCCCTGTCACTGGCTGCAGCACTGCAAACAACCACTTCTTCCCCTAACAGGCACTCTGGGTTCTTTGGCTGGCTTTTGGCTCTGGGGGCACCACTTATATGCTCAGAGGCTTTACGCCTGTTCTTCCTGACCTGATTGAAGGGACCCGTTATGGTACTCGTCTTGTCCTGCACCTGATTCATCTTGATGGCTCTGGTGTCTTTGGCTTTGATGGCTGTGAGATCTTTGGATTGGTCAAGGTATTTCAAGGAATTCGAGAGCTGGGGAAGGTGAATATCTTCCACCAGTTTAGGAGTGTTCTGAAAACCACTGCTGGGCTCAATCCCATTTTCAAGTGTCCCTTGGTCCTCAAGACTAAGGCTGTTCTTTCCGAGACTGGCATTGTCAGGACCAGGAGGTTCCTTTTGTCCAGGAGGATCAATGCACGCCAGAATCTGGTGAATGTCAGGGATTTCTAAAGGGAGTAGTGGAAGATCTTGGTTTTCTATTGGGATCTGGTCGTCATCCAGAGGCTTCGAAACCTTGGTTTTCATCTCATCCGAATTCTTATGCTCTGCTTGTTCCTTGCTTGAAGGTTGCAATCCCAGGGAAGTCTCCATCCCAAAGGAAGTTCCCATCACTACAAAGGAATCAAGGAAAAAGTCAGTCCCTGGGTAAGTGAGATACTCCCCCTATGTACATACACAGCAATCAGGCACCTTCCAACAGTGGGCAAGGCATTTCCACTAGCTCTTCTTAAGGACCATGGACAGGACCTTGTGTTAAAAGATAGGCAGGGACCGGTCTACTTTGCTTGTGATCATTTGATCTCATGGTTTGTTGGTTTTCTTGGTATTTCATAGGGTTGTGGAAAGTGACTAAAAAGTGAACGTGATTTTTGAACTATGAAATGTTTTATACAGCCTAGTATTCTCATATACAGTCCTTTCAATTCTCTCCACTCTTCTGAGGGAATAAGAACACTTCATGTCAAGGACCGGGACAGAGAGTGGAGCCCTTGCTCATGAAATACACAAGCAAGGACGCATTCTGAGCCGGCTTGCTATGGGCAGGATCTCTGAACACAAGGTCTGAAATCCTGGTGTACATTAAGGGAAATTAAACTGTCACTACCACATAAGAATTCTGAAGTGCCTTCCGAAGAGACTAAAGCAGTAGATCAGGGAAGGCCCTTAATTACAGTGTGGTGGTGTAGGGAGACTGAGGAGCACGGCAGCAAACAGTGAGGCATCCCTTGGTGTGTTCTTGATGTTCTCTTGTGTGTAGCATAGATGGCATTGTAGTATCCCACCTTCCCACCTATATAGAGTCTGAAAGTGGAGAGCACTGAGCAATGGTGGTGGTTAAACTCTCAGGACCTAAACTCTACCTATCTGTGGACTCACCACTTCTCAGCTGCAGACTTGACCCTCCTTTGCAATGCTCACTTAAGTCCTCTCCCTTTTTGCTGTTTGGACTCACCTTGAAAAGGTATTTCTGCCATGGATTGAGCGGACACCGAGTTGTAGGTTCCAGACGTGGAGACTGGTGTTAGGACATTTGTGGCCTGAAACTCCTCCAGCACCATCACTATCTCTGGTTGAGGGGCAGAGGCCCTGCTTCCCGTGTACGACACAGAGCCATAGGACTGCAGGCAGGGGCCAAGCTCTCCACACTGTAGAGGCCCCAATGTGCCTTCATTATAGTAATACATCTGGCTTCCTTCCTGGTAGGGAAGTGACAGGCTATGTCCCTGATTTGGAATCTGAGATGGTGTCCCCTGAGCAAGGCTGGCAGACAGTGATGGATACAGAGGGACCACAGTATTGGCAACTGAAGTTTTATCATACTGGGCTGCCATAGACGTGGCAGAAACAGCTGTGTCTTGGTCAATGACAATCACAGTGTAGTCTTCAAGTGAAGATGACTTCTTTTCAGTGCTTCCTGTGGTATCCCACTTAAGAATACCTGGATAGGAGGCAGCTGAAGTGGAGATCTGGCTCTGGCCAGTCACCCCAGACAACATAGCTGTGCTAGAATGTGGGTAAGGGTAGGCACTACCTATGAGTGGCTGGAAAGAGGTGCCAGAGGCTGATGGCAGTAGCCATGCCGAATTGACAGCTGGTGCACGGGTGCTGGAAAAGTTGCAGACACTTCCTTTTATGGAAACTGCATTGTTCACCACAGGAAGAGAGAGCTGAAGAGAATTTGCAGCTCCAAGGACAGATGGATTTTGGAAATTTTCTGCAGGAAACAAAAGGGTGATGAAAGATCGATGAGATTGATAAACTTTCACTTTCTTTAAGGAACAGCATTATGTTAAGCTTGTTGCAATCAGGAAGACTCTAATACCAATGCTCACTGAGATACCAAAAATCAAAGCTGATGATGTCCGTAAGTGCTGGAACTCTTTGGTACTCTTCTGAGGAACTGCCTCTGCTCCAACCTGGGCACAGATGTGCAGAAGACCCAAGTGGTCTGCTACATATGTTGTTCCCAGGTTAGAAGCAAACTTCTCCCTGCCCTGTCTTTCCCTTCAGCGGGTACTAGCATGGTCTCGTAATTATCTCCTAGAATCGAAGCATTTCAGAAGTAGGAGGCCCTTAGCAAACTTCAATTTGAACATTCTCATATTACAAGTGAGGAAACTGAGGCTCAGAGAGGTCAGATTGACTTAGTCAGGTTCTCTCATTTTGTTAGTATCATTACCAGGTTACAGACCCTGACTCCATTGCTAGTACTCTTGCTCTGAGCAAAGGCCAGAACCAGGGAGAAATACAACGTTAAATACAGGCAACTTTATTTTGTCCATTAGAAAACTGTACAGCTACTACTATTGTAATCTTCGGTCTCATTTTGCTTGGGTAGGTCACATGCCATTTCCTAGAGTTCACATGTAAGCCCGTCCAGTTGGTAAATGTAAAGGACCATACTTTACCCTCTTCAAACCTAGCTTCTGATCCAAAGTCAAAATGACTACCTGAGTGTTTCTCAAGAAATGCTTTTGGGGAAAAAAAAAAAAAACGTTATTGAAACTCTGTGAGCTTTAGGTTACTCATCTAAAAAGTGATCATCATAATAATACCTGGTATCATTCATACATGTATGAAGGTAATACATATGACTTGTAGAAAGGAAGATCATGAAGTTGTGGAAAGACAATACGACAAAAATCATGAAAAACGCATAACATCCCACTACGAAAAGGAACACATAGCTATTAATGAAAGTTGAGCTATAATGACTACAGCAGGAATCAAAGCTTAGTAATTTTAATCATAAATGAAGTTCTGTTACCATAGATGTAATATTATGAAAGTGAATATTGGCTCCTCTACTTCAGACAATACTGCTAACCAAGAACAGACCACGATAGAAGGTGACTTTGAATGAACCAATACACATAGACAGAGAAGCCATATTAATATAAAGGTGTAATAAGCAGGAAAATGCAGTAAATGCGAATATATTTGGTGAGCCATAATATCTGCCGGCAAATATTTTAATAAAAACTGGTAAAAGCAGAGGGCAAAACAATAACCATAAAGGAATTCCTTTATTGTGCTCATTCCTATTTCTCTGAATATTACCCAGCAAGTAGCAGATATTAATCCTAGTTGAAATAGATAGTTCAATTGATAGAGCCACATAAGGAGAAAGAAAAGTATCATGAAGATTTTTATATTTATCCTGCAAACATAGATTATAATCATCGTCAACATCTAAGAAAATGTCACCCCAAAGCCTAAAAAGATCACCTAAAAAGAATCCAGTTTTAAAAACAACCCAAAGGACTCCACGAATTTGTTCGGATAAATGCGGAATTACAGATGTGGTGCTTGACGTTTTCTTTTTATTCTTAGGTAGGTCGTTCTTTATATTCTTAAGTCTAAAAATGGTTAATGACTGTTCATCAGTACGCACTCTGATTCAGGAAGAAAATAATTGTAAAGATGAAAAGCAGCCTTTACTTGAAACCTACTTAGCACGCAAAGGAATTTGTCCTTCTGATGCAAGTTAGGATACATCATTTTTGAAACACACAATTTTATTTTCAATATTAGAATAATCCATACGTTTTAAAAATCAGGGGACAAAAAACACTTAAAATTCTGTTCCCTCCAGCCCCCTAGATAACCACTTTTCTTAATTTTTTGTTTATGCGAAACATCATTTCTAAACCATTTCTTCACTGTTCATTTATAAAACTGTCAAGTGTCATCTGACTTCAAAGAAGAAACAGAAAAAAACCAGGCAACTACATATGACTTTCCTGGTGAGCTGCTTTTCCTAGTGACACCCTGCTGTAGCCTTAGTTTCCTTCTTAGTCCGGTCATCTAAGCACTTGCTGACTTCATTGTGCCCTGCTCTGAGGAGATTTCCCTCTATGCTCGTGCCCCTTTCATATAAAATCTCGAGTCCCCTTCAGCATTCCATCACAAACTGCCTTCTTTTTTCCTGAGAACTCCTGCGTGCTCTCCACCTCTTTCATCTAGTTTCTCCTTCCTCATTTTTACATTCACTTGCCCCTGTCAGTTCCTGTTGGCCTGTGCTGGATGAAAACAGTTGCCAAACTTCCTTGCCCCAAGAACTTCTGTCTCCTTCTGGCCCACTACTCTCCATCCCCTCTCCCTATATGTCTTCACCTAGTTTACACAGAAAACGCCACAACAAGTGAATGTTACTTTTTGAACAGCACTGAATTTGAAATACTGGAGTTAATGTATTACTACAGGGAGACAATTACAGATGAAACCTCTTGGTAGATGTTGTTAGTTTTCTACACCACCGAGGCTTTTTCTCTGTTTCTCTTGAAGCAAACAGTCTCAAGAAGTGTCTAATTTCATTTTCTGTGCACAAGCTCTTTAAGATCTAACATTAGAAAGGAAAGGGTCCAGAAAGAATAACCAATCTATTATCCTAATATAACATATGAGGAAACAGATTTTGTGAGAGAGTAAATGGTTTGTCCGAAGTTACACAGCTAGTACATGTCAGAGCCAAAACTTAAATGAGGTTTCCAGATTTCTGGTTCAATACTTTACCCCATTATTCTAAAGTGTCTTGACTGTACTACTAACTTTAGGGGGAAGAAATCCAATGAAACACTAGAAAGTTCCTGTCCTTACCTGACATGGAGAGAGACGAGGAAACGTCAACTGAGGACACACAGGATGAGGAGACGATACTGGAGGATGTCTGGGTGGCAGAAGCCAAAGGGCGCATGTGTCCAGTACAGAGGTTACCGATCACTGGCCACTGGCCACTGTCGATGATTCGAGTTTATTGACACACAACTCCATGGAAACCCCAAGATTCTACCAGGTGGCAGTAGGTTGGTGGGCAAATGATGTCACAAAACAGGCAGTTTAAAGGTATCCGGTAGCCAATAGAGAGGTCAAATTTCCAACAGGAAGGTGAGATTGGACGGAGAGAGTGGCAGGAGCAGCATCTAAATGTCTGAACTCTGGGGAGGTTAAATACTGCAAGGCAGACATGATAGTTCCACGTTCCCCTAGATCATCTCAGAGCTTCTTATAGATGTTCATTAATATAATTAACTAAGAGTCATTTATATTTTGTATGTTATTTTTAATGGAATGTATAATATTATACATTTCTAAGTAGATATTACATATTCAGTTAATTAATATCCTTGGGGAGGAAGGAAAGGGACACATAGTGTAAGCAATAGCAGTTGTTCTGAAACTATTTCAGTTATTTTGCTTAGTGAAATTACTGCAACTTTCAGGGAGCAAAGGAAGGGATTAAAGGGCTCTTTCTGTGCCTTGGTTGAAGACTAGGGTGAGTGTGCCTTGTAGGGAATGATGTAATCCACGGCTCTTCCCTTAGTTTCTTCTCCTTGAATCCTACCTTCCTTGGGCTGGGCTGGGCTGGGCTGGGCCGGGCCAGGTGGTGCCAGATCGGACTTGCAACTCTCTTCTGCTCTCCTTTCTTCCCCTTCATTTTAGGCATTGTTTCTGAGATGAGCCTTGATGTTGCCTTCTTATACTCGTGGATGTTACTTCCTGCAAACTTCAAGAAGCAGCAGTCTTCCCTTCCATGCCCCGATGCTTTGAATAATGGACTCTGCCTAGTCAAAGCCAACACCAGAGTGGTAGATGATACAGGTAACTGCAGACGTTCCTTCTTCTGGTCTGTGGTCACAATTCTTTTGCCCATAAGTTGCTACCTCTGGCTCCTTGCACCTCTTCATAGACATTCTGCCATCCTGCTCTTTTATACGTGGGAAGCATTTCGGATATTTTCTCTCTTCTCACTCGAGAGAATCCAGTGTGGCAGTTACTGTAGCTTCCTCTCCCTTGAAAACAGCCACTGGAGAATCTTGGGCATCTAGGATTTTTCCTATGCCATGCTTGAGTGCAATGCCAGGCAAAATGAAGAGAAGAATAGTTAGAGAAAGAAGACATCGATGGAAAATAGGGAACGGGTAAGGCAAGGGCACAGGAAAAAAAGAGACTCATGTACTTTTTGGTTTCTGTAAGAAAAAAGTTGGCATTCTTTGGCCTCATTTTGTACTAGCAGAACAGACAATTCAATGTGTGTGGTGTGTGTGTGTGTGTGTGTGTGTGTGTGTGTGGGTGGGTGGGTGGGTGGGTGGGTGTGTGTGTGTAGATATACGTTTTTGACGTGTATATGTTTTATGTAGCTAGAGAATCCAGAACCTGCCATGGATTTGTGCACTGAAGAGAATAGTCATAAGTGGATTTGCTTTTTTTGTTTTATGTCATATTACCTTATGTATGCCATTCATTATTATGTTTGTAGAATAGGGATTGCTTTTAAATGCTTTGGTTTTTCTACATGTTTTTTTTTCCACCCCTAGTCCTATGTTTCAAGAATCCAACCCTGGAAGACATATTGCATGTTCTTTTCTCTTGATTAGCTTATATTGAAACATCGCAAACTAACTTGACCTGATGGATTTTGTGGAGAAAATTAAAGAGGGGTCCGTGAAAAAGGCATTCTGGTGAGCTATACCACAGTAAGTGCGGTGTAACTTATGTGCCTGAGCATAAGGAACAGATGTTGCTGTCAGCCCACTTGGCCTGGTTGCCTTTGTTTTTGTTCCCCTGTTTAGTGCTTTTCTCACCAACTTCTCTTGTGACCGTGATAAAGTGAGTTAAGGCTGAGTTGCTAACGGTTGATATGTGGATTAAGCTGGTTTGGGGAAGGAAATGCGTGGCTAGAATCATTTTTCTTGGTGGCAAGCTTTCAGGCACGCCTAGAACCATCTTTCTGGGGACTTTTCTAGTGGCAGTGAGAAGGTAGCATTCGATACAAGATGCTAAGAGCCCAGAAGAAGATACATTGATAGGTGGGACCTGTAACGATCAGTATTGCTTTTATAGACTTATTTTTCCCATCTCTTCCCGTCATGCTCCTACTGCTTCTTATGCAATTTCAGTGATTGTATGTGTGCGTCTGTGGGGGTGATGCTTATCTGAGAAGAAATTGTGAAAGGTGTGGCAGGGTAGACATATGGTTTAACTTTCCAAGTGTTTTTCCCTTTGAGCTTAGCTTCCCCTCTCACATAGCTTACTTCCATAATACTAACATGGAATGTGAGGCTAACAATGTATACGAAGTGTCTGCAAGCCAAGCAGTGTCGATTTTCTCTGTGGTCCCACAGAAATCAAGGGCATCCATAGCTACTACATGTTTGGGTGGGTGATATGGATAGGGAGGAGCGTGGTAAGAACAACAACGTGTTTACATATGAAAATGCTCAGTTGCAACATTCAATTCTATTTAGGCAAATGTTTCTCATAGTTTCGTCTCTCCTGGTTCCTTGCCTCTGTAAAGATTTTCTCTCCACAGTTTCTAGCCACTTAACTCTAGCTCCCAGTCTCAGCATCATCTTAACCTCTAAAATGAATCTCAAATGTAGGAGGAAGAACCTAAAGAGCTTCAGTCTAACACTCTGGAACTTGGTTTAGCTCTATCCTGACTAAAGCCTCCGTTTTCATAGTCAGGGTGTTATCTTGTTCCAGAGACCCATTCCCTGCATTTCGTACCCATCAGGATAACTGGGCTCGTCTCAGTGTAACATCCCCAGACCTAAATGACATAAATCAGAATGAAAAGAGCTGAGAGAACTCAGTACACAATTAAAAATTTTAAATATTCTAAGAACTAAACACCAAACTAAACGCAACACAAGGGTAAATGAAAACACAAGAAATACTTTAAAATGAAAAAGAAGATGATAGAAATGATTCTAGAGAAATGGCAAATATAAAAGGTAAGCAAAAAAAGCCAGGACAGTTCTGAAAAGGGTAGTGCAGAAGCATTTAGAATAACACAAATATGATATTTCAAGTCAGTCGGACGGATTACTCAATAAATTGGGATGCGTACATCATGTTGGGCTACATATAAAAAAGTTCTCTGGAAGGATCCAAAAAGTGGCTAAAGAAGATGTCTCTGAGGGAGGGGCGAAGTGCTTGGCTGAGAAATGGGGAAAATGGTGAATTTCCATTGAATAGCCTTTTGCATCTTTCTAATGTTCTGTCATGTCAATCTATTACCTCCCAAGTCTGAATGCCTGGGTTCAAATTGCTCCCCCAATTGCTAGCACTTAATTTTGGGCAAATGCTTGACACTATCGCTTTATCTGTGAAATGGGGTGAGTACCTTAGCCAGGTGCTGCCTGGCACAGAATAAACTCTCTCTACGTGTAAAGGACTAAAGAAACAACCCAGTGTCCAGCAGCTCTTGAACAGATGAACTGAGGTGGTATGTCCAGAAAATAGAATATTCTGCAGTCGTGAAAAGGAATGACATAGTGACAGTCTACAACACGGATGAACTTGCAAACATTATGCTGAGTGAAAGGAGCCAGATACCAAAGGTTACACTATGTGATTCCATTTACAGCATGTACATGAAATGTCCCCAAAAGGCAAATCAGTAGAAATTACCGGTTGCCTGGAGCAGGAGTAGGAGGGAGGGGGTAGAGAGGACTCTTTTTAGGATGATGAAAATGGTATGGATGAGGCAGTGGTGACGGGTGCACAACCTTGGGAATGTACGAAGTGCCACCGAACTGTGTGCTTTTAAACGGTCGATTTTACGTTGAGCGAATCATACCTCAAAGACCAGTTTTACTGCTGTAAAGCACTAACTCTCCCGTGGTGACGATCGGCTGCCGCATTTCTCCCTTGCCCCCCTCCCTGCCTTTCCTGCGCTCCCCCCGCCGTCTCCCACCCGGTCTCCCTCACGCGCGCGCCACCAGGACGCCCGACGAGCGCTCTGGACCTTTGGGCGCCCGCGTCCCGGGCCCTCGGAGGGCCGCCAAGTGCGCACGCGCACCCCCGCTCTCACCTAGAAATGGACGCTCCGGGACGAGTTTTCTCCAGCGTTTCGGTTGATGGGGATGGTCCGGGAAGGCAGCACGCGCCCGGGTCGGTGGAGAACTTGCTGGGCTTTTCACCTTAATATTCAGGCCCCTCCAGAAGCTGATCTCGTCCACCCGAAACCTCCAGATGCTGTGCTCTGAAAGCCAGGTTGACCGCCTGTGGGCGCTTGCAAACACTGAGGACTTGGGGGGCTCGTAGGCTTCCAATGGAGGCCTTGCTCCTTTGCGTGCAATGCGACCCCAGCCCCAGCTGAACCTGCTACTGAAGTGGCAGGGCGGTAAATAATATTGGCCTTGCACGTTGCCAAGTTTAACTGAAGTAATACATCTTTCCGGCCCGGTTCATAGGTGTTGAGTGCATAGAGATTTATATTCCAGGCCCTGTTTTGGGTGAGCCTCATGCTGCTGCGATTCACTTTGCTAGGCCCCAGGTTATCACCTGCCTGCAGGAAATCTGTGAGCTCTTGCCACTCCCCAGGGAGATTCCCCTGTGTTTAGTATTCACCTTTCCCAGCTCTACTCACACATGCATAAGGTAACCCAAACCCGTTGGAGATATGTCCTGATCGTATTTTCTCAAAAGCTATCTGGTAGGTCATGAGACATAAAGCCATCCTGTGTCAGAGATTTTTTACATTTCTTCTGTTCAGCCCAGACTGCTCTTCAGCCTTCTTCAACTTTATCCAAATTTTACTCTTTTCACCTAACCTCAGACTCTGCATCTCACTTTTGCCATTTCCCCTATTTCTGATTCTTTCTATGAGCCCATAAAACCTCTCCCCTTATGGCCTTCCTAGTCCTGAACTGGGCTGCTTCCTCTCTCCTCAGGTCTTATCCCTTTATTTCCTGTTCTTCCACCCAAGTTTCCTTTCCTTCTCTCTAAAGCAGCCTTTGATCCCCACCACGACCACCAAGGAAAAACCACAGTAAAGAACATCGGAAAACTCAACAGGCTTTTTTATTACTCAGCTATTAATTCTAGGACATGTGTTTATTCAGTTTCATTAAGGTTTAAAAATATATCAGAAGAGGGAAATTTGTATCTATCTATCTATGTGCATATTATATCTATCTATATTCCTATCTATCTATCTATATCTATCTTGTGTCTATCTACATATATATGTGGAAAACCAGCTGGTACCCAAAGTGGCACCAACAATCTTAGAAGCTCTTATTTTGCATAGCCATAGTACCTAGCCATTTCCATCTCTTTTTCCTTCTCGATGAAATACTGCACTTTCCCCAAAGATGTACATTTGGCAGCATTCTCACGCTCTTGCTGAGCCAGCTTCTTCATGGCCTCGCGCTCTGGCCTCTGCTCTTTTGTAATGGGCGTTGACAGTTCTGGCTCAGGAACATTTGGATTCCTCCATGGAATTCGTTGGTAGCGCAAGTCTTGGAGTGGATATTGGGTTTGAGGCTTGGGTGGTGGCTGGAGTTTGGTCACAGCAGTGGAAACGGGCCCCTGCCGCAGAGAAGTGCAGGATGATGTTTTGTCCGGTGCGGACCCAGAAGCAGCCCTCTGAGGGACACTGGGCGACCTAGGGTTGGTCAAACCTGGTTGGGTTGTGTTGATTGGAATTGGCTGAGCTGGCCTGGCAGGACCTGTCAAGGATGCATTGGCAGGAGCTGGTTGGGATGGATTGGCTGAGTTAGTAGCACCAGGCTGGGCAGAGTAAGCCATACCAGGCCTATGTGAGGCCAGAGACTGTGGCCTCCGAGGTGCAGGTCGAGGTCGAGGCCTGTCCAGGGTCAGAAAAGGCAAAGGTATCAGCCTGACCTTCCCAGGAGGTGGCAGCTCAAACTGGGATGGAGATGGAGACTCCTCTTCAGCACTGCCATCTCGTTTCTGGGCTTTGACTTGAGTTTTCTCAGGACTTTTACCCTTCCATGGGGTATCCGGCTGTCGTTTGATAGCTCCGGCTGGCTGGGGTTCTCTGGTGTTGCTAGAGTTTCCTAGGGCCCGAGAGGAAGAGAGCCCAGCTTTCTTGTCATTCTTCCTCCCCAGTGCATGAAAAACCTGCACAGACTCCAGCATGTGCATGCCTAGGCTGCTTCGAGGCTTTTTGAAGACCTCTTGGCTAAGGTCAGGTTGATTTTTCTTCCGCTTCATCCTGGGAATAGTTGGCTTCCCTTCTGCCTGGACTTTGTTCCCTGGCTGCTTACTCTCTTCAGCTTTCCTGGACTGATTTTCTCTTGATCTTTTGTTTTTTTCCTGCCCGTGGCTCTTAGTTTTGCTCATCCTGCTAGAGGCACCATTCTCAGGTTCGCTCTTAGGATGCTTGACCGCATTCACAGGAGCCCTGTCACTGGCTGCAGCACTGCAAACAACCACTTCTTCCCCTAACAGGCACTCTGGGTTCTTTGGCTGGCTTTTGGCTCTGGGAGCACCACTCATATGCTCAGAGGCTTTACGCCTGTTCTTCCTGACCTGATTGAAGGGACCCGTTATGGTACTCGTCTTGTCCTGCACCTGATTCATCTTGATGGCTCTGGTGTCTTTGGCTTTGATGGCTGTGAGATCTTTGGATTGGTCAAGGTATTTCAAGGAATTCGAGAGCTGGGGAAGGTGAATATCTTCCACCAGTTTAGGAGTGTTCTGAAAACCACTGCTGGGCTCAATCCCATTTTCAAGTGTCCCTTGGTCCTCAAGACTAAGGCTGTTCTTTCCGAGACTGGCATTGTCAGGACCAGGAGGTTCCTTTTGTCCAGGAGGATCAATGCACGCCAGAATCTGGTGAATGTCAGGGATTTCTAAAGGGAGTAGTGGAAGATCTTGGTTTTCTATTGGGATCTGGTCGTCATCCAGAGGCTTCGAAACCTTGGTTTTCATCTCATCCGAATTCTTATGCTCTGCTTGTTCCTTGCTTGAAGGTTGCAATCCCAGGGAAGTCTCCATCCCAAAGGAAGTTTCCATCACTACAAAGGAATCAAGGAAAACGTCAGCCCCTGGGTAAGTGAGATACTCCCCCTACTTACATACACAGCAATCAGGCACCTTCCAACAGTGGGCAAGGCATTTCCACTAGCACCTCTTAAGGACCATGGACAGGACCTTGTGTTAAAAGATAGGCAGGGACCGGTCTACTTTGCTTGTGATCATTTGATCTCATGGTTTGTCGGTTTTCTTGGTATTTCATAGGGTTGTGGTAAGTGACTAAAAAGTGAACGTGATTTTTGAACTATGAAATGTTTTATACAGCCTAGTATTCTCATATACAGTCCTTTCAATTCTCTCCACTCTTCTGAGGGAATAAGAACACTTCATGTCAAGGACCGGGACAGAGAGTGGAGCCCTTGCTCATGAAATACACAAGCAAGGACGCATTCTGAGCCGGCTTGCTATGGGCAGGATCTCTGAACACAAGGTCTGAAATCCTGGTGTACATTAAGGGAAATTAAACTGTCACTACCACATAAGAATTCTGAAGTGCCTTCCAAAGAGACTAAAGCAGTAGATCAGGGAAGGCCCTTAATTACAGTGTGGTGGTGTAGGGAGACTGAGGAGCACGGCAGCAAACAGTGAGGCATCCATTGGTGTGTTCTTGATGTTCTCTTGTGTGTAGCATAGATGGCATTGTAGTATCCCACCTTCCCACCTATATAGAGTCTGAAAGTGGAGAGCACTGAGCAATGGTGGTGGTTGAACTTTCAGGACCTAAACTCTACCTATCTGTGGACTCACCACTTCTCAGCTGCAGACTTGACCCTCCTTTGCAATGCTCACTTAAGTCCTCTCCCTTCTTGCTGTTTGGACTCACCTTGAAAAGGTATTTCTGCCATGGATTGAGCGGACACCGAGTTGTAGGTTCCAGACGTGGAGACTGGTGTTAGGACATTTGTGGCCTGAAACTCCTCCAGCACCATCACTATCTCTGGTTGAGGGGCAGAGGCCCTGCTTCCCGTGTACGACACAGAGCCATAGGACTGCAGGCAGGGGCCAAGCTCTCCACACAGTAGAGGCCCCAATGTGCCTTGATTATAGTAATACATCTGGCTTCCTTCCTGGTAGGGAAGTGACAGGCTATGTCCCTGATTTGGAATCTGAGATGGTGTCCCCTGAGCAAGGCTGGCAGACAGTGATGGATACACAGGGACCACAGTATTGGCAACTGAAGTTTTATCATACTGGGCTGCCATAGACGTGGTAGAAGCAGCTGTGTCTTGGTCAATGACAATCACAGTGTAGTCTTCAAGTGAAGATGACTTCTTTTCAGTGCTTCCTGTGGTATCCCACTTAAGAATACCTGGATAGGAGGCAGCTGAAGTGGAGATCTGGCTCTGGCCAGTCACCCCAGACAACATAGCTGTGCTAGAATGTGGGTAAGGGTAGGCACTACCTATGAGTGGCTGGAAAGAGGTGCCAGAGGCTGATGGCAGTAGCCATGCCGAATTGACAGCTGGTGCACGGGTGCTGGAAAAGTTGCAGACACTTCCTTTTATGGAAACTGCATTGTTCACCACAGGAAGAGAGAGCTGAAGAGAATTTGCAGCTCCAAGGACAGATGGATTTTGGAAATTTTCTGCAGGAAACAAAAGGGTGATGAAAGATCGATGAGATTGATAAACTTTCACTTTCTTTAAGGAACAGCATTATGTTAAGCTTGTTGCAATCAGGAAGTCTCTAATACCAATGCTCACTGAGATACCAAAAATCAAAGCTGATGATGTCCGTAAGTGCTGGAACACTTTGGTACTCTTCTGAGGAACTGCCTCTGCTCCAACCTGGGCACAGATGTGCAGAAGACCCAAGTGGTCTGCTACATATGTTGTTCCCAGGTTAGAAGCAAACTTCTCCCTGCCCTGTCTTTCCCTTCAGCGGGTACTAGCATGGTCTCGTAATTATCTCCTAGAATCGAAGCATTTCAGAAGTAGGAGGCCCTTAGCAAACTTCAATTTGAACATTCTCATATTACAAGTGAGGAAACTGAGGCTCAGAGAGGTCAGATTGACTTAGTCAGGTTCTCTCATTTTGTTAGTATCATTACCAGGTTACAGACCCTGACTCCATTGCTAGTACTCTTGCTCTGAGCAAAGGCCAGACAGAAACAGGGAGAAATACAACGTTAAATACAGGCAATTTTATTTTGTCCATTAGAAAACTGTACAGCTACTACTATTGTAATCTTCGGTCTCATTTTGCTTGGGTAGGTCACATGCCATTTCCTAGAGTTCACATGTAAGCCCGTCCAGTTGGTAAATGTAAAGGACCATTCTTTACCCTCTTCAAACCTAGCTTCTGATCCAAAGTCAAAATGACTACCTGAGTGTTTCTCAAGAAATGCTTTTGGGGAAAAAAAAAAAACGTTATTGAAACTCTGTGAGCTTTAGGTTACTCATCTAAAAAGTGATCATCATAATAATACCTGGTATCATTCATACATGTATGAAGGTAATACATATGACTTGTAGAAAGGAAGATCATGAAGTTGTGGAAAGACAATACGACAAAAATCATGAAAAACGCATAACATCCCACTACGAAAAGGAACACATAGCTATTAATGAAAGTTGAGCTATAATGACTACAGCAGGAATCAAAGCTTAGTAATTTTAATCATAAATGAAGTTCTGTTACCATAGATGTAATATTATGAAAGTGAATATTGGCTCCTCTACTTCAGACAATACTGCTAACCAAGAACAGACCACGATAGAAGGTGACTTTGAATGAACCAATACACATAGACAGAGAAGCCATATTAATATAAAGGTGTAATAAGCAGGAAAATGCAGTAAATGCGAATATATTTGGTGAGCCATAATATCTGCCGGCAAATATTTTAATAAAAACTGGTAAAAGCAGAGGGCAAAACAATAACCATAAAGGAATTCCTTTATTGTGCTCATTCCTATTTCTCTGAATATTACCCAGCAAGTAGCAGATATTAATCCTAGTTGAAATAGATAGTTCAATTGATAGAGCCACATAAGGAGAAAGAAAAGTATCATGAAGATTTTTATATTTATCCTGCAAACATAGATTATAATCATCGTCAACATCTAAGAAAATGTCACCCCAAAGCCTAAAAAGATCACCTAAAAAGAATCCAGTTTTAAAAACAACCCAAAGGACTCCACGAATTTGTTTGGATAAATGCGGAATTACAGATGTGGTGCTTGACTTTTTCTTTTTATTCTTAGGTAGGTCGTTCTTTATATTCTTAAGTCTAAAAATGGTTAATGACTGTTCATCAGTACGCACTCTGATTCAGGAAGAAAATAATTGTAAAGATGAAAAGCAGCCTTTACTTGAAACCTACTTAGCACGCAAAGGAATTTGTCCTTCTGATGCAAGTTAGGATACATCATTTTTGAAACACACAATTTTATTTTCAATATTAGAATAATCCATACGTTTTAAAAATCAGGGGACAAAAAACACTTAAAATTCTGTTCCCTCCAGCCCCCTAGATAACCACTTTTCTTAATTTTTTGTTTATGCGAAACATCATTTCTAAACCATTTCTTCACTGTTCATTTATAAAACTGTCAAGTGTCATCTGAGTTCAAAGAAGAAACAGAAAAAAACCAGGCAACTACATATGACTTTCCTGGTGAGCTGCTTTTCCTAGTGACACCCTGCTGTAGCCTTAGTTTCCTTCTTAGTCCGGTCATCTAGGCACTTGCTGACTTCATTGTGCCCTGCTCTGAGGAGATTTCCCTCTATGCTCGTGCCCCTTTCATATAAAATCTCGAGTCCCCTTCAGCATTCCATCACAAACTGCCTTCTTTTTTCCTGAGAACTCCTGCGTGCTCTCCACCTCTTTCATCTAGTTTCTCCTTCCTCATTTTTACATTCACTTGCCCCTGTCAGTTCCTGTTGGCCTGTGCTGGATGAAAACAGTTGCCAAACTTCCTTGCCCCAAGAATATCTGTCTCCTTCTGGCCCGCTACTCTCCATCCCCTCTCCCTATATGTCTTCACCTAGTTTACACAGAAAACGCCACAACAAGTGAATGTTACTTTTTGAACAGCACTGAATTTGAAATACTGGAGTTAATGTATTACTACAGGGAGACAATTACAGATGAAACCTCTTGGTAGATGTTGTTAGTTTTCTACACCACCGAGGCTTTTTCTCTGTTTCTCTTGAAGCAAACAGTCTCAAGAAGTGTCTAATTTCATTTTCTGTGCACAAGCTCTTTAAGATCTAACATTAGAAAGGAAAGGGTCCAGAAAGAATAACCAATCTATTATCCTAATATAACATATGAGGAAACAGATTTTGTGAGAGAGTAAATGGTTTGTCCGAAGTTACACAGCTAGTACATGCCAGAGCCAAAACTGAAATGAGGTTTCCAGATTTCTGGTTCAATACTTTACCCCATTATTCTAAAGTGTCTTGACTGTACTACTAAGTTTAGGGGGAAGAAATCCAATGAAACACTAGAAAGTTCCTGTCCTTACCTGACATGGAGAGAGACGAGGAAACGTCAACTGAGGACACACAGGATGAGGAGACGATACTGGAGGATGTCTGGGTGGCAGAAGCCAAAGGGCGCATGTGTCCAGTACAGAGGTTACCGATCACTGGCCACTGGCCACTGGCGATGATTCGAGTTTATTGACACACAACTCCATGGAAACCCCAAGATTCTACCAGGTGGCAGTAGGTTGGTGGGAAAATGATGTCACAAAACAGGCAGTTTAAAGGTATCCGGTAGCCAATAGAGAGGTCAAATTTCCAACAGGAAGGTGAGATTGGACGGAGAGAGTGGCAGGAGCAGCATCTAAATGTCTGAACTCTGGGGAGGTTAAATACTGCAAGGCAGACATGATAGTTCCACGTTCCCCTAGATCATCTCAGAGCTTCTTATAGATGTTCATTAATATAATTAACTAAGAGTCATTTATATTTTGTATGTTATTTTTAATGGAATATATAATATTATACATTTCTAAGTAGATATTACATATTCAGTTAATTAATATCCTTGGGGAGGAAGGAAAGGGACACATAGTGTAAGCAATAGCAGTTGTTCTGAAACTATTTCAGTTATTTTGCTTAGTGAAATTACTGCAACTTTCAGGGAGCAAAGGAAGGGATTAAAGGGCTCTTTCTGTGCCTTGGTTGAAGACTAGGGTGAGTGTGCCTTGTAGGGAATGATGTAATCCACGGCTCTTCCCTTAGTTTCTTCTCCTTGAATCCTACCTTCCTTGGGCTGGGCTGGGCTGGGCTGGGCCGGGCCAGGTGGTGCCAGATCGGACTTGCAACTCTCTTCTGCTCTCCTTTCTTCCCCTTCATTTTAGGCATTGTTTCTGAGATGAGCCTTGATGTTGCCTTCTTATACTCGTGGATGTTACTTCCTGCAAACTTCAAGAAGCAGCGGTCTTCCCTTCAATGCCCCGATGCTTTGAATAATGGACTCTGCCTAGTCAAAGCCAACACCAGAGTGGTAGATGATACAGGTAACTGCAGACGTTCCTTCTTCTGGTCTGTGGTCACAATTCTTTTGCCCATAAGTTGCTACCTCTGGCTCCTTGCACCTCTTCATAGACATTCTGCCATCCTGCTCTTTTATACGTGGGAAGCATTTGGGATATTTTCTCTCTTCTCACTCGAGAGAATCCAGTGTGGCAGTTACTGTAGCTTCCTCTCCCTTGAAAACAGCCACTGGAGAATCTTGGGCATCTAGGATTTTTCCTATGCCATGCTTGAGTGCAATGCCAGGCAAAATGAAGAGAAGAATACTTAGAGAAAGAAGACATCGATGGAAAATAGGGAACGGGTAAGGCAAGGGCACAGGAAAAAAAGAGACTCATGTACTTTTTGGTTTCTGTAAGAAAAAAGTTGGCATTCTTTGGCCTCATTTTGTACTAGCAGAACAGACAATTCAATGTGTGTGGTGTGTGTGGGGGGGGTGGGTGTGTGTGTGTGTGTGTAGATATACGTTTTTGACGTGTATATGTTTTATGTAGCTAGAGAATCCAGAACCTGCCATGGATTTGTGCACTGAAGAGAATAGTCATAAATGGATTTGCTTTTTTTGTTTTATGTCATATTACCTTATGTATGCCATTCATTATTATGTTTGTAGAATAGGGATTGCTTTTAAATGCTTTGGTTTTTCTACATTTTTTTTTTCCACCCCTAATCCTATGTTTCAAGAATCCAACCCTGGAAGACATATTGCATGTTCTTTTCTCTTGATTAGCTTATATTGAAACATCGCAAACTAACTTGACCTGATGGATTTTGTGGAGAAAATTAAAGAGGGGTCCGTGAAAAAGGCATTCTGGTGAGCTATACCACAGTAAGTGTGGTGTTACTTATGTGCCTGAGCATAAGGAACAGATGTTGCTGTCAGCCCACTTGGCCTGGTTGCCTTTGTTTTTGTTCCCCTGTTTAGTGCTTTTCTCACCAACTTCTCTTGTGACCGTGATAAAGTGAGTTAAGGCTGAGTTGCTAACGGTTGATATGTGGATTAAGCTGGTTTGGGGGAGGAAATGCGTGGCTAGAATCATTTTTCTTGGTGGCAAGCTTTCAGGCACGCCTAGAACCATCTTTCTGGGGACTTTTCTAGTGGCAGTGAGAAGGTAGCATTCGATACAAGATGCTAAGAGCCCAGAAGAAGATACATTGATAGGTGGGACCTGTAACGATCAGTATTGCTTTTATAGACTTATTTTTCCCATCTCTTCCCGTCATGCTCCTACTGCTTCTTATGCAATTTCAGTGATTGTATGTGTGCGTCTGTGGGGGTGATGCTTATCTGAGAAGAAATTGTGAAAGGTGTGGCAGGGTAGACATATGGTTTAACTTTCCAAGTGTTTTTCCCTTTGAGCTTAGCTTCCCCTCTCACATAGCTTACTTCCATAATACTAACATGGAATGTGAGGCTAACAATGTATACGAAGTGTCTGCAAGCCAAGCAGTGTCGATTTTCTCTGTGGTCCCACAGAAATCAAGGGCATCCATAGCTACTACATGTTTGGGTGGGTGATATGGATAGGGAGGAGCGTGGTAAGAACAACAACGTGTTTACATATGAAAATGCTCAGTTGCAACATTCAATTCTATTTAGGCAAATGTTTCTCATAGTTTCGTCTCTCCTGGTTCCTTGCCTCTGTAACGATTTTCTCTCCACAGTTTCTAGCCACTTAACTCTAGCTCCCAGTCTCAGCATCATCTTAACCTCTAAAATGAATCTCAAATGTAGGAGGAAGAACCTAAAGAGCTTCAGTCTAACACTCTGGAACTTGGTTAAGCTCTATCCTGACTAAAGCCTCCGTTTTCATAGTCAGGGTGTTATCTTGTTCCAGAGACCCATTCCCTGCATTTCGTACCCATCAGGATAACTGGGCTCGTCTCAGTGTAACATCCCCAGACCTAAATGACATAAATCAGAATGAAAAGAGCTGAGAGAACTCAGTACACAATTAAAAATTTTAAATATTCTAAGAACTAAACACCAAACTAAACGCAACACAAGGGTAAATGAAAACACAAGAAATACTTTAAAATGAAAAAGAAGATGATAGAAATGATTCTAGAGAAATGGCAAATATAAAAGGTAAGCAAAAAAAGCCAGGACAGTTCTGAAAAGGGTAGTGCAGAAGCATTTAGAATAACACAAAAATGATATTTCAAGTCAGTCGGACGGATTACTCAATAAATTGGGATGCGTACCTCATGTTGGGCTACATATAAAAAAGTTCTCTGGAAGGATCCAAAAAGTGGCTAAAGTAGATGTCTCTGAGGGAGGGGCGAAGTGCTTGGCTGAGAAATGGGGAAAATGGTGAATTTCCACTGAATAGCCTTTTGCATCTTTCTAATGTTCTGTCATGTCAATCTATTACCTCCCAAGTCTGAATGCCTGGGTTCAAATTGCTCCCCCAATTGCTAGCACTTAATTTTGGGCAAATGCTTGACACTATCGCTTTATCTGTGAAATGGGGTGAGTACCTTAGCCAGGTGCTGCCTGGCACAGAATAAACTCTCTCTACGTGTAAAGGACTAAAGAAACAACCCAGTGTCCAGCAGCTCTTGAACAGATGAACTGAGGTGGTATGTCCAGAAAATAGAATATTCTGCAGTCGTGAAAAGGAATGACATAGTGACAGTCTACAACACGGATGAACTTGCAAACATTATGCTGAGTGAAAGGAGCCAGATACCAAAGGTTACACTATGTGATTCCATTTACAGCATGTACATGAAATGTCCCCAAAAGGCAAATCAGTAGAAATTACCGGTTGCCTGGAGCAGGAGTAGGAGGGAGGGGGTAGAGAGGACTCTTTTTAGGATGATGAAAATGGTATGGATGAGGCAGTGGTGACGGGTGCACAACCTTGGGAATGTAAGAAGTGCCACCGAACTGTGTGCTTTTAAACGGTCGATTTTACGTTGAGCGAATCATACCTCAAAGACCAGTTTTACTGCTGTAAAGCACTAACTCTCCCGTGGTGACGATCGGCTGCCGCATTTCTCCCTTGCCCCCCTCCCTGCCTTTCCTGCGCTCCCCCCGCCGTCTCCCACCCGGTCTCCCTCACGCGCGCGCCACCAGGACGCCCGACGAGCGCTCTGGACCTTTGGGCGCCCGCGTCCCGGGCCCTCGGAGGGCCGCCAAGTGCGCACGCGCACCCCCGCTCTCACCTAGAAATGGACGCTCCGGGACGAGTTTTCTCCAGCGTTTCGGTTGATGGGGATGGTCCGGGAAGGCAGCACGCGCCCGGGTCGGTGGAGAACTTGCTGGGCTTTTCACCTTAATATTCAGGCCCCTCCAGAAGCTGATCTCGTCCACCCGAAACCTCCAGATGCTGTGCTCTGAAAGCCAGGTTGACCGCCTGTGGGCGCTTGCAAACACTGAGGACTTGGGGGGCTCGTAGGCTTCCAATGGAGGCCTTGCTCCTTTGCGTGCAATGCGACCCCAGCCCCAGCTGAACCTGCTACTGAAGTGGCAGGGCGGTAAATAATATTGGCCTTGCACGTTGCCAAGTTTAACTGAAGTAATACATCTTTCCGGCCCGGTTCATAGGTGTTGAGTGCATAGAGATTTATATTCCAGGCCCTGTTTTGGGTGAGCCTCATGCTGCTGCGATTCACTTTGCTAGGCCCCAGGTTATCACCTGCCTGCAGGAAATCTGTGAGCTCTTGCCACTCCCCAGGGAGATTCCCCTGTGTTTAGTATTCACCTTTCCCAGCTCTACTCACACATGCATAAGGTAACCCAAACCCGTTGGAGATATGTCCTGATCGTATTTTCTCAAAAGCTATCTGGTAGGTCATGAGACATAAAGCCATCCTGTGTCAGAGATTTTTTACATTTCTTCTGTTCAGCCCAGACTGCTCTTCAGCCTTCTTCAACTTTATCCAAATTTTACTCTTTTCACCTAACCTCAGACTCTGCATCTCACTTTTGCCATTTCCCCTATTTCTGATTCTTTCTATGAGCCCATAAAACCTCTCCCCTTATGGCCTTCCTAGTCCTGAACTGGGCTGCTTCCTCTCTCCTCAGGTCTTATCCCTTTATTTCCTGTTCTTCCACCCAAGTTTCCTTTCCTTCTCTCTAAAGCAGCCTTTGATCCCCACCACGACCACCAAGGAAAAACCACAGTAAAGAACATCGGAAAACTCAACAGGCTTTTTTATTACTCAGCTATTAATTCTAGGACATGTGTTTATTCAGTTTCATTAAGGTTTAAAAATATATCAGAAGAGGGAAATTTGTATCTATCTATCTATGTGCATATTATATCTATCTATATTCCTATCTATCTATCTATATCTATCTTGTGTCTATCTACATATATATGTGGAAAACCAGCTGGTACCCAAAGTGGCACCAACAATCTTAGAAGCTCTTATTTTGCATAGCCATAGTACCTAGCCATTTCCATCTCTTTTTCCTTCTCGATGAAATACTGCACTTTCCCCAAAGATGTACATTTGGCAGCATTCTCACGCTCTTGCTGAGCCAGCTTCTTCATGGCCTCGCGCTCTGGCCTCTGCTCTTTTGTAATGGGCGTTGACAGTTCTGGCTCAGGAACATTTGGATTCCTCCATGGAATTCGTTGGTAGCGCAAGTCTTGGAGTGGATATTGGGTTTGAGGCTTGGGTGGTGGCTGGAGTTTGGTCACAGCAGTGGAAACGGGCCCCTGCCGCAGAGAAGTGCAGGATGATGTTTTGTCCGGTGCGGACCCAGAAGCAGCCCTCTGAGGGACACTGGGCGACCTAGGGTTGGTCAAACCTGGTTGGGTTGTGTTGATTGGAATTGGCTGAGCTGGCCTGGCAGGACCTGTCAAGGATGCATTGGCAGGAGCTGGTTGGGATGGATTGGCTGAGTTAGTAGCACCAGGCTGGGCAGAGTAAGCCATACCAGGCCTATGTGAGGCCAGAGACTGTGGCCTCCGAGGTGCAGGTCGAGGTCGAGGCCTGTCCAGGGTCAGAAAAGGCAAAGGTATCAGCCTGACCTTCCCAGGAGGTGGCAGCTCAAACTGGGATGGAGATGGAGACTCCTCTTCAGCACTGCCATCTCGTTTCTGGGCTTTGACTTGAGTTTTCTCAGGACTTTTACCCTTCCATGGGGTATCCGGCTGTCGTTTGATAGCTCCGGCTGGCTGGGGTTCTCTGGTGTTGCTAGAGTTTCCTAGGGCCCGAGAGGAAGAGAGCCCAGCTTTCTTGTCATTCTTCCTCCCCAGTGCATGAAAAACCTGCACAGACTCCAGCATGTGCATGCCTAGGCTGCTTCGAGGCTTTTTGAAGACCTCTTGGCTAAGGTCAGGTTGATTTTTCTTCCGCTTCATCCTGGGAATAGTTGGCTTCCCTTCTGCCTGGACTTTGTTCCCTGGCTGCTTACTCTCTTCAGCTTTCCTGGACTGATTTTCTCTTGATCTTTTGTTTTTTTCCTGCCCGTGGCTCTTAGTTTTGCTCATCCTGCTAGAGGCACCATTCTCAGGTTCGCTCTTAGGATGCTTGACCGCATTCACAGGAGCCCTGTCACTGGCTGCAGCACTGCAAACAACCACTTCTTCCCCTAACAGGCACTCTGGGTTCTTTGGCTGGCTTTTGGCTCTGGGAGCACCACTCATATGCTCAGAGGCTTTACGCCTGTTCTTCCTGACCTGATTGAAGGGACCCGTTATGGTACTCGTCTTGTCCTGCACCTGATTCATCTTGATGGCTCTGGTGTCTTTGGCTTTGATGGCTGTGAGATCTTTGGATTGGTCAAGGTATTTCAAGGAATTCGAGAGCTGGGGAAGGTGAATATCTTCCACCAGTTTAGGAGTGTTCTGAAAACCACTGCTGGGCTCAATCCCATTTTCAAGTGTCCCTTGGTCCTCAAGACTAAGGCTGTTCTTTCCGAGACTGGCATTGTCAGGACCAGGAGGTTCCTTTTGTCCAGGAGGATCAATGCACGCCAGAATCTGGTGAATGTCAGGGATTTCTAAAGGGAGTAGTGGAAGATCTTGGTTTTCTATTGGGATCTGGTCGTCATCCAGAGGCTTCGAAACCTTGGTTTTCATCTCATCCGAATTCTTATGCTCTGCTTGTTCCTTGCTTGAAGGTTGCAATCCCAGGGAAGTCTCCATCCCAAAGGAAGTTTCCATCACTACAAAGGAATCAAGGAAAACGTCAGCCCCTGGGTAAGTGAGATACTCCCCCTACTTACATACACAGCAATCAGGCACCTTCCAACAGTGGGCAAGGCATTTCCACTAGCACCTCTTAAGGACCATGGACAGGACCTTGTGTTAAAAGATAGGCAGGGACCGGTCTACTTTGCTTGTGATCATTTGATCTCATGGTTTGTCGGTTTTCTTGGTATTTCATAGGGTTGTGGTAAGTGACTAAAAAGTGAACGTGATTTTTGAACTATGAAATGTTTTATACAGCCTAGTATTCTCATATACAGTCCTTTCAATTCTCTCCACTCTTCTGAGGGAATAAGAACACTTCATGTCAAGGACCGGGACAGAGAGTGGAGCCCTTGCTCATGAAATACACAAGCAAGGACGCATTCTGAGCCGGCTTGCTATGGGCAGGATCTCTGAACACAAGGTCTGAAATCCTGGTGTACATTAAGGGAAATTAAACTGTCACTACCACATAAGAATTCTGAAGTGCCTTCCAAAGAGACTAAAGCAGTAGATCAGGGAAGGCCCTTAATTACAGTGTGGTGGTGTAGGGAGACTGAGGAGCACGGCAGCAAACAGTGAGGCATCCATTGGTGTGTTCTTGATGTTCTCTTGTGTGTAGCATAGATGGCATTGTAGTATCCCACCTTCCCACCTATATAGAGTCTGAAAGTGGAGAGCACTGAGCAATGGTGGTGGTTGAACTTTCAGGACCTAAACTCTACCTATCTGTGGACTCACCACTTCTCAGCTGCAGACTTGACCCTCCTTTGCAATGCTCACTTAAGTCCTCTCCCTTCTTGCTGTTTGGACTCACCTTGAAAAGGTATTTCTGCCATGGATTGAGCGGACACCGAGTTGTAGGTTCCAGACGTGGAGACTGGTGTTAGGACATTTGTGGCCTGAAACTCCTCCAGCACCATCACTATCTCTGGTTGAGGGGCAGAGGCCCTGCTTCCCGTGTACGACACAGAGCCATAGGACTGCAGGCAGGGGCCAAGCTCTCCACACAGTAGAGGCCCCAATGTGCCTTGATTATAGTAATACATCTGGCTTCCTTCCTGGTAGGGAAGTGACAGGCTATGTCCCTGATTTGGAATCTGAGATGGTGTCCCCTGAGCAAGGCTGGCAGACAGTGATGGATACACAGGGACCACAGTATTGGCAACTGAAGTTTTATCATACTGGGCTGCCATAGACGTGGTAGAAGCAGCTGTGTCTTGGTCAATGACAATCACAGTGTAGTCTTCAAGTGAAGATGACTTCTTTTCAGTGCTTCCTGTGGTATCCCACTTAAGAATACCTGGATAGGAGGCAGCTGAAGTGGAGATCTGGCTCTGGCCAGTCACCCCAGACAACATAGCTGTGCTAGAATGTGGGTAAGGGTAGGCACTACCTATGAGTGGCTGGAAAGAGGTGCCAGAGGCTGATGGCAGTAGCCATGCCGAATTGACAGCTGGTGCACGGGTGCTGGAAAAGTTGCAGACACTTCCTTTTATGGAAACTGCATTGTTCACCACAGGAAGAGAGAGCTGAAGAGAATTTGCAGCTCCAAGGACAGATGGATTTTGGAAATTTTCTGCAGGAAACAAAAGGGTGATGAAAGATCGATGAGATTGATAAACTTTCACTTTCTTTAAGGAACAGCATTATGTTAAGCTTGTTGCAATCAGGAAGTCTCTAATACCAATGCTCACTGAGATACCAAAAATCAAAGCTGATGATGTCCGTAAGTGCTGGAACACTTTGGTACTCTTCTGAGGAACTGCCTCTGCTCCAACCTGGGCACAGATGTGCAGAAGACCCAAGTGGTCTGCTACATATGTTGTTCCCAGGTTAGAAGCAAACTTCTCCCTGCCCTGTCTTTCCCTTCAGCGGGTACTAGCATGGTCTCGTAATTATCTCCTAGAATCGAAGCATTTCAGAAGTAGGAGGCCCTTAGCAAACTTCAATTTGAACATTCTCATATTACAAGTGAGGAAACTGAGGCTCAGAGAGGTCAGATTGACTTAGTCAGGTTCTCTCATTTTGTTAGTATCATTACCAGGTTACAGACCCTGACTCCATTGCTAGTACTCTTGCTCTGAGCAAAGGCCAGACAGAAACAGGGAGAAATACAACGTTAAATACAGGCAATTTTATTTTGTCCATTAGAAAACTGTACAGCTACTACTATTGTAATCTTCGGTCTCATTTTGCTTGGGTAGGTCACATGCCATTTCCTAGAGTTCACATGTAAGCCCGTCCAGTTGGTAAATGTAAAGGACCATTCTTTACCCTCTTCAAACCTAGCTTCTGATCCAAAGTCAAAATGACTACCTGAGTGTTTCTCAAGAAATGCTTTTGGGGAAAAAAAAAAAACGTTATTGAAACTCTGTGAGCTTTAGGTTACTCATCTAAAAAGTGATCATCATAATAATACCTGGTATCATTCATACATGTATGAAGGTAATACATATGACTTGTAGAAAGGAAGATCATGAAGTTGTGGAAAGACAATACGACAAAAATCATGAAAAACGCATAACATCCCACTACGAAAAGGAACACATAGCTATTAATGAAAGTTGAGCTATAATGACTACAGCAGGAATCAAAGCTTAGTAATTTTAATCATAAATGAAGTTCTGTTACCATAGATGTAATATTATGAAAGTGAATATTGGCTCCTCTACTTCAGACAATACTGCTAACCAAGAACAGACCACGATAGAAGGTGACTTTGAATGAACCAATACACATAGACAGAGAAGCCATATTAATATAAAGGTGTAATAAGCAGGAAAATGCAGTAAATGCGAATATATTTGGTGAGCCATAATATCTGCCGGCAAATATTTTAATAAAAACTGGTAAAAGCAGAGGGCAAAACAATAACCATAAAGGAATTCCTTTATTGTGCTCATTCCTATTTCTCTGAATATTACCCAGCAAGTAGCAGATATTAATCCTAGTTGAAATAGATAGTTCAATTGATAGAGCCACATAAGGAGAAAGAAAAGTATCATGAAGATTTTTATATTTATCCTGCAAACATAGATTATAATCATCGTCAACATCTAAGAAAATGTCACCCCAAAGCCTAAAAAGATCACCTAAAAAGAATCCAGTTTTAAAAACAACCCAAAGGACTCCACGAATTTGTTTGGATAAATGCGGAATTACAGATGTGGTGCTTGACTTTTTCTTTTTATTCTTAGGTAGGTCGTTCTTTATATTCTTAAGTCTAAAAATGGTTAATGACTGTTCATCAGTACGCACTCTGATTCAGGAAGAAAATAATTGTAAAGATGAAAAGCAGCCTTTACTTGAAACCTACTTAGCACGCAAAGGAATTTGTCCTTCTGATGCAAGTTAGGATACATCATTTTTGAAACACACAATTTTATTTTCAATATTAGAATAATCCATACGTTTTAAAAATCAGGGGACAAAAAACACTTAAAATTCTGTTCCCTCCAGCCCCCTAGATAACCACTTTTCTTAATTTTTTGTTTATGCGAAACATCATTTCTAAACCATTTCTTCACTGTTCATTTATAAAACTGTCAAGTGTCATCTGAGTTCAAAGAAGAAACAGAAAAAAACCAGGCAACTACATATGACTTTCCTGGTGAGCTGCTTTTCCTAGTGACACCCTGCTGTAGCCTTAGTTTCCTTCTTAGTCCGGTCATCTAGGCACTTGCTGACTTCATTGTGCCCTGCTCTGAGGAGATTTCCCTCTATGCTCGTGCCCCTTTCATATAAAATCTCGAGTCCCCTTCAGCATTCCATCACAAACTGCCTTCTTTTTTCCTGAGAACTCCTGCGTGCTCTCCACCTCTTTCATCTAGTTTCTCCTTCCTCATTTTTACATTCACTTGCCCCTGTCAGTTCCTGTTGGCCTGTGCTGGATGAAAACAGTTGCCAAACTTCCTTGCCCCAAGAATATCTGTCTCCTTCTGGCCCGCTACTCTCCATCCCCTCTCCCTATATGTCTTCACCTAGTTTACACAGAAAACGCCACAACAAGTGAATGTTACTTTTTGAACAGCACTGAATTTGAAATACTGGAGTTAATGTATTACTACAGGGAGACAATTACAGATGAAACCTCTTGGTAGATGTTGTTAGTTTTCTACACCACCGAGGCTTTTTCTCTGTTTCTCTTGAAGCAAACAGTCTCAAGAAGTGTCTAATTTCATTTTCTGTGCACAAGCTCTTTAAGATCTAACATTAGAAAGGAAAGGGTCCAGAAAGAATAACCAATCTATTATCCTAATATAACATATGAGGAAACAGATTTTGTGAGAGAGTAAATGGTTTGTCCGAAGTTACACAGCTAGTACATGCCAGAGCCAAAACTGAAATGAGGTTTCCAGATTTCTGGTTCAATACTTTACCCCATTATTCTAAAGTGTCTTGACTGTACTACTAAGTTTAGGGGGAAGAAATCCAATGAAACACTAGAAAGTTCCTGTCCTTACCTGACATGGAGAGAGACGAGGAAACGTCAACTGAGGACACACAGGATGAGGAGACGATACTGGAGGATGTCTGGGTGGCAGAAGCCAAAGGGCGCATGTGTCCAGTACAGAGGTTACCGATCACTGGCCACTGGCCACTGGCGATGATTCGAGTTTATTGACACACAACTCCATGGAAACCCCAAGATTCTACCAGGTGGCAGTAGGTTGGTGGGAAAATGATGTCACAAAACAGGCAGTTTAAAGGTATCCGGTAGCCAATAGAGAGGTCAAATTTCCAACAGGAAGGTGAGATTGGACGGAGAGAGTGGCAGGAGCAGCATCTAAATGTCTGAACTCTGGGGAGGTTAAATACTGCAAGGCAGACATGATAGTTCCACGTTCCCCTAGATCATCTCAGAGCTTCTTATAGATGTTCATTAATATAATTAACTAAGAGTCATTTATATTTTGTATGTTATTTTTAATGGAATATATAATATTATACATTTCTAAGTAGATATTACATATTCAGTTAATTAATATCCTTGGGGAGGAAGGAAAGGGACACATAGTGTAAGCAATAGCAGTTGTTCTGAAACTATTTCAGTTATTTTGCTTAGTGAAATTACTGCAACTTTCAGGGAGCAAAGGAAGGGATTAAAGGGCTCTTTCTGTGCCTTGGTTGAAGACTAGGGTGAGTGTGCCTTGTAGGGAATGATGTAATCCACGGCTCTTCCCTTAGTTTCTTCTCCTTGAATCCTACCTTCCTTGGGCTGGGCTGGGCTGGGCTGGGCCGGGCCAGGTGGTGCCAGATCGGACTTGCAACTCTCTTCTGCTCTCCTTTCTTCCCCTTCATTTTAGGCATTGTTTCTGAGATGAGCCTTGATGTTGCCTTCTTATACTCGTGGATGTTACTTCCTGCAAACTTCAAGAAGCAGCGGTCTTCCCTTCAATGCCCCGATGCTTTGAATAATGGACTCTGCCTAGTCAAAGCCAACACCAGAGTGGTAGATGATACAGGTAACTGCAGACGTTCCTTCTTCTGGTCTGTGGTCACAATTCTTTTGCCCATAAGTTGCTACCTCTGGCTCCTTGCACCTCTTCATAGACATTCTGCCATCCTGCTCTTTTATACGTGGGAAGCATTTGGGATATTTTCTCTCTTCTCACTCGAGAGAATCCAGTGTGGCAGTTACTGTAGCTTCCTCTCCCTTGAAAACAGCCACTGGAGAATCTTGGGCATCTAGGATTTTTCCTATGCCATGCTTGAGTGCAATGCCAGGCAAAATGAAGAGAAGAATACTTAGAGAAAGAAGACATCGATGGAAAATAGGGAACGGGTAAGGCAAGGGCACAGGAAAAAAAGAGACTCATGTACTTTTTGGTTTCTGTAAGAAAAAAGTTGGCATTCTTTGGCCTCATTTTGTACTAGCAGAACAGACAATTCAATGTGTGTGGTGTGTGTGGGGGGGGTGGGTGTGTGTGTGTGTGTGTAGATATACGTTTTTGACGTGTATATGTTTTATGTAGCTAGAGAATCCAGAACCTGCCATGGATTTGTGCACTGAAGAGAATAGTCATAAATGGATTTGCTTTTTTTGTTTTATGTCATATTACCTTATGTATGCCATTCATTATTATGTTTGTAGAATAGGGATTGCTTTTAAATGCTTTGGTTTTTCTACATTTTTTTTTTCCACCCCTAATCCTATGTTTCAAGAATCCAACCCTGGAAGACATATTGCATGTTCTTTTCTCTTGATTAGCTTATATTGAAACATCGCAAACTAACTTGACCTGATGGATTTTGTGGAGAAAATTAAAGAGGGGTCCGTGAAAAAGGCATTCTGGTGAGCTATACCACAGTAAGTGTGGTGTTACTTATGTGCCTGAGCATAAGGAACAGATGTTGCTGTCAGCCCACTTGGCCTGGTTGCCTTTGTTTTTGTTCCCCTGTTTAGTGCTTTTCTCACCAACTTCTCTTGTGACCGTGATAAAGTGAGTTAAGGCTGAGTTGCTAACGGTTGATATGTGGATTAAGCTGGTTTGGGGGAGGAAATGCGTGGCTAGAATCATTTTTCTTGGTGGCAAGCTTTCAGGCACGCCTAGAACCATCTTTCTGGGGACTTTTCTAGTGGCAGTGAGAAGGTAGCATTCGATACAAGATGCTAAGAGCCCAGAAGAAGATACATTGATAGGTGGGACCTGTAACGATCAGTATTGCTTTTATAGACTTATTTTTCCCATCTCTTCCCGTCATGCTCCTACTGCTTCTTATGCAATTTCAGTGATTGTATGTGTGCGTCTGTGGGGGTGATGCTTATCTGAGAAGAAATTGTGAAAGGTGTGGCAGGGTAGACATATGGTTTAACTTTCCAAGTGTTTTTCCCTTTGAGCTTAGCTTCCCCTCTCACATAGCTTACTTCCATAATACTAACATGGAATGTGAGGCTAACAATGTATACGAAGTGTCTGCAAGCCAAGCAGTGTCGATTTTCTCTGTGGTCCCACAGAAATCAAGGGCATCCATAGCTACTACATGTTTGGGTGGGTGATATGGATAGGGAGGAGCGTGGTAAGAACAACAACGTGTTTACATATGAAAATGCTCAGTTGCAACATTCAATTCTATTTAGGCAAATGTTTCTCATAGTTTCGTCTCTCCTGGTTCCTTGCCTCTGTAACGATTTTCTCTCCACAGTTTCTAGCCACTTAACTCTAGCTCCCAGTCTCAGCATCATCTTAACCTCTAAAATGAATCTCAAATGTAGGAGGAAGAACCTAAAGAGCTTCAGTCTAACACTCTGGAACTTGGTTAAGCTCTATCCTGACTAAAGCCTCCGTTTTCATAGTCAGGGTGTTATCTTGTTCCAGAGACCCATTCCCTGCATTTCGTACCCATCAGGATAACTGGGCTCGTCTCAGTGTAACATCCCCAGACCTAAATGACATAAATCAGAATGAAAAGAGCTGAGAGAACTCAGTACACAATTAAAAATTTTAAATATTCTAAGAACTAAACACCAAACTAAACGCAACACAAGGGTAAATGAAAACACAAGAAATACTTTAAAATGAAAAAGAAGATGATAGAAATGATTCTAGAGAAATGGCAAATATAAAAGGTAAGCAAAAAAAGCCAGGACAGTTCTGAAAAGGGTAGTGCAGAAGCATTTAGAATAACACAAAAATGATATTTCAAGTCAGTCGGACGGATTACTCAATAAATTGGGATGCGTACCTCATGTTGGGCTACATATAAAAAAGTTCTCTGGAAGGATCCAAAAAGTGGCTAAAGTAGATGTCTCTGAGGGAGGGGCGAAGTGCTTGGCTGAGAAATGGGGAAAATGGTGAATTTCCACTGAATAGCCTTTTGCATCTTTCTAATGTTCTGTCATGTCAATCTATTACCTCCCAAGTCTGAATGCCTGGGTTCAAATTGCTCCCCCAATTGCTAGCACTTAATTTTGGGCAAATGCTTGACACTATCGCTTTATCTGTGAAATGGGGTGAGTACCTTAGCCAGGTGCTGCCTGGCACAGAATAAACTCTCTCTACGTGTAAAGGACTAAAGAAACAACCCAGTGTCCAGCAGCTCTTGAACAGATGAACTGAGGTGGTATGTCCAGAAAATAGAATATTCTGCAGTCGTGAAAAGGAATGACATAGTGACAGTCTACAACACGGATGAACTTGCAAACATTATGCTGAGTGAAAGGAGCCAGATACCAAAGGTTACACTATGTGATTCCATTTACAGCATGTACATGAAATGTCCCCAAAAGGCAAATCAGTAGAAATTACCGGTTGCCTGGAGCAGGAGTAGGAGGGAGGGGGTAGAGAGGACTCTTTTTAGGATGATGAAAATGGTATGGATGAGGCAGTGGTGACGGGTGCACAACCTTGGGAATGTAAGAAGTGCCACCGAACTGTGTGCTTTTAAACGGTCGATTTTACGTTGAGCGAATCATACCTCAAAGACCAGTTTTACTGCTGTAAAGCACTAACTCTCCCGTGGTGACGATCGGCTGCCGCATTTCTCCCTTGCCCCCCTCCCTGCCTTTCCTGCGCTCCCCCCGCCGTCTCCCACCCGGTCTCCCTCACGCGCGCGCCACCAGGACGCCCGACGAGCGCTCTGGACCTTTGGGCGCCAGCGTCCCGGGCCCTTGGAGGGCCGCCAAGTGCGCACGCGCACCCCCGCTCTCACCTAGAAATGGACGCTCCGGGACGAGTTTTCTCCAGCGTTTCGGTTGATGGGGATGGTCCGGGAAGGCAGCACGCGCCCGGGTCGGTGGAGAACTTGCTGGGCTTTTCACCTTAATATTCAGGCCCCTCCAGAAGCTGATCTCGTCCACCCGAAACCTCCAGATGCTGTGCTCTGAAAGCCAGGTTGACCGCCTGTGGGCGCTTGCAAACACTGAGGACTTGGGGGGCTCGTAGGCTTCCAATGGAGGCCTTGCTCCTTTGCGTGCAATGCGACCCCAGCCCCAGCTGAACCTGCTACTGAAGTGGCAGGGCGGTAAATAATATTGGCCTTGCACGTTGCCAAGTTTAACTGAAGTAATACATCTTTCCGGCCCGGTTCATAGGTGTTGAGTGCATAGAGATTTATATTCCAGGCCCTGTTTTGGGTGAGCCTCATGCTGCTGCGATTCACTTTGCTAGGCCCCAGGTTATCACCTGCCTGCAGGAAATCTGTGAGCTCTTGCCACTCCCCTGGTAGATTCCCCTGTGTTTAGTATTCACCTTTCCCAGCTCTACTCACACATGCATAAGGTAACCCAAACCCGTTGGAGATATGTCCTGATCGTATTTTCTCAAAAGCTATCTGGTAGGTCATGAGACATAAAGCCATCCTGTGTCAGAGATTTTTTACATTTCTTCTGTTCAGCCCAGACTGCTCTTCAGCCTTCTTCAACTTTATCCAAATTTTACTCTTTTCACCTAACCTCAGACTCTGCATCTCACTTTTGCCATTTCCCCTATTTCTGATTCTTTCTATGAGCCCATAAAACCTCTCCCCTTATGGCCTTCCTAGTCCTGAACTGGGCTGCTTCCTCTCTCCTCAGGTCTTATCCCTTTATTTCCTGTTCTTCCACCCAAGTTTCCTTTCCTTCTCTCTAAAGCAGCCTTTGATCCCCACCACGACCACCAAGGAAAAACCACAGTAAAGAGCATCGGAAAACTCAACAGGCTTTTTTATTACTCAGCTATTAATTCTAGGACATGTGTTTATTCAGTTTCATTAAGGTTTAAAAATATATCAGAAGAGGGAAATTTGTATCTATCTATCTATGTGCATATTATATCTATCTATATTCCTATCTATCTATCTATATCTATCTTGTGTCTATCTACATATATATGCGGAAAACCAGCTGGTACCCAAAGTGGCACCAACAATCTTAGAAGCTCTTATTTTGCATAGCCATAGTATCTAGCCATTTCCATCTCTTTTTCCTTCTCGATGAAATACTGCACTTTCCCCAAAGATGTACATTTGGCAGCATTCTCACGCTCTTGCTGAGCCAGCTTCTTCATGGCCTCGCGCTCTGGCCTCTGCTCTTTTGTAATGGGCGTTGACATTTCTGGCTCAGGAACATTTGGATTCCTCCATGGAATTCGTTGGTAGCGCAAGTCTTGGAGTGGATATTGGGTTTGAGGCTTGGGTGGTGGCTGGAGTTTGGTCACAGCAGTGGAAACGGGCCCCTGCCGCAGAGAAGTGCAGGATGATGTTTTGTCCGGTGCGGGCCCAGAAGCAGCCCTCTGAGGGACACTGGGCGACCTAGGGTTGGTCAAACCTGGTTGGGTTGTGTTGATTGGAATTGGCTGAGCTGGCCTGGCAGGACCTGTCAAGGATGCATTGGCAGGAGCTGGTTGGGATGGATTGGCTGAGTTAGTAGCACCAGGCTGGGCAGAGTAAGCCATACCAGGCCTATGTGAGGCCAGAGACTGTGGCCTCCGAGGTGCAGGTCGAGGTCGAGGCCTGTCCAGGGTCAGAAAAGGCAAAGGTATCAGCCTGACCTTCCCAGGAGGTGGCAGCTCAAACTGGGATGGAGATGGAGACTCCTCTTCAGCACTGCCATCTCGTTTCTGGGCTTTGACTTGAGTTTTCTCAGGACTTTTACCCTTCCATGGGGTATCCGGCTGTCGTTTGATAGCTCCGGCTGGCTGGGGTTCTCTGGTGTTGCTAGAGTTTCCTAGGGCCCGAGAGGAAGAGAGCCCAGCTTTCTTGTCATTCTTCCTCCCCAGTGCATGAAAAACCTGCACAGACTCCAGCATGTGCATGCCTAGGCTGCTTCGAGGCTTTTTGAAGACCTCTTGGCTAAGGTCAGGTTGATTTTTCTTCCGCTTCATCCTGGGAATAGTTGGCTTCCCTTCTGCCTGGACTTTGTTCCCTGGCTGCTTACTCTCTTCAGCTTTCCTGGACTGATTTTCTCTTGATCTTTTGTTTTTTTCCTGCCCGTGGCTCTTAGTTTTGCTCATCCTGCTAGAGGCACCATTCTCAGGTTCGCTCTTAGGATGCTTGACCGCATTCACAGGAGCCCTGTCACTGGCTGCAGCACTGCAAACAACCACTTCTTCCCCTAACAGGCACTCTGGGTTCTTTGGCTGGCTTTTGGCTCTGGGAGCACCACTCATATGCTCAGAGGCTTTACGCCTGTTCTTCCTGACCTGATTGAAGGGACCCGTTATGGTACTCGTCTTGTCCTGCACCTGATTCATCTTGATGGCTCTGGTGTCTTTGGCTTTGATGGCTGTGAGATCTTTGGATTGGTCAAGGTATTTCAAGGAATTCGAGAGCTGGGGAAGGTGAATATCTTCCACCAGTTTAGGAGTGTTCTGAAAACCACTGCTGGGCTCAATCCCATTTTCAAGTGTCCCTTGGTCCTCAAGACTAAGGCTGTTCTTTCCGAGACTGGCATTGTCAGGACCAGGAGGTTCCTTTTGTCCAGGAGGATCAATGCACGCCAGAATCTGGTGAATGTCAGGGATTTCTAAAGGGAGTAGTGGAAGATCTTGGTTTTCTATTGGGATCTGGTCGTCATCCAGAGGCTTCGAAACCTTGGTTTTCATCTCATCCGAATTCTTATGCTCTGCTTGTTCCTTGCTTGAAGGTTGCAATCCCAGGGAAGTCTCCATCCCAAAGGAAGTTTCCATCACTACAAAGGAATCAAGGAAAACGTCAGCCCCTGGGTAAGTGAGATACTCCCCCTACTTACATACACAGCAATCAGGCACCTTCCAACAGTGGGCAAGGCATTTCCACTAGCACTTCTTAAGGACCATGGACAGGACCTTGTGTTAAAAGATAGGCAGGGACCGGTCTACTTTGCTTGTGATCATTTGATCTCATGGTTTGTCGGTTTTCTTGGTATTTCATAGGGTTGTGGTAAGTGACTAAAAAGTGAACGTGATTTTTGAACTATGAAATGTTTTATACAGCCTAGTATTCTCATATACAGTCCTTTCAATTCTCTCCACTCTTCTGAGGGAATAAGAACACTTCATGTCAAGGACCGGGACAGAGAGTGGAGCCCTTGCTCATGAAATACACAAGCAAGGACGCATTCTGAGCCGGCTTGCTATGGGCAGGATCTCTGAACACAAGGTCTGAAATCCTGGTGTACATTAAGGGAAATTAAACTGTCACTACCACATAAGAATTCTGAAGTGCCTTCCAAAGAGACTAAAGCAGTAGATCAGGGAAGGCCCTTAATTACAGTGTGGTGGTGTAGGGAGACTGAGGAGCACGGCAGCAAACAGTGAGGCATCCCTTGGTGTGTTCTTGATGTTCTCTTGTGTGTAGCATAGATGGCATTGTAGTATCCCACCTTCCCACCTATATAGAGTCTGAAAGTGGAGAGCACTGAGCAATGGTGGTGGTTAAACTCTCAGGACCTAAACTCTACCTATCTGTGGACTCACCACTTCTCAGCTGCAGACTTGACCCTCCTTTGCAATGCTCACTTAAGTCCTCTCCCTTCTTGCTGTTTGGACTCACCTTGAAAAGGTATTTCTGCCATGGATTGAGCGGACACCGAGTTGTAGGTTCCAGACGTGGAGACTGGTGTTAGGACATTTGTGGCCTGAAACTCCTCCAGCACCATCACTATCTCTGGTTGAGGGGCAGAGGCCCTGCTTCCCGTGTACGACACAGAGCCATAGGACTGCAGGCAGGGGCCAAGCTCTCCACACAGTAGAGGCCCCAATGTGCCTTGATTATAGTAATACATCTGGCTTACTTCCTGGTAGGGAAGTGACAGGCTATGTCCCTGATTTGGAATCTGAGATGGTGTCCCCTGAGCAAGGCTGGCAGACAGTGATGGATACACAGGGACCACAGTATTGGCAACTGAAGTTTTATCATACTGGGCTGCCATAGACGTGGCAGAATCAGCTGTGTCTTGGTCAATGACAATCACAGTGTAGTCTTCAAGTGAAGATGACTTCTTTTCAGTGCTTCCTGTGGTATCCCACTTAAGAATACCTGGATAGGAGGCAGCTGAAGTGGAGATCTGGCTCTGGCCAGTCACCCCAGACAACATAGCTGTGCTAGAATGTGGGTAAGGGTAGGCACTACCTATGAGTGGCTGGAAAGAGGTGCCAGAGGCTGATGGCAGTAGCCATGCCGAATTGACAGCTGGTGCACGGGTGCTGGAAAAGTTGCAGACACTTCCTTTTATGGAAACTGCATTGTTCACCACAGGAAGAGAGAGCTGAAGAGAATTTGCAGCTCCAAGGACAGATGGATTTTGGAAATTTTCTGCAGGAAACAAAAGGGTGATGAAAGATCGATGAGATTGATAAACTTTCACTTTCTTTAAGGAACAGCATTATGTTAAGCTTGTTGCAATCAGGAAGTCTCTAATACCAATGCTCACTGAGATACCAAAAATCAAAGCTGATGATGTCCGTAAGTGCTGGAACACTTTGGTACTCTTCTGAGGAACTGCCTCTGCTCCAACCTGGGCACAGATGTGCAGAAGACCCAAGTGGTCTGCTACATATGTTGTTCCCAGGTTAGAAGCAAACTTCTCCCTGCCCTGTCTTTCCCTTCAGCGGGTACTAGCATGGTCTCGTAATTATCTCCTAGAATCGAAGCATTTCAGAAGTAGGAGGCCCTTAGCAAACTTCAATTTGAACATTCTCATATTACAAGTGAGGAAACTGAGGCTCAGAGAGGTCAGATTGACTTAGTCAGGTTCTCTCATTTTGTTAGTATCATTACCAGGTTACAGACCCTGACTCCATTGCTAGTACTCTTGCTCTGAGCAAAGGCCAGACAGAAACAGGGAGAAATACAACGTTAAATACAGGCAATTTTATTTTGTCCATTAGAAAACTGTACAGCTACTACTATTGTAATCTTCGGTCTCATTTTGCTTGGGTAGGTCACATGCCATTTCCTAGAGTTCACATGTAAGCCCGTCCAGTTGGTAAATGTAAAGGACCATTCTTTACCCTCTTCAAACCTAGCTTCTGATCCAAAGTCAAAATGACTACCTGAGTGTTTCTCAAGAAATGCTTTTGGGGAAAAAAAGAAAACGTTATTGAAACTCTGTGAGCTTTAGGTTACTCATCTAAAAAGTGATCATCATAATAATACCTGGTATCATTCATACATGTATGAAGGTAATACATATGACTTGTAGAAAGGAAGATCATGAAGTTGTGGAAAGACAATACGACAAAAATCATGAAAAACGCATAACATCCCACTACGAAAAGGAACACATAGCTATTAATGAAAGTTGAGCTATAATGACTACAGCAGGAATCAAAGCTTAGTAATTTTAATCATAAATGAAGTTCTGTTACCATAGATGTAATATTATGAAAGTGAATATTGGCTCCTCTACTTCAGACAATACTGCTAACCAAGAACAGACCACGATAGAAGGTGACTTTGAATGAACCAATACACATAGACAGAGAAGCCATATTAATATAAAGGTGTAATAAGCAGGAAAATGCAGTAAATGCGAATGTATAGATAGCCATAATATCGGCCGGCAAATATTTTAATAAAAACTGGTAAAAGCAGAGGGCAAAACAATAACCATAAAGGAATTCCTTTATTGTGCTCATTCCTATTTCTCTGAATATTACCCAGCAAGTAGCAGATATTAATCCTAGTTGAAATAGATAGTTCAATTGATAGAGCCACATAAGGAGAAAGAAAAGTATCATGAAGATTTTTATATTTATCCTGCAAACATAGATTATAATCATCGTCAACATCTAAGAAAATGTCACCCCAAAGCCTAAAAAGATCACCTAAAAAGAATCCAGTTTTAAAAACAACCCAAAGGACTCCACGAATTTGTTTGGATAAATGCGGAATTACAGATGTGGTGCTTGACTTTTTCTTTTTATTCTTAGGTAGGTCGTTCTTTATATTCTTAAGTCTAAAAATGGTTAATGACTGTTCATCAGTACGCACTCTGATTCAGGAAGAAAATAATTGTAAAGATGAAAAGCAGCCTTTACTTGAAACCTACTTAGCACGCAAAGGAATTTGTCCTTCTGATGCAAGTTAGGATACATCATTTTTGAAACACACAATTTTATTTTCAATATTAGAATAATCCATACGTTTTAAAAATCAGGGGACAAAAAACACTTAAAATTCTGTTCCCTCCAGCCCCCTAGATAACCACTTTTCTTAATTTTTTGTTTATGCGAAACATCATTTCTAAACCATTTCTTCACTGTTCATTTATAAAACTGTCAAGTGTCATCTGAGTTCAAAGAAGAAACAGAAAAAAACCAGGCAACTACATATGACTTTCCTGGTGAGCTGCTTTTCCTAGTGACACCCTGCTGTAGCCTTAGTTTCCTTCTTAGTCCGGTCATCTAGGCACTTGCTGACTTCATTGTGCCCTGCTCTGAGGAGATTTCCCTCTATGCTCGTGCCCCTTTCATATAAAATCTCGAGTCCCCTTCAGCATTCCATCACAAACTGCCTTCTTTTTTCCTGAGAACTCCTGCGTGCTCTCCACCTCTTTCATCTAGTTTCTCCTTCCTCATTTTTACATTCACTTGCCCCTGTCAGTTCCTGTTGGCCTGTGCTGGATGAAAACAGTTGCCAAACTTCCTTGCCCCAAGAACATCTGTCTCCTTCTGGCCCGCTACTCTCCATCCCCTCTCCCTATATGTCTTCACCTAGTTTACACAGAAAACGCCACAACAAGTGAATGTTACTTTTTGAACAGCACTGAATTTGAAATACTGGAGTTAATGTATTACTACAGGGAGACAATTACAGATGAAACCTCTTGGTAGATGTTGTTAGTTTTCTACACCACCGAGGCTTTTTCTCTGTTTCTCTTGAAGCAAACAGTCTCAAGAAGTGTCTAATTTCATTTTCTGTGCACAAGCTCTTTAAGATCTAACATTAGAAAGGAAAGGGTCCAGAAAGAATAACCAATCTATTATCCTAATATAACATATGAGGAAACAGATTTTGTGAGAGAGTAAATGGTTTGTCCGAAGTTACACAGCTAGTACATGTCAGAGCCAAAACTGAAATGAGGTTTCCAGATTTCTGGTTCAATACTTTACCCCATTATTCTAAAGTGTCTTGACTGTACTACTAACTTTAGGGGGAAGAAATCCAATGAAACACTAGAAAGTTCCTGTCCTTACCTGACATGGAGAGAGACGAGGAAACGTCAACTGAGGACACACAGGATGAGGAGACGATACTGGAGGATGTCTGGGTGGCAGAAGCCAAAGGGCGCATGTGTCCAGTACAGAGGTTACCGATCACTGTCCACTGGCCACTGGCGATGATTCGAGTTTATTGACACACAACTCCATGGAAACCCCAAGATTCTACCAGGTGGCAGTAGGTTGGGGGGCAAATGATGTCACAAAACAGGCAGTTTAAAGGTATCCGGTAGCCAATAGAGACGTCAAATTTCCAACAGGAAGGTGAGATTGGACGGAGAGAGTGGCAGGAGCAGCATCTAAGTGTCTGAACTCTGGGGAGGTTAAATACTGCAAGGCAGACATGATAGTTCCACGTTCCCCTAGATCATCTCAGAGCTTCTTATAGATGTTCATTAATATAATTAACTAAGAGTCATTTATATTTTGTATGTTATTTTTAATGGAATATATAATATTATACATTTCTAAGTAGATATTACATATTCAGTTAATTAATATCCTTGGGGAGGAAGGAAAGGGACACATAGTGTAAGCAATAGCAGTTGTTCTGAAACTATTTCAGTTATTTTGCTTAGTGAAATTACTGCAACTTTCAGGGAGCAAAGGAAGGGATTAAAGGGCTCTTTCTGTGCCTTGGTTGAAGACTAGGGTGAGTGTGCCTTGTAGGGAATGATGTAATCCACGGCTCTTCCCTTAGTTTCTTCTCCTTGAATCCTACCTTCCTTGGGCTGGGCTGGGCTGGGCTGGGCCGGGCCAGGTGGTGCCAGATCGGACTTGCAACTCTCTTCTGCTCTCCTTTCTTCCCCTTCATTTTAGGCATTGTTTCTGAGATGAGCCTTGATGTTGCCTTCTTATACTCGTGGATGTTACTTCCTGCAAACTTCAAGAAGCAGCGGTCTTCCCTTCAATGCCCCGATGCTTTGAATAATGGACTCTGCCTAGTCAAAGCCAACACCAGAGTGGTAGATGATACAGGTAACTGCAGACGTTCCTTCTTCTGGTCTGTGGTCACAATTCTTTTGCCCATAAGTTGCTACCTCTGGCTCCTTGCACCTCTTCATAGACATTCTGCCATCCTGCTCTTTTATACGTGGGAAGCATTTGGGATGTTTTCTATTTTCTCACTCGAGAGAATCCAGTGTGGCAGTTACTGTAGCTTCCTCTCCCTTGAAAACAGCCACTGGAGAATCTTGGGCATCTAGGATTTTTCCTATGCCATGCTTGAGTGCAATGCCAGGCAAAATGAAGAGAAGAATACTTAGAGAAAGAAGACATCGATGGAAAATAGGGAACGGGTAAGGCAAGGGCACAGGAAAAAAAGAGACTCATGTACTTTTTGGTTTCTGTAAGAAAAAAGTTGGCATTCTTTGGCCTCATTTTGTACTAGCAGAACAGACAATTCAATGTGTGTGGTGTGTGTGGGGGGGGGGGGTGGGGGGGTGTGTGGCTGTGTGTGTAGATATACGTTTTTGACGTGTATATGTTTTATGTAGCTAGAGAATCCAGAACCTGCCATGGATTTGTGCACTGAAGAGAATAGTCATAAATGGATTTGCTTTTTTTGTTTTATGTCATATTACCTTATGTATGCCATTCATTATTATGTTTGTAGAATAGGGATTGCTTTTAAATGCTTTGGTTTTTCTACATGTTTTTTTTTCCACCCCTAGTCCTATGTTTCAAGAATCCAACCCTGGAAGACATATTGCATGTTCTTTTCTCTTGATTAGCTTATATTGAAACATCGCAAACTAACTTGACCTGATGGATTTTGTGGAGAAAATTAAAGAGGGGTCCGTGAAAAAGGCATTCTGGTGAGCTATACCACAGTAAGTGTGGTGTTACTTATGTGCCTGAGCATAAGGAACAGATGTTGCTGTCAGCCCACTTGGCCTGGTTGCCTTTGTTTTTGTTCCCCTGTTTAGTGCTTTTCTCACCAACTTCTCTTGTGACCGTGATAAAGTGAGTTAAGGCTGAGTTGCTAACGGTTGATATGTGGATTAAGCTGGTTTGGGGGAGGAAATGCGTGGCTAGAATCATTTTTCTTGGTGGCAAGCTTTCAGGCACGCCTAGAACCATCTTTCTGGGGACTTTTCTAGTGGCAGTGAGAAGGTAGCATTCGATACAAGATGCTAAGAGCCCAGAAGAAGATACATTGATAGGTGGGACCTGTAACGATCAGTATTGCTTTTATAGACTTATTTTTCCCATCTCTTCCCGTCATGCTCCTACTGCTTCTTATGCAATTTCAGTGATTGTATGTGTGCGTCTGTGGGGGTGATGCTTATCTGAGAAGAAATTGTGAAAGGTGTGGCAGGGTAGACATATGGTTTAACTTTCCAAGTGTTTTTCCCTTTGAGCTTAGCTTCCCCTCTCACATAGCTTACTTCCATAATACTAACATGGAATGTGAGGCTAACAATGTATACGAAGTGTCTGCAAGCCAAGCAGTGTCGATTTTCTCTGTGGTCCCACAGAAATCAAGGGCATCCATAGCTACTACATGTTTGGGTGGGTGATATGGATAGGGAGGAGCGTGGTAAGAACAACAACGTGTTTACATATGAAAATGCTCAGTTGCAACATTCAATTCTATTTAGGCAAATGTTTCTCATAGTTTCGTCTCTCCTGGTTCCTTGCCTCTGTAACGATTTTCTCTCCACAGTTTCTAGCCACTTAACTCTAGCTCCCAGTCTCAGCATCATCTTAACCTCTAAAATGAATCTCAAATGTAGGAGGAAGAACCTAAAGAGCTTCAGTCTAACACTCTGGAACTTGGTTAAGCTCTATCCTGACTAAAGCCTCCGTTTTCATAGTCAGGGTGTTATCTTGTTCCAGAGACCCATTCCCTGCATTTCGTACCCATCAGGATAACTGGGCTCGTCTCAGTGTAACATCCCCAGACCTAAATGACATAAATCAGAATGAAAAGAGCTGAGAGAACTCAGTACACAATTAAAAATTTTAAATATTCTAAGAACTAAACACCAAACTAAACGCAACACAAGGGTAAATGAAAACACAAGAAATACTTTAAAATGAAAAAGAAGATGATAGAAATGATTCTAGAGAAATGGCAAATATAAAAGGTAAGCAAAAAAAGCCAGGACAGTTCTGAAAAGGGTAGTGCAGAAGCATTTAGAATAACACAAAAATGATATTTCAAGTCAGTCGGACGGATTACTCAATAAATTGGGATGCGTACCTCATGTTGGGCTACATATAAAAAAGTTCTCTGGAAGGATCCAAAAAGTGGCTAAAGTAGATGTCTCTGAGGGAGGGGCGAAGTGCTTGGCTGAGAAATGGGGAAAATGGTGAATTTCCACTGAATAGCCTTTTGCATCTTTCTAATGTTCTGTCATGTCAATCTATTACCTCCCAAGTCTGAATGCCTGGGTTCAAATTGCTCCCCCAATTGCTAGCACTTAATTTTGGGCAAATGCTTGACACTATCGCTTTATCTGTGAAATGGGGTGAGTACCTTAGCCAGGTGCTGCCTGGCACAGAATAAACTCTCTCTACGTGTAAAGGACTAAAGAAACAACCCAGTGTCCAGCAGCTCTTGAACAGATGAACTGAGGTGGTATGTCCAGAAAATAGAATATTCTGCAGTCGTGAAAAGGAATGACATAGTGACAGTCTACAACACGGATGAACTTGCAAACATTATGCTGAGTGAAAGGAGCCAGATACCAAAGGTTACACTATGTGATTCCATTTACAGCATGTACATGAAATGTCCCCAAAAGGCAAATCAGTAGAAATTACCGGTTGCCTGGAGCAGGAGTAGGAGGGAGGGGGTAGAGAGGACTCTTTTTAGGATGATGAAAATGGTATGGATGAGGCAGTGGTGACGGGTGCACAACCTTGGGAATGTAAGAAGTGCCACCGAACTGTGTGCTTTTAAACGGTCGATTTTACGTTGAGCGAATCATACCTCAAAGACCAGTTTTACTGCTGTAAAGCACTAACTCTCCCGTGGTGACGATCGGCTGCCGCATTTCTCCCTTGCCCCCCTCCCTGCCTTTCCTGCGCTCCCCCCGCCGTCTCCCACCCGGTCTCCCTCACGCGCGCGCCACCAGGACGCCCGACGAGCGCTCTGGACCTTTGGGCGCCCGCGTCCCGGGCCCTCGGAGGGCCGCCAAGTGCGCACGCGCACCCCCGCTCTCACCTAGAAATGGACGCTCCGGGACGAGTTTTCTCCAGCGTTTCGGTTGATGGGGATGGTCCGGGAAGGCAGCACGCGCCCGGGTCGGTGGAGAACTTGCTGGGCTTTTCACCTTAATATTCAGGCCCCTCCAGAAGCTGATCTCGTCCACCCGAAACCTCCAGATGCTGTGCTCTGAAAGCCAGGTTGACCGCCTGTGGGCGCTTGCAAACACTGAGGACTTGGGGGGCTCGTAGGCTTCCAATGGAGGCCTTGCTCCTTTGCGTGCAATGCGACCCCAGCCCCAGCTGAACCTGCTACTGAAGTGGCAGGGCGGTAAATAATATTGGCCTTGCACGTTGCCAAGTTTAACTGAAGTAATACATCTTTCCGGCCCGGTTCATAGGTGTTGAGTGCATAGAGATTTATATTCCAGGCCCTGTTTTGGGTGAGCCTCATGCTGCTGCGATTCACTTTGCTAGGCCCCAGGTTATCACCTGCCTGCAGGAAATCTGTGAGCTCTTGCCACTCCCCTGGTAGATTGCCCTGTGTTTAGTATTCACCTTTCCCAGCTCTACTCACACATGCATAAGGTAACCCAAACCCGTTGGAGATATGTCCTGATCGTATTTTCTCAAAAGCTATCTGGTAGGTCATGAGACATAAAGCCATCCTGTGTCAGAGATTTTTTACATTTCTTCTGTTCAGCCCAGACTGCTCTTCAGCCTTCTTCAACTTTATCCAAATTTTACTCTTTTCACCTAACCTCAGACTCTGCATCTCACTTTTGCCATTTCCCCTATTTCTGATTCTTTCTATGAGCCCATAAAACCTCTCCCCTTATGGCCTTCCTAGTCCTGAACTGGGCTGCTTCCTCTCTCCTCAGGTCTTATCCCTTTATTTCCTGTTCTTCCACCCAAGTTTCCTTTCCTTCTCTCTAAAGCAGCCTTTGATCCCCACCACGACCACCAAGGAAAAACCACAGTAAAGAGCATCGGAAAACTCAACAGGCTTTTTTATTACTCAGCTATTAATTCTAGGACATGTGTTTATTCAGTTTCATTAAGGTTTAAAAATATATCAGAAGAGGGAAATTTGTATCTATCTATCTATGTGCATATTATATCTATCTATATTCCTATCTATCTATCTATATCTATCTTGTGTCTATCTACATATATATGCGGAAAACCAGCTGGTACCCAAAGTGGCACCAACAATCTTAGAAGCTCTTATTTTGCATAGCCATAGTATCTAGCCATTTCCATCTCTTTTTCCTTCTCGATGAAATACTGCACTTTCCCCAAAGATGTACATTTGGCAGCATTCTCACGCTCTTGCTGAGCCAGCTTCTTCATGGCCTCGCGCTCTGGCCTCTGCTCTTTTGTAATGGGCGTTGACATTTCTGGCTCAGGAACATTTGGATTCCTCCATGGAATTCGTTGGTAGCGCAAGTCTTGGAGTGGATATTGGGTTTGAGGCTTGGGTGGTGGCTGGAGTTTGGTCACAGCAGTGGAAACGGGCCCCTGCCGCAGAGAAGTGCAGGATGATGTTTTGTCCGGTGCGGGCCCAGAAGCAGCCCTCTGAGGGACACTGGGCGACCTAGGGTTGGTCAAACCTGGTTGGGTTGTGTTGATTGGAATTGGCTGAGCTGGCCTGGCAGGACCTGTCAAGGATGCATTGGCAGGAGCTGGTTGGGATGGATTGGCTGAGTTAGTAGCACCAGGCTGGGCAGAGTAAGCCATACCAGGCCTATGTGAGGCCAGAGACTGTGGCCTCCGAGGAGCAGGTCGAGGTCGAGGCCTGTCCAGGGTCAGAAAAGGCAAAGGTATCAGCCTGACCTTCCCAGGAGGTGGCAGCTCAAACTGGGATGGAGATGGAGACTCCTCTTCAGCACTGCCATCTCGTTTCTGGGCTTTGACTTGAGTTTTCTCAGGACTTTTACCCTTCCATGGGGTATCCGGCTGTCGTTTGATAGCTCGGGCTGGCTGGGGTTCTCTGGTGTTGCTAGAGTTTCCTAGGGCCCGAGAGGAAGAGAGCCCAGCTTTCTTGTCATTCTTCCTCCCCAGTGCATGAAAAACCTGCACAGACTCCAGCATGTGCATGCCTAGGGTGCTTCGAGGCTTTTTGAAGACCTCTTGGCTAAGGTCAGGTTGATTTTTCTTCCGCTTCATCCTGGGAATAGTTGGCTTCCCTTCTGCCTGGACTTTGTTCCCTGGCTGCTTACTCTCTTCAGCTTTCCTGGACTGATTTTCTCTTGATCTTTTGTTTTTTTCCTGCCCGTGGCTCTTAGTTTTGCTCATCCTGCTAGAGGCACCATTCTCAGGTTCGCTCTTAGGATGCTTGACCGCATTCACAGGAGCCCTGTCACTGGCTGCAGCACTGCAAACAACCACTTCTTCCCCTAACAGGCACTCTGGGTTCTTTGGCTGGCTTTTGGCTCTGGGAGCACCACTCATATGCTCAGAGGCTTTACGCCTGTTCTTCCTGACCTGATTGAAGGGACCCGTTATGGTACTCGTCTTGTCCTGCACCTGATTCATCTTGATGGCTCTGGTGTCTTTGGCTTTGATGGCTGTGAGATCTTTGGATTGGTCAAGGTATTTCAAGGAATTCGAGAGCTGGGGAAGGTGAATATCTTCCACCAGTTTAGGGGTGTTCTGAAAACCACTGCTGGGCTCAATCCCATTTTCAAGTGTCCCTTGGTCCTCAAGACTAAGGCTGTTCTTTCCGAGACTGGCATTGTCAGGACCAGGAGGTTCCTTTTGTCCAGGAGGATCAATGCACGCCAGAATCTGGTGAATGTCAGGGATTTCTAAAGGGAGTAGTGGAAGATCTTGGTTTTCTATTGGGATCTGGTCGTCATCCAGAGGCTTCGAAACCTTGGTTTTCATCTCATCCGAATTCTTATGCTCTGCTTGTTCCTTGCTTGAAGGTTGCAATCCCAGGGAAGTCTCCATCCCAAAGGAAGTTCCCATCACTACAAAGGAATAAAGGAAAAAGTCAGTCCCTGGGTAAGTGAGATACTCCCCCTACGTACATACAGAGCAATCAGGCACCTTCCAACAGTGGGCAAGGCATTTCCACTAGCTCTTCTTAAGGACCATGGACAGGACCTTGTGTTAAAAGATAGGCAGGGACCGGTCTACTTTGCTTGTGATCATTTGATCTCATGGTTTGTTGGTTTTCTTGGAATTTCATAGGGTTGTGGAAAGTGACGAAAAAGTGAACGTGATTTTTGAACTATGAAATGTTTTATACAGCCTAGTATTCTCATATACAGTCCTTTCAATTCTCTCCACTCTTCTGAGGGAATAAGAACACTTCATGTCAAGGACCGGCACAGAGAGTGGAGCCCTTGCTCATGAAATACACAAGCAAGGACGCATTCTGAGCCGGCTTGCTATGGGCAGGATCTCTGAACACAAGGTCTGAAATCCTGGTGTACATTAAGGGAAATTAAACTGTCACTACCACATAAGAATTCTGAAGTGCCTTCCGAAGAGACTAAAGCAGTAGATCAGGGAAGGCCCTTAATTACAGTGTGGTGGTGTAGGGAGACTGAGGAGCACGGCAGCAAACAGTGAGGCATCCCTTGGTGTGTTCTTGATGTTCTCTTGTGTGTAGCATAGATGGCATTGTAGTATCCCACCTTCCCACCTATATAGAGTCTGAAAGTGGAGAGCACTGAGCAATGGTGGTGGTTAAACTCTCAGGACCTAAACTCTACCTATCTGTGGACTCACCACTTCTCAGCTGCAGACGTGACCCTCCTTTGCAATGCTGACTTAAGTCCTCTCCCTTCTTGCTGTTTGGACTCACCTTGAAAAGGTATTTCTGCCATGGATTGAGCGGACACCGAGTTGTAGGTTCCAGACGTGGAGACTGGTGTTAGGACATTTGTGGCCTGAACCTCCTCCAGCACCATCACTATCTCTGGTTGAGGGGCAGAGGCCCTGCTTCCCGTGTACGACACAGAGCCATAGGACTGCAGGCAGGGGCCATGCTCTCCACACTGTAGAGGCCCCAATGTGCCTTCATTATAGAAATACATCTGGCTTCCTTCCTGGTAGGGAAGTGACAGGCTATGTCCCTGATTTGGAATCTGAGATGGTGTCCCCTGAGCAAGGCTGGCAGACAGTGTTGGATACACAGGGACCACAGTATTGGCAACTGAAGTTTTATCATACTGGGCTGCTATAGACGAGGCAGAAACAGCTGTGTCTTGGTCAATGACAATCACAGTGTAGTCTTCAAGTGAAGATGACTTCTTTTCAGTGCTTCCTGTGGTATCCCACTTAAGAATACCTGGATAGGAGGCAGCTGAAGTGGAGATCTGGCTCTGGCCAGTCACCCCAGACAACATAGCTGTGCTAGAATGTGGGTAAGGGTAGGCACTACCTATGAGTGGCTGGAAAGAGGTGCCAGAGGCTGATGGCAGTAGCCATGCCGAATTGACAGCTGGTGCACGGGTGCTGGAAAAGTTGCAGACACTTCCTTTTATGGAAACTGCATTGTTCACCACAGGAAGAGAGAGCTGAAGAGAATTTGCAGCTCCAAGTACAGATGGATTTTGGAAATTTTCTGCAGGAAACAAAAGGGTGATGCAAGGTCGATGAGATTGATAAACTTTCACTTTCTTTAAGGAACAGCATTATGTTAAGCTTGTTGCAATCAGGAAGTCTCTAATACCAATGCTCACTGAGATACCAAAAATCAAAGCTGATGATGTCCGTAAGTGCTGGAACACTTTGGTACTCTTCTGAGGAACTGCCTCTGCTCCAACCTGGGCACAGATGTGCAGAAGACCCAAGTGGTCTGCTACATATGTTGTTCCCAGGTTAGAAGCAAACTTCTCCCTGCCCTGTCTTTCCCTTCAGCGGGTACTAGCATGGTCTCGTAATTATCTCCTAGAATCGAAGCATTTCAGAAGTAGGAGGCCCTTAGCAAACTTCAATTTGAACATTCTCATATTACAAGTGAGGAAACTGAGGCTCAGAGAGGTCAGATTGACTTAGTCAGGTTCTCTCATTTTGTTAGTATCATTACCAGGTTACAGACCCTGACTCCATTGCTAGTAGTCTTGCTCTGAGCAAAGGCCAGAACCAGGGAGAAATACAACGTTAAATACAGGCAATTTTATTTTGTCCATTAGAAAACTGTACAGCTACTACTATTGTAATCTTCGGTCTCATTTTGCTTGGGTAGGTCACATGCCATTTCCTAGAGTTCACATGTAAGCCCGTCCAGTTGGTAAATGTAAAGGACCATACTTTACCCTCTTCAAACCTAGCTTCTGATCCAAAGTCAAAATGACTACCTGAGTGTTTCTCAAGAAATGCTTTTGGGGAAAAAAAAAAAACGTTATTGAAACTCTGTGAGCTTTAGGTTACTCATCTAAAAAGTGATCATCATAATAATACCTGGTATCATTCATACATGTATGAAGGTAATACATATGACTTGTAGAAAGGAAGATCATGAAGTTGTGGAAAGACAATACGACAAAAATCATGAAAAACGCATAACATCCCACTACGAAAAGGAACACATAGCTATTAATGAAAGTTGAGCTATAATGACTACAGCAGGAATCAAAGCTTAGTAATTTTAATCATAAATGAAGTTCTGTTACCATAGATGTAATATTATGAAAGTGAATATTGGCTCCTCTACTTCAGACAATACTGCTAACCAAGAACAGACCACGATAGAAGGTGACTTTGAATGAACCAATACACATAGACAGAGAAGCCATATTAATATAAAGGTGTAATAAGCAGGAAAATGCAGTAAATGCGAATATATTTGGTGAGCCATAATATCTGCCGGCAAATATTTTAATAAAAACTGGTAAAAGCAGAGGGCAAAACAATAACCATAAAGGAATTCCTTTATTGTGCTCATTCCTATTTCTCTGAATATTACCCAGCAAGTAGCAGATATTAATCCTAGTTGAAATAGATAGTTCAATTGATAGAGCCACATAAGGAGAAAGAAAAGTATCATGAAGATTTTTATATTTATCCTGCAAACATAGATTATAATCATCGTCAACATCTAAGAAAATGTCACCCCAAAGCCTAAAAAGATCACCTAAAAAGAATCCAGTTTTAAAAACAACCCAAAGGACTCCACGAATTTGTTTGGATAAATGCGGAATTACAGATGTGGTGCTTGACGTTTTCTTTTTATTCTTAGGTAGGTCGTTCTTTATATTCTTAAGTCTAAAAATGGTTAATGACTGTTCATCAGTACGCACTCTGATTCAGGAAGAAAATAATTGTAAAGATGAAAAGCAGCCTTTACTTGAAACCTACTTAGCACGCAAAGGAATTTGTCCTTCTGATGCAAGTTAGGATACATCATTTTTGAAACACACAATTTTATTTTCAATATTAGAATAATCCATACGTTTTAAAAATCAGGGGACAAAAAACACTTAAAATTCTGTTCCCTCCAGCCCCCTAGATAACCACTTTTCTTAATTTTTTGTTTATGTGAAACATCATTTCTAAACCATTTCTTCACTGTTCATTTATAAAACTGTCAAGTGTCATCTGAGTTCAACGAAGAAAAAGAAAAAAACCAGGCAACTAAATATGACTTTCCTGGTGAGCTGCTTTTCCTAGTGACACCCTGCTGTAGCCTTAGTTTCCTTCTTAGTCCGGTCATCTAAGCACTTGCTCACTTCATTGTGCCCTGCTCTGAGGAGATTTCCCTCTATGCTCGTGCCCCTTTCATATAAAATCTCGAGTCCCCTTCAGCATTCCATCACAAACTGCCTTCTTTTTTCCTGAGAACTCCTGCGTGCTCTCCACCTCTTTCATCTAGTTTCCCCTTCCTCATTTTTACATTCACTTGCCCCTGTCAGTTCCTGTTGGCCTGTGCTGGATGAAAACAGTTGCCAAACTTCCTTGCCCCAAGAACATCTGTCTCCTTCTGGCCCGCTACTCTCCATCCCCTCTCCCTATATGTCTTCACCTAGTTTACACAGAAAACGCCACAACAAGTGAATGTTACTTTTTGAACAGCACTGAATTTGAAATACTGGAGTTAATATATTACTACAGGGAGACAATTACAGATGAAACCTCTTGGTAGATGTTGTTAGTTTTCTACACCACCGAGGCTTTTTCTCTTTTTCTCTTGAAGCAAACAGTCTCAAGAAGTGTCTAATTTCATTTTCTGTGCACAAGCTCTTTAAGATCTAACATTAGAAAGGAAAGGGTCCAGAAAGAATAACCAATCTATTATCCTAATATAACATATGAGGAAACAGATTTTGTGAGAGAGTAAATGGTTTGTCCGAAGTTACACAGCTAGTACATGTCAGAGCCAAAACTGAAATGAGGTTTCCAGATTTCTGGTTCAATACTTTACCCCATTATTCTAAAGTGTCTTGACTGTACTATTAACTTTAGGGGGAAGAAATCCAATGAAATACTAGAAAGTTCCTGTCCTTACCTGACATGGAGAGAGACGAGGAAACGTCAACTGAGGACACACAGGATGAGGAGACGATACTGGAGGATGTCTGGGTGGCAGAAGCCAAAGGGCGCATGTGTCCAGTACAGAGGTTACTGATCACTGGCCACTGGCGATGATTCGAGTTTATTGACACACAACTCCATGGAAACCCCAAGATTCTACCAGGTGGCAGTAGGTTGGTGGGCGAATGATGTCACAAAACAGGCAGTTTAAAGGTATCTGGTAGCCAATAGGGAGGTCAAATTTCCAACAGGAAGGTGAGATTGGACGGAGAGAGTGGCAGGAGCAGCATCTAAATGTCTGAACTCTGGGGAGGTTAAATACTGCAAGGCAGACATGATAGTTCCACGTTCCCCTAGATCATCTCAGGGCTTCTTATAGATGTTCATTTATATAATTATCTAAGAGTCATTTACATTTTGTATGTTATTTTTAATGGAATATATAATATTATACATTTCTAAGTAGATATTACATATTCAGTTAATTAATATCCTTGGGGAGGAAGGAAAGGGACACATAGTGTAAGCAATAGCCGTTGTTCTGAAATTATTTCAGTTATTTTGCTTAGTGAAATTACTGCAACTTTCAGGGAGCAAAGGAAGGGATTAAAGGGCTCTTTCTGTGCCTTGATTGAAGACTAGGGTGAAGTTGGTTGAGTGTGCCTTGTAGGGAATGATGTAATCCACGGCTCTTCTCTTAGTTTCTTCTCCTTGAATCCTACCTTCCTTGGGCTGGGCTGGGCTGGGCGGGGCTGGGCTGGGCTGGGCCGGGCCAGGTGGCGCCAGATCGGACTTGCAACTCTCTTCTGCTCTCCTTTCTTCCCCTTCATTTTAGGCATTGTTTCTGAGATGAGCCTTGATGTTGCCTTCTTATACTCGTGGATGTTACTTCCTGCAAAATTCAAGAAGCAGCGATCTTCCCTTCAATGCCCCGATGCTTTGAATAATGGACTCTGCCTAGTCAAAGCCAACACCAGAGTGGTAGATGATACAGGTAATTGCAGACGTTCCTTCTTCTGGTCTGTGGTCACAATTCTTTTGCCCATAAGTTGCTACCTCTGGCTCCTTGCACCTCTTCATAGACATTCTGCCATCCTGCTCTTTTATACGTGGGAAGCATTTGGGATATTTTCTCTCTTCTCACTCGAGAGAATCCAGTGTGGCAGTTACTGTAGCTTCCTCTCCCTTGAAAACAGCCACTGGAGAATCTTGGGCAACTAGGATTTTTCCTATGCCATGCTTGACTGCAATGCCAGGCAAAATGAAGAGAAGAATATTTAGAGAAAGAAGACATTGATGGAAAATAGGGAACGGGTAAGGCAAGGGCACAGGAAAAAAGAGACTCGTTACTTTTTGGTTTCTGAAAGAAACAAGTTGACATTCTTTGGCCTCATTTTGTACGAGCAGAACATACAATTCAATGTGTGTGTGTGTGTGTGTGTGTGTGTGTGTGTGTGTGTGTGTGTGTGTGTGTGTGTGTGTGTGTGTGTGTGTGTGTGTTTGTGTGTGTGTGTCTGTGTGTATTTGTGTGTTTGACGTGTATATGTTTTATGTAGCTAGAGAATCCAGAACCTGCCATGGATTTGTACACTGAAGAGAATAGTTATAAATGGATTTGCTTTTTTTGTTTTATGTCATATTACCTTATGTATGCCATTCATTATTATGTTTGTAGAATAGGGATTGCTTTTAAATGCTTTGATTTTTCTACATGTTTTTTTTCCACCCCTTGTCGTATGTTTCAAGAATCCTACCCTGGAAGACATATTGCATGTTCTTTTCTCTTGATTTTCTTATATTGAAACATCCCAAACTAACTTGACCTGATGGATTTTGTGGAGAAAATTAAAGAGGGGTCCGTGAAAAAGTCATTGTGGTGAGTTATACCACATTAAGTGTGGTGTAACTTATGTGCCTGAGCATAAAGAACAGATGTTGCTGTCAGCCCACTTGGCCTGTTTGCCTTTGATTTTGTTCCCCTGTTTAGTGCTTCTCTCACCAACTTCTCCTGTGAACGTGATAAAGGGAGTTAAGGCTGAGTTGCTAATGGTTGATATGTGGATTAAGCTGGTTTGGGGGAGGAAAATGCGTGGCTAGAATCATTTTTCTTGGTGGCAAGCTTTCAGGCTCGCCTAGAACCATCTTTCTGGGGACTTTTCTAGTGGCAGTGCGAAGGTAGCTTTCGATACAAGATGCTAAGAGCCCAGAAGAAGATACATTGAGAGGTGGGACCTGTAACGATCAGTATTGCTTTTATAGACTTATTTTTCCCATCTCTTCCCGTCATGCTCCTACTGCTTCTTACGCCATCTGAAGGTTTTCAGTGCTTGTATGTGTGCGTCTGTGGGGGTGATGCTTATCGGAAAAGAAATTGTGAAAGGTGTGGCAGGGTAGACATATGGTTTAAGTTTCCAAGTGTTTTTCACTTTGAGCTTAGCTTCCCCTCTCACATAGCTTACTTCCATAATACTAACATGGAATGTGAGGCTAACAATGTATACGAAGTGTCTGCAAGCCAAGCAGTGTCTATTTTCTCTATGGTCACACAGAAATCAAGGGCATCCAGAGCTACTACATGTTTGGGTGGGTGATATGGATAGGGAGGAGCATGGTAAGGACAACAACGTGTTTACATATGAAAATACTCAGTTGCAACATTCAATTCTATTTAGGCACATGCTTCTCATAGTTTGGTCTCTCCTGGTTCCTCGCCTCAGTAACGATTTTCTCTCCACAGTTTCTAGCCACTTAACTCTAGCTCCCAGTCTCAGCATCCTCTTAACCTCTAAAATAAATCTCAAATGTAGGAGGAAGAACCTAAAGAGCTTCAGTCTAACACTCTGGAACTTGATTAAGTCCTATGCTGACTAAAGCCTCCGTTTTCATAGTCAGGGTGTTACCTTGTTCCAGAGACCCACTTCCTGCATTTCGTTCCCATCAGGATAACTGGCCTTGTCTCAGTGTAACATCCCCAGACCATCCATCTCTAAGGCCCTTCTTTATTCTATCCATTCCCTTTTTTCTTTCCTTAAAGACTGGAATCCCTCAAACACCTACATTGTGCCTGCACCCTGCCACATCCTGGTAAATATTGTTAGTGTCACCTTAGCTGTTTGGTGCTCCGAATGTCTCTTACTCCTATCTTTCATGTGTCTGTTGGCCTTTCGTGTTTCTTTGTGAAATGCCTACTCAGCTCCTTTACCCTTTCTTTAATTGGGTTACTTGGTTTTTTGCTTTTAAGTTGTTTATGTTCCTTGTATATTCTGGATATCAATCCTTTGTCCGATGTATATTTTGCAAATATTTTCTCCCACTCTGTTGGTTTTCTTTTTGCACTGTTAATTCTTTCTTTTGCTGCACAGAAGCCCTTTAGTTTGACATAATCACATTTGTTTATTTTTCCTTTGGTTGCCTGTGCTTTGGGGTTTGTATCCATAAAGGTGAAAACATACTTTTACCTCATGTTGGACTCACTCCCTTCCAAAAAAGCCTGCTCTTTGCCAGTTTCCATACCTTCTGGAAACCCTATTCTGCCCAGATCGGGATATTTGTGTGTGTTAACTATAACTGTGATTGTTCTCACCCCAAATTTGTGCCTTTTAGCAAAGGGGAAGTACAATGTCAATATAGTATTTGTGAAGGTTAATTCTAGTTGTCAGCTTGGTTAGATGAAGGAACGCTGAGAACCTGGTAAAGCAATCTTTTCAGGTGCATCCATGAGGGTTTTTCCAGCAGAGATTAGAATGAGAGTCTGAGTGGCCTGGGTGTGAAAGACCCACCCTCATTGTGGGTGGGAACCATCCAATCCGCTGGGGTCCAGATGGAACAAAAGACAGAGGAAAGAGGTGAAGCTCTCTATTAATCCACTTGAGCTGAGATACACTCTTCTCTCCTGTCCATGGACGTCAGGGCTTGAGACTCTTCAACTTCTGGGTTCCAGAACTTACACCAAGAACACCATCAGCTTCCCTGGTTCTGAGGCCTTTGGACTTGGACTGAGCCACGCTACCGGCATCCGGTTTACAGACGGCTTATTGTGGGACTTTTCTTCATAGCCACGTGAGCTAATTCCCCTAATAAATCCCTCTCATGTAATTATAACATATCCTATTGATTCTGTCTCTCTGGAGAACCCTGACTAATACAGCATGTCTAGTTTCTGATAGACGTCTGTCACATTTTGTATGTTGTCATGTTTATAGATATTTGTACCATTTGTACATTTTGGTAACCATACACCTATTGGATATTTTTTCTATAAATTCCAAATGAGTATTTTATAATATAATATCAATATGAATGTGCATAATTGTCACTTTGCAATCTGTGTAATGCCAACTTCTGTCTTTTGTTTTTCTAATTAGCAACTCACTCATATCGACCCATTTTTAATTATGTGGAAATTTTCAATGGTCGTAGATTTAAAATTTGATGGCATATGACTATTCCAAAAATGTAAAGTTAGTGGTCTTTTCTCCCTTTCATTCACTCATTCGTTCATTCATTTATTCAATAACTGACTTTTCTGACACTTAGTTTACCCAGCTCTAAAATGGTTGTGAAGATTAGTAGCAGTGCATGTAAGGTACTTTCAGAAATAGGAAACTAAAAATTGTTATTATAATTAGCTACAGTTTAATCTGGAATTTAGTAATCTATTCTGTCTTTAGACCTACTGTAGGACGTGCTGTCCTTTGCTGTTCCACTTGTAGCAGATGTCAGAGTTTTTCTAACAGGTACACATTCCTATGCCTGATACTGGGTGGAAATCTTGGACCTGAGCTCCACTCTTATGTCTCTCAGTTATTTTTTGGTATTGCTAAAATGTAAATACATGCTGTCACCTCTAGCATGATAGCTGGCTTGTGATAGGAACCCAGTAAAAGTTAGGCTGTGAATGGCAGTGTAAGTTGCTCCAGTATTTTTAGAGGGTAATGAGGCAGAATCTTTCAGAATTTCAAGTTTGTATATGTTTCCTTGAAGCAATTCTAATTCTAGGAATTTAGATACAGTTGTATATATGTAGAAGGATGTTCACGTTGCAGCATCGTCTGTAACAGAAGACATAAACGACAACAACCTCAAAACAACTAAAGGTCCACCAATATTAGACTGGTTCAATAAATTATGATACTTTGAATTATGTTACTTATTATCAATCAAACGCTGTACAGCCATTAAAAAATAGAATGGGTGTGCATATAAATTGACCGGAAACATCGGTGTTCGAGATGTATTGAATATGCACAGCATGCTGCTTTTGTATAAAACTAGGGGATATACATATATGTGAAAGTAAAGAGACACAATATTCAAAATGTGAATGGAAGCACTTGGAAACATCTGGGGGAACACACGAGACTCTCTAGAGTCAGAATTAGACTGCATCTCTAGACTTCAGAATTAGTCGTTTTAGAGAGATAAACACGCGGTTCTTATTTACATCTACATCCAACAACACCAAGCATAGTGTTTGACATATAACCAAAACTTAACAAATCTTTGTTGAATGAATGGATTCCTTACCCACATTTGCAATTACTGCGAATATTTTCCTATACATCTCCTCTTCTATGCTATTGTCCTAAGTCTTCAAGTTCCTACTCCATGGCCGCTTAAAATCGACTCCTGCACTTTCAGAAGGGTCCCTGCTCAGCCCCTTGCCTGAAAGTCCATCGGCAAGAGGAGAGAAAACAGGAGGACTCTTCACTTTTTTTCTCCCCACAGCCACAAATCATTGCTGCCCGATGTCTTAATTAAAGGCTTCTTCTAGTTATGTATACTTGTTTTGTTCAGTATTGGGATTGTTTAAAGTACTATAGAGGGGGTTATGAAGATGTATAACTGCTCTCAGTGTAGTTCCTGTATATGTAGTAGAGTTAGGCAGATAAACTATCCGTGTGTGGCAGTGAAATGTGGCATTGGTTTCTTGTATTTCTTACAGAAGACACCCAAGGAAAAACAGCCTCAATACTTGACAGTCACTTCCCAAGCACACTAGAAGATGAAATAGGATGTAAGTGTCAAATAAATGCTACGGAAAAAATACTTAGGAATTCAAAGGAGGGAGAAGTGACTCCAGACACAGTTAATCAAGGAAGTCTTACTAAAGGGTTTATGACTTTAAATTAGCTCTCTAATGTTAGTTATTATTCAAATAGATGGAGATGATAATTGATCCATCAGCTCCATGTCTATGCAAGAAACTGGCTGAGGAGATTGCCTTGTAAGTAATTTACTCTTCAGAACTTTTACAACATTATGTGGAAGACTCACCATCAAATCTGACAAGTCTTCCAAGTTAATTTATAAATATAACATGATCTCAATAGGAATTTTCTGAGTTAGGCAAGTTCTAAAACTCTTAGAAAAATAAACATAAATAGCCAGGAAAAGTCTGAAAAAGAATAACAGAGGTGGAAGGGGGGAGTCCTCTAGCCCGACCAGATATTAAACCATATTGAAAGTGTGTTGTTGAAGCACAGGGGATTTTCGGGGCAGTGAAACTACTGTGTGTGATACAAAAAGGAACGGTGGATACGTGTCATTGTAGAAGAGGATACTTCGATAAGATGGTGAAAAAGTTGAATTAAAAGATAATATGAATCCTTCCATGAATTTTTTGAAGACCACCTGTATTGGTCAAAACCCATAGAATATATAACACGGAATGAACCATACGTAATATAAACTATGCGCTTTGGTTGATAGTGATGTGTCAGAGTTGCTTCATCGATTGTAACAAACGGACCACCCTGGCATGCAATGTTCATGGTCCCGGAGGGAAAGTACAGTCTGTCCTTTGGCTGAGTTTTGCTGTGAAGCTAAAACTGCTCTAAACACTAAAGTCTGCTAATTAAAAAAAAAAAAAAAAAAGTTATGTTGCTGGCCCTTGAATAGCCAGACTAATCAATAGAACAGAGTACAAAGTCCAGAAATGAGCCATATATACAAAAGAATATTTAGCAATAAAAGCCATCCTTCATACATGTAGACATTTAAGAAATATTTATAAGCACGAGATATGATGGGCAGTCCACTTGGAGCTGGAGATACAGTGGTGAACAAAGTCAGTGTGATTCTTGCCTTCTGGGAATTTACAATCTGGTTAGGAGACCAACAGGAAATAAGTAAGCATAGAAATAAATGTGTGGAATTGAGCTTATTTTCTTCCTTCTGGTCTTACTGGATGAAAGGATTGTAATGTAGCTTCTTTATTCCAGAAGAGTAGAAACTTTCCTTCAAAACCCGTTGTATGTTAGCAGCACAGGGCTTGAATAAATGTATAATATAACATAGAATTTTAAGCACACATTTGCTCTTTCTTATTTCATTCTCTTTGACAGAGTTTTGAAGAGAAACTTGCTCCACGAGAACGCTTTTCCCCTTTGGATCATTTTAACAAAATCCAAGAACAAAATGAAGAACTTAACATATACTCAACGCTATTATAAGCCAGAGGTAAACAGAACCCTTCATTGAAAAGAACTTTCTTCATTCTAATACTAAAAATATTCATGGTAATTCAGCAATATTTCAGAAGTTGTCATCTTGTGTTAATGTTAAGCCCAGCCTTATTTTATGGGTAATTATTTTAATAAGGGAACCAAATGATTTCCTTAATTAAATATTTTTAATTGCTGACTTAAATGAGAATGGAGACTTGAATTGAGCTATAATGTTTGGCAGTAGGCTGTGGGTGTGCTTAAGAAATTTTATAAGCGTCCACGTTCATTATTTTGAAAATGAAGTAGATTTAGTAAGACTAGTAGTGGCCTGCAAGGAAAGAAAAGAATACCTTGTATGTCTTTAGCACTTGTTTTAAGCAGTTGCCTGAGCATGTGTAAGCATCATGGTAAATAAAAGACACTTGTCCTCTAAGTTTTATGTTTTCTTTTCCTAATACATTTTCATATAATAAGGAAACCTATATATTCTGCTGGCCCCATGTGGTGTATCAGTGGGAAAGAATTATCCTCCTGACCAGTTTCATGGCCTTTGGAACAGTAACACCTAATGTTTCTTAGCACTTGTATTTGTATAGCAGTTTGCCATTTAAAAAGTACTTTCACATGTATTAATTTAGTTAATCTTCACAGTAATCCTATGCTGATGAAATAGCAGCAGTATTAATGTCTCCTGTTGAGTACTTATTCTGCACTAAAGTCAGGGGATAGATGATTACAATTAATAAACAGTTTTTGCTGGTTTTGATATAACTGAGGCTCAAAAAAGGAAGAATTAAAACTTGAATTCATTATCTCTCTTGTCCTTTTTTATTGTGGTAAAATATACAGAACAATATTTATCATTTTAGTCGTTCATAAGAGTACCATTCATTAGCATTAAGAACATTCAAAATGTTGTGTAACCATTACTACTGTCTATACCCAGGACTTTTTCACCATCCCTGACAAAAGCTCTGTAACCATCAAACAGTCATTCTCCCTTCTCCCTAGGCCCTGGTATCCTCTAGTTTACTTTTTGCTCTCTATGAATTTGCCTGTTCTAGGTACCTCATGGAAGTGGAATCATACAATATTTTCTCTTGTGTGTCTGGCTTATTCAGTAGGCGTGTTTCTAAGGTTTATCCAAGTTATAGCATGTATGAAATATCCCTTTTATGGCTGAATAGTATTCCGTTGTGTGCATATAACATATTTTATTTATCCGTTCATCTACTGATGGGCACTAGGTTTGTTTCCACCTTTTGGCGACTGTGAATAATGCTGCTGTGAACAGTGGTGTACAAATATTTGTTTGAGTCCTTGCTTCCAATTCTTTTAGCTACGTAGCTAGGAGTGTCATTGCTAGGTCATATGGTAGTTCTCTGTTTGGTTTTATGAGACAATGCCAACCTACACAGGTTTTGTGAACTGGAAGCATGTACAATTGCCAGACCATCTTTATGAGTACAAAATTGAAAATCCAAAGTAGGATTCTTTGGAAGGGGTCTGTGCAAGTGAGGGAAGGACGTTGCTACCTTCCCAGTAAATGTGCCTCCTCCCTGGGTTTGCGCTACTTGGAGTACACAAATTGTTTGTCTGTTTATTCATTCAACACATATTTATTGAGTACTTACTATGTGGCAGGCTTGTTCTGGTCACTTATGATACATGAGCAAACCAAAAAGACCAAGATCCCTGCTTTGTGGAGCTCACTAAATAGAAAGAAAGAACAAGTATGTAGCTATAGCGTTTAGAGTATCTTAGAAGGTGATAAGAAAACGTGGAGCTGGGTGAGGGGTCAGGGAAAAATGAAATCTGGGTAAGGTAGTAATTAAATCTCCTCCTACATGAAGAGTATTCGAGATACTCTCAATTCTATTTTGCAGCACAGTCGATCACATTTTATCTTGTTCCAGGGTCTCCCCTTTGGGGTTTTCCCCCATCCTCTGTAACAACAGGCCTAGATGTGGGCAGCCTCACTCCAGGGGCTCCACTAGTAGACTGGGCCATGAGGGAATGGAAATCAATGCAACATTTCTCGAAGTGTGTGGACTGAGAGCACATGAAATACAAGGTGTCCGCAAACTGGGAATAACAAGATAAGCTTTTAAACAATATGTTAGTTACTTCTTCAGAGAATAGGCTGAGTATGTTTTCAGGTGTAATATCTGTAAATGTAAAGCAATGGGACTGTTTTTAATTTGAAAAAGGTACTCTATTTTCCATGTTTTCCAGACCTTCTGCGCACCCTTCAGACTTTCTGAAATGTATTTATTACATTGTTTTTCAGATTAACAATTGGATCCCCTGCTTTAATTTAGAGGTTAGTTCATCTCAAAACCCTTTTAGCCCATTATTTGAGAAGGTCATTTTTAACACACCACTTAAGAATGAGTTTATCCTGTAATTCCCTGCTTTGCAAGCACCCTATAGAACCACTTGGTTAAAAATGCAGACCGCTGGGCCCCACTCCAGATCTTGAGAAAAAGACCAAGGGCAACCCAACACCTTTCATGGGCCTCACACAATACTGGGCCAGGAGCATGAGCTCTGATACCAGATTTTGCAGGCTTGAATCTTGGCTTGAATGCTTTAGAGCTGGGTGGCCTCAGGCAAGCTACTTAAACTTTTGGCCTTTGTTTCCTCATGTAGAAAATAGGGCTAATGATAGTACCTAACTCATAGGATTGCAAGGATTGACTGAATCATATACTGTAATACATATACCATACAAGGGTATGTCAACAAGTTCACGGAAAGATTTGTATTATCTTTCAGTTCTATTTTTCCCTGAACTTGTTGAAGTACACTTGCACATAATCTATTTTGTTTATATCATATATTATATACATAATATATATTGTACGTATATAATATACATTCATCCTATTGGTCTGTTTCTCTAGAGATCCCTAATACAGGTAGTTCATGCAAAATCCCTTAGCACAGCGGTATTTGCAAATGCTCAATAAGGGTTATGAGGTTGTTTTATCATCGTCGTCACCAGCATCATTGTGACTGAGTTATCAAATTTCAGATCTGAACTACCTCCTAAACCTGCCATGTTATGATTTCTAGCACCGGCACAGGAATATGGAGGGTTTAAATACCTGCAAATGGAGTTCTGTATTACTTTCCTAGGGCTGCTATACCAAAGTGCCACAAACTGCAAAGCTTCAAACAACAGAAATGTGTTGTCTCACAGTTCTGGGGCCAGAACTCCAAATTGAGGTAGTAGGCAGTGCTTTGCTCACTCTGCAGATGCTGGGGATAGGACATTCGTGCATCTTTCCTAGCTTCTGGGAGCCTTAGGCATTCATCCCTTGGCTTTTACATGCATCAGTCCAATCCTCCATCCTCACAGGGAAGTCTTCTTCCTGTCTGCCTTCACATTGTCTCTCCTCTGTGCATGTCTGTTTCTGTGTCCACATTTCCCCTTTGTAGAGGGACACCGGTCATATGGGATTATAGCCCAGCCTAGTGACCTCATTTTAACTTGATTACTCCATCATGGCTCTACTTCCAAATAGGTCACATCCTGAGGTACCGAGTGTTAGGACTTCAGCATATCTTTTTTAGGGGGACACAAATCTGTGCATTACACGACCCAATGACAGCAGGCAGAGAAGACATAAGCCTCAGGAAAGGTTGGGAGCCAGCAGCAATGCACAGAAGAACCACATTAGGCGTCACCCTGTGGATTGTACATACTGGGAGTTAGGGCTTTGGAGAAGAGTGAAGGCAGCTCGATATGAGCTTCTCTTTATGTCTTTGTTTCCAGCCAAGGAAGCCAACTGCAATTTTGGAGCACACAAAGGGAAGCACTCCCAAACATGCTGCAAGACACCCAGTTCCTGAGCCCGATGACATCAGGCTATGCTGTACTGGCTCTAAGAAAAAGAAGAAAAGTGGGATGAGAGGTGACTTTGTATTTATTTTTCTCCATTCTCAAGGGCACAGGATTTTTCCGCCAGGATTCTTGCAGAGTTTGTTTGCCAGAATGCCTTAACCAAATGTGCGTTCCTTATTCCTTGGGAATCTCAGTTCCAGAGCAGGCATTTTCACAACCCATTCAGACCCCGTGAGCATCCAAATCTTCCTAGAGGGACGACTCTTGATTTTGTTTCATCAGGCTTGAATGTCCCAGCTGGGGCCCAATGGAAGCATCACTGAGACACCACTTAACTCAGAGTTTCATGGAGGACCAAAGAAAACCATCTAAACACAGTCTGAAGCAAAAGCCACATCTGCTGGGCCCTAAAGCAAGGAAGATTTTGTCACTTCACGCTGAGGATCCCCTTCTTGGCATCCATATATGTTCTTTTAAGTGCTCTGTCAGACAAGCCCTGGGTGCTTTGCTATTTGTGAGGTTACTTGGGAGGTGGGAGTGCAGGGGAAAAGGTAAGGATGAACGCAAATAAAAGTGAGGTACACCGAGGAGATCGGGACAAAGATGAGTGGATTGACCTCCTGACAGATGCTAATCAATGGCCTTGATTGCAGAGCGACAAGTGGGAGAGTAAGTCCAGAAGTAAAAGTGATAGTAATAATTGCTCCTTACATTTACTGAGCACATACTGTGTGGTCTATGTGTATTATCTTATATAAGCCTCATAACAACTCTATGAAATAGGTACTATTATTGCCTCCATTTTAAGGATGAAAATACTGAGGCTTAAAGGGGTTAAGTGATTTACCCAAAGTTACCCCATCAGTTAAGGCGTAATGCCAGGACTGAAACCCAGACAATTCAACGTGGAAGCCAACCTCACAATCCACACTATTATGTGTGTTATTATATAATACTTGACACACACAATATATATATAAAACGTATATGTTATGGGGCACATTAACAATATGAACACCCATGAAGACATGTGCAACTCAGCTGTCAATAACAATATCTTTGAAGTGACCTACATGCTTCTTTCTATGCATCCCATCTCTGCCTTCCCCCAGCAGAAACAATCATTCTGGAGTTTGTGTTTATTATTCACTTGATTGTATAAAATAGCTTTTACCATATAGGTAAATATCCTTAAAATTATACTTTTAATTTGGCTTTTGGGCATTTAAGAAATGGGGTCAATCTTCTATATGCAATCTCTGTGACTTACCTTTTTGTTATTCAACGCTCTGTTTGTGAAATCCATCTACATTGTCATCAGTTAGCTATACTTCCATCATTTCTCCTGTTGGGCTCCATCTGTATAAATAGGCCACAATTTATTTGTATATGCTGCTATTAAGGAGCATTTTGACTGTTTCCAGTTTTTGCTGTTACAAACAATGCTGCTGTAAACATTCTTGAACTTGTCACCAGGCCTACAAGTGCAAGATTTTCTCTAGGGTATTGCAGGGCAATAGAGCGAGTGGATTCTATGAGACGGTATCAGATTGTTTTCCACAGCGCTGGTGCCAGTTCACCCCCTTCAGCCATGTGTTGCAGTCCTTGTTTTTCCACATCTTCCCCAGCAGTAGGTATTGTCAGGCTTCTTAGTGCTTGCTAAGTTAGTGGGTGTAAAATGGTACCTGATTTGGTTTCAGTTTGTACTTGTACTTTATTATTATTCTTGTTATAAATCATATTCAGACAATGTGTGTTTACATTTGCCTCAGTTTAACCTTCGTGTTTGTCAGGTATTTCTATTTATCATTCCTGCTTATATTTCTGACCTTCCTCCTGGGATAATTTTTCTTCTTCTTGAATCATATCTTTTAGAAGTTCATTTAGTTAAATACCATTGGTTGTAAATTCTCTCATTGTTTGCTTCTCTGAAGATGTCTTTCTTTAGCCCTTGTTCTTGGAAAAAATACCTTTCCGGGGACAAAATTCTATTTTGACAATATGTTAGTCAGTCTGACCATATTACTCTATTGTCTGGGTTTCCCTTGTTGTTGCGAAGTATATTTTCAGCCAACTTGTGTTTTTGTAGGTGATACTTTGTCTCTGACTATTTTTACTACTTCTCTCGGTCTTTGGTATTTTGTAGTATCACATAAAGATGTTATTTAGCCCAGCACACGCTCATTGTGTCAAAGACTGCTAGTTATCAACAAGTATCCATGACACCCTTCTCTTCCTAGGAATGAAATAGTAATGTTCAGTCGGACTTAGTGCTGACTAGTTAAAATTCCCATTTTTTGGACATCTACATATGACCATTGGGATTAAAATTTTGCCAGTTATTTATAAATTGAAGTACTGAATGCAAGTTCCAGAATATATTTATAAAGAAAATAGGCTCTTGATCCCCTTCCTTCCACAGCTGATCTGGATTTGGACATCTGGAGAAGTAGCCACCATCTTGGATCACAAGAACAAGGGTCCTAACCGAGATCTGGGAGGATTTGTGAACTGTATGGAAACAGGTCCCTGAAAACTTTGTGATGAGCTTGCCTTGGATACATGGATACTTCCTGACTCCTTTTACATGAAAACAAATGAAACCGTGTACATCTAAGCCACCATTATTTGTTTTTTTCTGCCATGTGAATGTAAACACAGACCTAACTGATATAATCGTGGTCTTGTTTCCTTGTGTGTCTGGTAATTTTTTATTGTGATCTTTCATTTGGTTTTACATAATCTATGGGAGTCCTGAATGTGCAAATTAATGACACCTTTCTCCAAAAGGGATTTTCATTTACTTATTCCTGGATTGAAGTGTACCACCAACAAAGGATAGCGTTAGGTTCCTTAAGGAGGTCACAGGCCCTGGTGGCAGGCTCAGAGCTGAACTTCCTATTTCTGCATTTATGTCTGACATTGGCATTTATCCTTCAAGCTTTGTACTTGCTTACCTCTCTCGATTCTAGCAGTAGTTCACTGTGCATGTGTGCATGCTGTTGTTTTATTTTGTTTTATTGTCATTGGACAATTCCTTTTGTTTCTTGTAAGAGCTCAATGTATTTAAAAACACATTCTAATATGAATTTAATGCCATTGTAGTCGAGTATTCCTGCAGACTACTATCTTGTTCACCATTCAACCAGAAGCAGAATTTACCTCCTCCCCATCCATCAAACATTTTGGTGTAAACATGATACAAGCAGAACCCTTTTATTTAAAGATGACTGGTAAGGGGATCCTCTCCCTTGCCTTGGTGGTGTCAGCACCACGCTCTCCCAAGTGATCTAACCAGCCATCCCTATGTAGAGATCTGAACTCGTGGCCTTGGTGTTATCAGGACCACACTGTCCCAAGTGAGCCATGGGCCAGCCCTAAAGCAGAACCCTTCTGAAAACCAGATTGGAACCACTTTCTCTGACCATAGACTCCATTTATTTATTTGTACCAGGGGTGGTTCTCATGGTCATTAACTATCATGTTCTCTCTTAAGAGTTTCTGGGAGCTCTTCCAGATTACACAGGCTCATTTCTTTATCTCCAAAGATTCTGATGCTTTTCCAGGGATGTATCATAAAATTCTATTAATGGGATAATATTATACTAATTACTCTGCAACTTGTTTTTTTGTTCAATAACGTATCATACTGCATCACAGGACTTATAGTCACCTCATTCTTCTTTCATACCTGAATAGTATTCTGTAGTATACATCACAGTTTATTGAACAATTTGACTATGATAATCATTTAGGTTGTTTCCATTTTTTTGGAACACTGCTGTGTTCCAAATTTTACAACACTGCTGTGCTGTATTAAACATATATGTGCATGTGTGTACATGTGTGTGAGTCAATCTGTAGAAAGGATCTCTAAAAATAAATTTATTGGTTTCAAGGGTATGAATATTTAACACTTTGATGGATGTTGCCAACTTGTCTCCCCCAAAAGCCGTGCTAATGTAATGTATTTGAAATAAAGGTTACTAATGCTGACTTAATATCCATTTTCCCTAGTAAGATAATCCCTATTTTGTTTCAGAGTGATGCCCATGCCTAGCCAAAGACAACATTTCATAGCCTCACTTTGAGCTAAGTGTGGCCACGGGACTACATGCTGACAACTGCAGTGTGAGTGCAGGCATGGTTGGGCATCCTGGGATACTGCTTATTGGGAGATATGCCATTTTCTGCCCTTCTACCACATTATTCCTTCTTCAAACCTGCATAGTGGTTTGATGGCTGGTGTTCCAGCAGCCACCTCACACCATGAAGTGATCTCGAGGGCAGAAACCATGCCCCAGTGATGTGGAGAAGAATGAATGAGGAGGTTGAATCATGGAGAGCCACTATACAACTTTAGACCACGTACCTCTTGACTTTCATAATATGAGAGTATAAACCCATTATTTTCTGGATCCCAGTCACATGAACCTGCATGCAATTCCTAAATGACACAGTGCTCCTTTTAACCATTTTACAAGTAAACCAGTCTTGCCGAGTGCTTCATGTGAACCCCATCATGTGCTATGGACTGTCACCACCGTGCCCTTCCCCATTCCCGAGTCAGCCGTCCTTCTTGGATGGTCAGTGCAACCAGGAATGTGGCCTTGTACACTGACTCCCCATCCCTTCTTCCCCAAATGGTGTCCTCAGTCCACAGAACTAATAGAACAAATGTTAAACTTTCACCTTTGGCTCAGATCACCTAAGAAAACCAGTCTACACAAATACACATATGCACGTGCATGCACACACACGCACACACACACTCACACTCCAGAGCATACAGAAAGCCAAATGGCTTCTCACAGCATCCACATAGCTTCTTGTACTTAAAGCAGTTTTTATATCAGTCTCAGCAATTTTCCAGAATAAGCCTTCAGCCCACTTTAAGAGAAGGCCTATCTGATCAAAAACATAACAGTTCTATGGAATAAAAAGTTGTAGACTTAGTAATTCAAAACTCCTGTCAAATCAATGTACTTCCTATTGGTTTGTCAATATGGACTTTTCCAATTCGACCATTGGATTACAGGATGAATACCAGGAGCATAATTGAGAGGTTATTGTTCTAAGTTATGATTTGTTTAGCCTAACGATCCATATGTGCAATTGAATAAATGTGATGACTATAGGCTTCCAACGATGAAGGGCCATTATTGGCAGTTGAGCCTGCTCCTGTCCCTGGTGAGGTACCAGGCAAGAGTGATTCTCCTCATGTTCCCCCTGCAGGATCCTTCCAGCCAGCCTATTGTAATGGCCCGTCACCTCCTTCCCCAGGGCCCTCTCCTATGCCACGCCAGGAACACCCACACTACTGGTGACAGGTGTTGCAGACAGTGCCTGACAAGTAAGTGCTAAGTCCCAAACCAAATCCTACTTTTTCTGCTAAATAAAGACAGCAAACAAAATTCCTTTTTAATCTCTATGAGGTCCTGTCGAACTTGTCAAAAGGGAATCAAGTTGACAAAATTTGCCGAAGAGTCAATCAAATCCAGGAGATCTCTGTATGAGGAATGCATCATCAATACATGAGTCACTTAGGCTGCTGTAGGAGAAGGAACACCAGGTATGGAACCGGAACTGCAGGGATCCTGGGCCTACTACATTCTAGCTCCGTTCCTTCAGGCAATTCACTTAGCTGCTCTGAGCCTTGGTTTTCCCATCAGTAGAATGGGGATAATAAGCTCTACTTTTCAAAGTTGTAATAAATACATAAGAAAAGTGTATATTAATTCCTCTGGTGCATAGCAGATTATCAGAAAAGGTTAGCTGACTCTGAATTTATTGAGCATAGTAATATGACAAGCTCTGTGCTTCAAAGAAGGGGCCAGAGCCTCCACCTCTCCCTCCGTCACAGCATTTCATTATTGCTTTTCCTCCTTATCTTCGTTGGGAGCCCCTGCTTTTCGGCCCATGATCAGAGGGCAGCATTCTTGCTTCCCCTCTAAGTTGCTGTAGAACATTTATCTCTCTTAGCTTGCAAGTCTTCCATATTTGATGGCAGTGATAGTGTCACCTGCTTGGCAGCACATGACAAGCCACTAGAGGGCAGACAACTTGGCTTCTCTCCTTATTTAATGCCCCCAAAACGTGGGCAGGCAACGTCCAAATTGGCCCCATTTCCTCCCCCCCCCACACACACACACTTGTGGGCCTCCCCTGGTAGGCTCCCCAGAGGTCAGAAGACAAGTCAGCCCATTGGGTGTAACCAACTCATCCTGGTTTCCCTGGCATTTTTCTCTGGTCTTTGCACTGAAAGTCCAGCATCACCCCAGGACAAGTGGTCACTCTGGGTGAGGGGTACCACCAGAACGTCCATCTGAATGGCTTCTCTTGGAGGCCTTTGCCTGCTGTGTGCTGAGCAGGCCTCATGGCTGCTGCTGGGGGCCTGACTCACTGGGCTTCTAGTGTCTCCCACCTTGACTTCAGAAATCGCCCCTCCCTGGGGACCAGCACCAGGGTCACCTGACTGAGGCCTCACTGGAACTTGTGCATTACAGACCAACCCAAGAGACCAGCCCTTCTCAGAGCGCCCTCTCCCAATGCAGGTTGCACTAACTAACATGTCCCATTTTTCTCCTCACTTTCCCAGGTTGCTCATAACAGAACCATGAGGACACCGAGGCCCCAGGGCCCAGAACTGGGAGCCTGGTCTCCCCTGCTGTTACTGATGAGAGTCTCTGTCGGCTGAGGCCCACAGCTGTTACAGTGTTGACTCTTTTGCAGGTTATTTATTTCTTGGCAATGTATGCCCTAGTATCCAACATCGAATAATGGCTCAGCACCCATTCTAGGTGCCTGGCAGCACCTCATGGGGGCAGAGTCCCCGGCCCTTAAGGACTGTGGTTTCTGCTCACACTCATGCTGGTGACTTTCTTTCTCATGAACTTGATTTACTTCTTCTCTCTTATCAGGCTGGTCTCCTCTTAACAATGGACCTTTAGATTTGAGGGAGGCTCTATCCATCTTCGGAGGGCACATGCACACCATACCCCATTAGACTGGCAGATTCTCTACTGCCCATCTCACAGGTTACAGAGACAGGCCTGCAGAGGGTGAACGATGTGTCCAAGGTCCTCGAGCTCATGAGGGGCAGGACTGGGATGGAGCCCTCTCAAGGCACCTGCTGTGCTGCCTGCTCAGCTTGAGTTGGCTGTGGGAACCACCCCACCATTCCCATGATGTCTGGAATTTGCAGGCACAGGATTGGGCCTGAGTAATGAGAGCATCCATTCTCCCTGACCTTTACGATCAGCTCAGGGATGGACCTATGGCCCAGCCAGGCCAAGGGGCCTCTGTCCCAAGACTTTTTATGTAACTGTCGGTGGGAAAGTGCTCTCAGCCCATTGGGGTTGCTAAGCTGGGATGATATATGCCTGGTCCCTTTTGTCACCATGTGGGATAGCCTGCCTGAGAACACAGTAGACTCAGAGGAAAGAGGGCCAGGATTCCCAGAGACGCTGTCCTGGTGGCATAGTTCGAGCTTTGTGCCTTTGGCTCAGCCACGCCTTAACGAATTTATCCCTGTGCCTCATCACACACCTCCCGTTTTTGTATTACCCAGTGGAGTCGGGGCCCCATGTCTTGAACCCGGGAAGGCATTACTAACACAGCCACAGCCTCTGCCTCTGTGCTCAGTGCGCTTTCTGTTCTGCTGGGACTTCTTTCTCCCCAGCATGCCACACGCTCTCCCATCACTGCCATCTTCACTCCGGGCGATCTCCCCTACCTGTCCACACATCCCTCAAGACCATGGCGAGCTCTTGTGTCAAGCCTTCCTTAGGTCCAGCCTCCTTCCCTGCTCTGCCCTCTTCTCGATTCCTGTGTGGGGTGGCATCGCACAATTTAACAGTGAATGCCAAGGTTGTTGGCTCTTGTTTCCATATGTTCATCTTCTCTCTTTCACTACATTTTAAGTTCTTCAAGATCTGAGACTGTGTCTCACATTTCCACAAATCCTGAAGCAGTGTGGGGAAATAATCACTAAATTTGTGTTGAGCACAGACAGTGTGCCAAACGCAGTTCTAAGACCTGTACATGTATTTGCTCATTAAATCTTCACAACTGCCAGATCCGCACTGCTCTGCCTTTCCCAGGACCCTCCTTCAGCTCCTCTGACTTCTGAGCCAGGTATGCGTGTTTAGCCCTGTGATGAAGGATCCTGACTTCTGCAGGACATGCAAGCCACCAAGGCCAGAGGCAGAGTTTCAGTCTGTCCTTTTGGTCTTCAGCTGGTGGGTTCCAGCGTGTTCTTGCTCTCCCCACTTTACACCCACCTCCCCTCCCCAAATGCCCCACTGACCACAAGCTCCAGCCTCAGACCTGAGAACGAGAGCCTTACAGAGACTACGTCACCAGCTCCCACAGCTGGGCAAGATCAAATCTCTGTGACAAATCCCCGGTGCTTCGCTTCTCTCCTGGTTCTGCATCTCTGATTGAACACTGACTGATACGTTACCCCAAATTCTCCTAATAGCTTTCTCTTTAGTGTACGTACTCAGAGCCTATTTCTGTTTCTCACAACTAAAAAAAACCTGAAACTGCACACAAGTTGCATAATGTGTACCAAAATATTTCCAAAATATGGGGGCCAGCCCATGGCTCACTTGGGAGAGTGTGGTGCTGACAACACCAGGTCAAGGGCCAAGATCCCCTTTCCGGTCGTCTCTTAGAAGAAAAAATATGAAAAAAAGATTGAGTAGGATTTCAGAAAGGTTGAGGCAGCAGTGGAGTTTTTGAGTCTCCCAAAATTCTCTCATGGAAATAGACCAAAAAACCTCAGAAACCTATGAGTAACATTTACACACAAACCTAGAGGACAAAGTTTTCCCTATGATCCCCAGAACAAGAGGGTGGAAAAAAACACCACTGATAGGCACCAGACCTACCTGGTATCAGCATCTGCAAAAGACGGGGTGGCAGACAGGAGGCCTCCAAACTGCCAGCAGGTGTCACTAGAAAACACGTGGACCAATTCGAGCACAGCAGGCTGAAAGTGCAGGGCTTTTTGCCCAGACCTGATGTGAGTAAGTGTAAAGTGGCCCTTGATAAAATCTGAAGGGCTGATGCAGTCTAGCCCTTCTACTGCAGCCAGGCCCCTTTCCAGGATGTGGCCCCACACAGAAGAGAAACTGCTAAGAGGAGCAACAGACACAAAGGATAAAAGTTGAGGAGGGGGACAGAGTCCAGACATCTCAGAACGCAAGGCGCCATGTTTTGGAATACCATTTCAGTAAGAAAGAGAAGTTAGGAACTTAGAAAAGTTATCCACAACCACACTTCCTCTTCAAAGTGCAGAAAAACTAATTTCCCCTAAAAACGAATAACAGAAAAGGATTGAGATCAGATTCCGTACAAAAGTATTCAAGAAAAAAGAGAATAAGGGGCAGAGTAGGATTCTCTCATACAATGCAAGTCAGAAAAGACAGGCCCTAAAACAGGTCACAAGGGTAACCCGCTCTTTAAAACTTGCTAAAACACATTGGGAAAAGCTTCCAAAAGATGAAAGAACATGGATGGGGGAGGAAGGGGAATTATTATCTAGCGGGTACAGAGTTTCTCTTTGGGATGATGGAAAAGTTCTGGAGGTGGATACCGATAATGGTGGGACAAAATTACAAATCTACTTGTCACTGAATTGTACGCTTCAAAATATTTAACACTGGGAAATTTTACATGACGTGTAATGTATCAAAATAAAAAAAATATGAAGGAATGACATAAATCAGAACTAAAAGAGCTGAGAGAACTCAGAACACAATTAAAAATTCTTAAAAAATTCTTAGAACTGAAGACCAAACTAAAAGAAACACAAGAGTAAATGAAAACACGAGAAATATTTTTAAATGAAAAAGAAGATAGAAATGATTCTAGAGAAATGGCAAATACAAAAGAGAGGCAAAAAAAAAAAAAAACGAGGACAATTCTGAAAACGGTAGTGCAAATAAACATAGGCATTTACAATAACACAAAAAAGACATTTCAAAGCAGTAGGACCGATTATTGAATAAATTGGGATACGTACAATATGTTGGGTACACATAAATGAGTTCTCTGGAAGGATCCAAAAAGTGGCAATAGTAGATGTCTCTGAGGGATGGGCGAAGTGGGTGGCTGAAAAATGGGGAAAATGATGAATTTCCACTGAACAGCTTTTTGCGTCTTTCTAATGTTCTCTCATGTCAAACTATTACCTCTCAAGTCTGAATGCCTGGGTTCAAATTGCTCCCCCAATTGCTAGCACTTAATTTTGGGCAAATCCTAGACAGTATCGTTTATCTGTGAAATGGGGTGAGTACCTTAGCCAGGTGCTGCCTGGCACAGAATAAACTCTCTCTACATGTAAATGACTAAAGAAACAACCCAGTGTCCAGCAGCTCTTGAACAGAAGAACTGAGGTGGTATGTCCAGAAAATAGAATATTCTGCATTCGTGAAAAGGAATGACATAGTGACAGTCTACAACATGAATGAACTTGCAAACATTATGCTGAGTGAAAGAAGCCAGATACCAAAGGTTACACTGTGTGATTCCATTTACAGCATGTATATGAAATGTCCCCAAAAGGCAAATCAGTAGAAATTACCGGTTGCCTGGAGCAGGAGTAGGAGGGAGGGGGTAGAGAGGACTCCTTTTAGGATGATGAAAATGGTATGGATGAGGCAGTGGTGATGGGTGCACAACCTTGTGAATGTACGAAGTGCCACCGAACTGTGCGCTTTTAAACGGTCGATTTTACTTTGAGCGAGTTATACCTCAAAGACCAGTTTTACTGCTGTAAAGTACTAACTCTCCCGGGGTGACGATCGGCAGCCGCATTTCTCCCTTGCCCCCCTCCCTGCCTTTCCTGCGCTCCCCCCGCCGTCTCCCAACCAGTCTCCCTCCCGCGCGCGCCACCAGGACGCTCAACTAACGCCCTGGACCGTTGGTCGCCAGCGTCCCATCCCTCGGAGGGCCGCCAAGTGCGCACGCGCACCCCCCGCTCTCACCTAGAAATGGAAGCTCCGGGACGAGTTTTCTCCAGCTTTTCGGTTGATGGGGATGGTCCCGGAAGGCAGGACGCGCACGGGTCGGTGGAGAACTTGCTGGGCTTTTCACCTTAATATTCAGGCCCCTCCAGAAGCTGATCTCGTCCAACCGAAACCTCCAGATGCTGTGCTCTGAAAGCCAGGTTGACCGACTGTGGGCGCTTGCATACACTGAGGACTTGGGGGGCTCTTAGGCTTCCAATGGAGGCCTTGCTCCTTTGCGTGCAATGCGACCCCAGCCCCAGCTGAACCTGCTACTGAAGTGGCAGGGTGATAAATAATATTGGCCTTGCACGTTGCAAAGGTTAACTGAAGATATGCATCTTTCCGGCCCGGTTCATAGGTGTTGAGTGAATAGAGATTTATATTCCAGGCCCTGTTTTGGGTGAGCCTCATGCTGCTGCCATTCACTTTGCTAGGCCCCAGGTTATCACCTGCCTGCAGGAAATCTGTGAGCTCTTGCCACTCCCCTGGTAGATTCCCCTGTGTTTAGTATTCACCTTTCCCAGCTCTACTCGCACATGCATAAGGTAAAACAAACCCGTTGGAGATATGTCCTGATCGTATTTTCTCTAAAGCTATCTGGTAGGTCATGAGACATAAAGCCATCCTGTGTCAGAGATTTTTTACATTTCTTCTGTTCAGCCCAGACTGCTCTTCAGCCTTCTTCAACTTTATCCAAATTTTACTCTTTTCACCTAACCTCAGACTCTGCATCTTACTTTTGCCTATTCCCCTATTTCTGATTCTTTCTATGAGCCCATAAAACCTCTCCCCTTATGGCGTTCCTAGACCTGAACCGGGTTGCTTCCTCTCTCCTCAGGTATTATCCCTTTATTTCCTGTTCTTCCACATAAGTTTCCTTTCCTTCTCTCTAAAGCAGCCTTTGATCCCCCACCACGACCACCAAGGAAAAACCACAGTAAAGAGCATCGGAAAACTCAACAGGCTTTTTTATTACTCAGCTATTAATTCGAGGACATGTGTTTATTCAGTTTCATTAAGGTTTAAAAATATATCAGAAGAGGGAAATTTGTATCTATCTATCTATGTGCATATTATATCTATCTATATTCCTATCTATCTATCTATATCTATCTTGTGTCTATCTACATATACATGCGGAAAACCAGCTGGTACCCAAAGTGGCACCAACAATCTTAGAAGCTCTTATTTTGCATAGCCATAGTATCTAGCCATTTCCATCTCTTTTTCCTTCTCGATGAAATACTGCACTTTCCCCAAAGATGTACATTTGGCAGCATTCTCACGCTCTTGCTGAGCCAGCTTCTTCATGGCCTCGCGCTCTGGCCTCTGCTCTTTTGTAATGGGCGTTGACATTTCTGGCTCAGGAACATTTGGATTCCTCCATGGAATTCGTTGGTAGCGCAAGTCTTGGAGTGGATATTGGGTTTGAGGCTTGGGTGGTGGCTGGAGTTTGGTCACAGCAGTGGAAACGGGCCCCTGCCGCAGAGAAGTGCAGGATGATGTTTTGTCGGGTGCGGGCCCAGAAGCAGCCCTCTGAGGGACACTGGGCGACCTAGGGTTGGTCAAACCTGGTTGGGTTGTGTTGATTGGAATTGGCTGAGCTGGCCTGGCAGGACCTGTCAAGGATGCATTGGCAGGAGCTGGTTGGGATGGATTGGCTGAGTTAGTAGCACCAGGCTGGGCAGAGTAAGCCATACCAGGCCTATGTGAGGCCAGAGACTGTGGCCTCCGAGGAGCAGGTCGAGGTCGAGGCCTGTCCAGGGTCAGAAAAGGCAAAGGTATCAGCCTGACCTTCCCAGGAGGTGGCAGCTCAAACTGGGATGGAGATGGAGACTCCTCTTCAGCACTGCCATGTCGTTTCTGGGCCTTGACTTGAGTTTTCTCAGGACTTTTACCCTTCCATGGGGTATCCGGCTGTCGTTTGATAGCTCGGGCTGGCTGGGGTTCTCTGGTGTTGCTACAGTTTCCTAGGGCCCGAGAGGAAGAGAGCCCAGCTTTCTTGTCATTCTTCCTCCCCAGTGCATGAAAAACCTGCACAGACTCCAGCATGTGCATGCCTAGGCTGCTTCGAGGCTTTTTGAAGACCTCTTGGCTAAGGTCAGGTTGATTTTTCTTCCGCTTCATCCTGGGAATAGTTGGCTTCCCTTCTGCCTGGACTTTGTTCCCTGGCTGCTTACTCTCTTCAGCTTTCCTGGACTGATTTTCTCTTGATCTTTCGTTTTTTTCCTGCCTGTGGCTCTTAGTTTTACTCACCCTGCTAGAGGCACCATTCTCAGGTTCGCTCTTAGGATGCTTGACCGCATTCACAGGAGCCCTGTCACTGGCTGCAGCACTGCAAACAACCACTTCTTCCCCTAACAGGCACTCTGGGTTCTTTGGCTGGCTTTTGGCTCTGGGAGCACCACTCATATGCTCAGAGGCTTTACGCCTGTTCTTCCTGACCTGATTGAAGGGACCCGTTATGGTACTCGTCTTGTCCTGCACCTGATTCATCTTGATGGCTCTGGTGTCTTTGGCTTTGATGGCTGTGAGATCTTTGGATTGGTCAAGATATTTCAAGGAATTCAAGAGCTGGGGAAGGTGAATATCTTCCACCAGTTTAGGGGTGTTCTGAAAACCACTGCTGGGCTCAATCCCATTTTCAAGTGTCCCTTGGTCCTCAAGACTAAGGCTGTTCTTTCCGAGACTGGCATTGTCAGGACCAGGAGGTTCCTTTTGTCCAGGAGGATCAATGCACGCCAGAATCTGGTGAATGTCAGGGATTTCTAAAGGGAGTAGTGGAAGATCTTGGTTTTCTATTGGGATGTGGTCGTCATCCAGAGGCTTCGAAACCTTGGTTTTCATCTCATCCGAATTCTTATGCTCTGCTTGTTCCTTGCTTGAAGGTTGCAATCCCAGGGAAGTCTCCATCCCAAAGGAAGATTCCATCACTACAAAGGAATCAAGGAAAAACTCAGTCCCTGGGTAAGTGAGATACTCCCCCTACATACATACACAGCAATCAGGCACCTTCCAACGTTGGGCAAGGCATTTCCACTAGCACTTCTTAAGGACCATGGACAGGACCTTGTGTTAAAAGATAGGCAGGGACCGGTCTACTTTGCTTGTGATCATTTGATCTCATGGTTTGTCGGTTTTCTTGGTATTTCATAGGGTTGTGGTAAGTGACTAAAAAGTGAACGTGATTTTTGAACTATGAAATGTTTTATACAGCCTAGTATTCTCATATACAGTCCTTTCAATTCTCTCCACTCTTCTGAGGGAATAAGAACACTTCATGTCAAGGACCGGGACAGAGAGTGGAGCCCTTGCTCATGAAATACACAAGCAAGGACGCATTCTGAGCCGGCTTGCTATGGGCAGGATCTCTGAACACAAGGTCTGAAATCCTGGTGTACATTAAGGGAAATTAAACTGTCACTACCACATAAGAATTCTGAAGTGCCTTCCAAAGAGACTAAAGCAGTAGATCAGGGAAGGCCCTTAATTACAGTGTGGTGGTGTAGGGAGACTGAGGAGCACGGCAGCAAACAGGGAGGCATCCCTTGGTGTGTTCTTGATGTTCTCTTGTGTGTAGCATAGATGGCATTGTAGTATCCCACCTTCCCACCTATATAGAGTCTGAAAGTGGAGAGCACTGAGCAATGGTGGTGGTTAAACTCTCAGGACCTAAACTCTACCTATCTGTGGACTCACCACTTCTCAGCTGCACACGTGTCCCTCCTTTGCAATGCTGACTTAAGTCCTCTCCATTCTTGCTGTTTGGACTCACCTTGAAAAGGAATTTCTGCCATGGATTGAGCGGACACCGAGTTGTAGGTTCCAGACGTGGAGACTGGTGTTAGGACATTTGTGGCCTGAAACTCCTCCAGCACCATCACTATCTCTGGTTGAGGGGCAGAGGCCCTGCTTCCCGTGTACGACACAGAGCCATAGGACTGCAGGCAGGGGCCAAGCTCTCCACACAGTAGAGGCCCCAATGTGCCTTGATTATAGTAATACATCTGGCTTCCTTCCTGGTAGGGAAGTGACAGGCTATGTCCCTGATTTGGAATCTGAGATGGTGTCCCCTGAACAAGGCTGGCAGACAGTGATGGATACACAGGGACCACAGTATTGGCAACTGAAGTTTTATCATACTGGGCTGCCATAGACGTGGCAGAAACAGCTGTGTCTTGGTCAATGACAATCACAGTGTAGTCTTCAAATGAAGATGACTTCTTTTCAGTGCTTCCTATGGTATCCCACTTAAGAATACCTGGATAGGAGGCAGCTGAAGTGGAGATCGGGCTCTGGCCAGTCACCCCAGACAACATAGCTGTGCTAGAATGTGGGTAAGGGTAGGCACTACCTATGAGTGGCTGGAAAGAGGTGCCAGAGGCTGATGGCAGTAGCCATGCCGAATTGACAGCTGGTGCACGGGTGCTGGAAAAGTTGCAGACACTTCCTTTTATGGAAACTGCATTGTTCACCACAGGAAGAGAGAGCTGAAGAGAATTTGAAGCTCCAAGTACAGATGGATTTTGGAAATTTTCTGCAGGAAACAAAAGGGCGATGAAAGATCGATGAGATTGATAAACTTTCACTTTCTTTAAGGAACAGCATTATGTTAAGCTTGTTGCAATCAGGAAGTCTCTAATACCAATGCTCACTGAGATACCAAAAATCAAAGCTGATGATGTCCGTAAGTGCTGGAACACTTTGGTACTCTTCTGAGGAACTGCCTCTGCTCCAACCTGGGCACAGATGTGCAGAAGACCCAAGTGGTCTGCTACATATGTTGTTCCCAGGTTAGAAGCAAACTTCTCCCTGCCCTGTCTTTCCCTTCAGCGGGTACTAGCATGGTCTCGTAATTATCTCCTAGAATCGAGGCATTTCAGAAGTAGGAGGCCCTTAGCAAACTTCAGTTTGAACATTCTCATATTACAAGTGAGGAAACTGAGGCTCACAGAGGTCAGATTGACTTAGTCAGGTTCTCTCATTTTGTTAGTATCATTACCAGGTTACAGACCCTGACTCCATTGCTAGTAGTCTTGCTCTGAGCAAAGGCCAGAAACAGGGAGAAATACAACGTTAAATACAGGCAATTTTATTTTGTCCATTAGAAAACTGTACAGCTACTACTATTGTAATCTTCGGTCTCATTTTGCTTGGGTAGGTCACATGCCATTTCCTAGAGTTCACATGTAAGCCCGTCCAGTTGGTAAATGTAAAGGACCATTCTTTACCCTCTTCAAACCTAGCTTCTGATCCAAAGTCAAAATGACTACCTGAGTGTTTCTCAAGAAATGCTTTTGGGAAAAAAAAAAAAAAACGTTATTGAAACTCTTTGAACTTTAGGTTACTCATCTAAAAAGTGATCATCATAATAATACCGGGTATCATTCATATATGTATGAAGGTAATACATATGACTTGTAGAAAGGGAGATCATGAAGTTCTGGAAAGACAATACGACAAAAATCATGAAAAACGCATAACATCCCACTACGAAAAGGAACACATAGGTATTAATGAAAGTTGAGCTATAATGACTACAGCAGGAATGAAAGCTTAGTAATTTTAATCAAAAATGAAGTTCTGTTACCATAGATGTAATATTATGAAAGTGAATATTGGCTCCTCTACTTCAGACAATACTGCTAACCAAGAACAGACCACGAAAGAAGGTGACTTTGAATGAACCAATACACATAGACAGAGCAGCCATATTAATATAAAGGTGTAATTAGCAGGAAAATGCAGTAAATGCGAATGTATAGGGAGCCATAATATCTGCCGGCAAATATTTTAATAAAAACTGGTAAAAGCAGAGGGCAAAACAATAACCATAAAGGAATTCCTTTATTGTGCTCATTCCTATTTCTCTGAATATTACCCAGCAAGTAGCAGATATTAATCCTAGTTGAAATAGATAGTTCAATTGATAGAGCCACATAAGGAGAAAGAAAAGTATCATGAAGGTTTTTATATTTATCCTGCAAACATAGATTATAATCATCGTCAACATCTAAGAAAATGTCTCCCCAAAGCCTAAAAAGATCACCTAAACAGAATCCAGTTTTAAAAACAACCCAAAGGACTCCACGAATTTGTTTGGATAAAAGCGAAATTACAGATGTGGTGCTTGACTTTTTCTTTTTCTTCTGAGGTAGGTCGTTCTTTATATTCTTAAGTCTAAAAATGGTTAATGACTGTTCATCAGTACGCACTCTGATTCAGGAAGAAAATAATTGTAAAGATGAAAAGCAGCCTTTACTTGACACCTACTTAGCACGCAAAGGAATTTGTCCTTCTGATGCAAGTTAGGATACATCATTTTTGAAACACACAATTTTATTTTCAATATGAGAAAAATCCATACGGTTTAAAACTCAGGAAAAAAAACACTTAAAATTCTGTTCCCTCCAGCCCCCTAGATAACCACTTTTCTTAATTTTTTGTTTATGCGAAACATCATTTCTAAACCATTTCTTCACTGTTCATTTATAAAACTGTCAAGTGTCATCTGAGTTCAAAGAAGAAACAGAAAAAAACCAGGCAACTAAATATGACTTTCCTGGTGAGCTGCTTTTCCTAGTGACACCCTGCTGTAGCCTTAGTTTCCTTCTTAGTCCGGTCATCTAAGCACTTGCTGACTTCATTTTGCCCTGCTCTGAGGAGATTTCCCTCTATGCTCGTGCCCCTTTCATATAAAATCTCGAGTCCCCTTCAGCATTCCATCACAAACTGCCTTCTTTTTTCCTGAGAACTCCTGCGTGCTCTCCACCTCTTTCATCTAGTTTCTCCTTCCTCATTTTTACATTCACTTGCCCCTGTCAGTTCCTGTTGGCCTGTGCTGGATGAAAACAGTTGCCAAACTTCCTTGCCCCAAGAACATCTGTCTCCTTCTGGCCCGCTACTCTCCATCCCCTCTCCCTATATGTCTTCACCTAGTTTACACAGAAAACGCCACAACAAGTGAATGTTACTTTTTGAACAGCACTGAATTTGAAATACTGGAGTTAATATATTAGTACAGGGAGACAATTACAGGTGAAACCTCTTGGTAGATGTTGTTAGTTTTCTACACCACCGAGGCTTTTTCTCTGTTTCTCTTGAAGCAAACAGTCTCAAGAAGTGTCTAATTTCATTTTCTGTGCACAAGCTCTTTAAGATCTAACATTAGAAAGGAAAGGGTCCAGAAAGAATAACCAATCTATTATCCTAATATAACATATGAGGAAACAGATTTTGTGAGAGAGTAAATGGTTTGTCCGAAGTTACACAGCTAGTACATGTCAGAGCCAAAACTGAAATGAGGTTTCCAGATTTCTGGTTCAATACTTTACCCCATTATTCTAAAGTGTCTTGACGGTACTACTACCTTTAGGGTTAAGAAATCCAATGAAACCCTAGAAAGTTCCTGTCCTTACCTGACATGGAGAGAGACGAGGAAACGTCAACTGAGGACACACAGGATGAGGAGACGATACTGGAGGATGTCTGGGTGGCAGAAGCCAAAGGGTGCATGTGTCCAGTACAGAGGTTACTGATCACTGGCCACTGGCCACTGGCGATGATTCGAGTTTATTGACACACAACTCCATGGAAACCCCAAGATTCTACCACGTGGCAGTAGGTTGGTGGGCAAATGATGTCACAAAACAGGCACTTTAAAGGTATCCAGTAGCCAATAGGGAGGTCAAATTTCCAACAGGAAGTTGAGATTGGACGGAGAGAGTGGCAGGAGCAGCATCTAAATGTCTGAACTCTGGGGAGGTTCAATACTGCAAGGCAGACATGATAGTTCCACGTTCCCCTGGATCATCTCAGTGCTTCTTATAGATGTTCATTAATATAATTAACTAAGAGTCATTTATATTTTGTATGTTATTTTTAATGGAATATATAATCTTATACATTTCTAAGTAGATATTACATATTCAGTTAATTAATATCCTTGGGGAGGAAGGAAAGGGACACATAGTGTAAGCAATAGCAGTTGTTCTGAAACTATTTCAGTTATTTTGCTTAGTGAAATTACTGCAACTTTCAGGGAGCAAAGGAAGGGATTAAAGGGCTCTTTCTGTGCCTTGGTTGAAGACTAGGGTGAGTGTGCCTTGTAGGGAATGATGTAATCCACGGCTCTTCTCTTAGTTTCTTCTCCTTGAATCCTACCTTCCTTGGGCTGGGCTGGGCTGGGCGGGGCTGGGCTGGGCTGGGCCGGGCCAGGTGGCGCCAGATCGGACTTGCAACTCTCTTCTGCTCTCCTTTCTTCCCCTTCATTTTAGGCATTGTTTCTGAGATGAGCCTTGATGTTGCCTTCTTATACTCGTGGATGTTACTTCCTGCAAACTTCAAGAAGCAGCGGTCTTCCCTTCAATGCCCCGATGCTTTGAATAATGGACTCTGCCTAGTCAAAGCCAACACCAGAGTGGTAGAAGATACAGGTAATTGCAGACGTTCCTTCTTCTGGTCTGTGGTCACAATTCTTTTGCCCATAAGTTGCTACCTCTGGCTCCTTGCCCTTCTTCATAGACATTCTGCCATCCTGCTCTTTTATACGTGGGAAGCATTTGGGATGTTTTCTATTTTCTCACTCGAGAGAATCCCGTGTGGCAGATACTGTAGCTTCCTCTCCCTTGAAAACAGCCACTGGAGAATCTTGGGCATCTAGGATTTTTCCTATGCCATGCTTCAGTGCAATGCCAGGCAAAATGAAGAGAAGAATACTTAGAGAAAGAAGACATCGATGGAAAATAGGGAACGGGTAAGGCAAGGGCACAGGAAAAAAGAGACTCGTGTACTTTTTGGTTTCTGTAAAAAACAAGTTGACATTCTTTGGCCTCATTTTGTACTAGCAGAACAGACAATTCAATGTGTGTGTGTGTGTGTGTGTGTGTGTGTGTGTGTGTGTGTGTGTGTGTGTGTGTGTGTGTGTGTGTGTGTGTGTGTGTGTGTGTGTGTGTGTGTGTGTGTGTGTGTGTGTAGATAAATGTTTTTGACGTGTATAGGTTTTATGTAGCTAGAGAATCCAGAAGCTGCCATGGATTTGTACACTGAAGAGAATAGTCATAAATGGATTTGCTTTTTTTGTTTTATGTCATATTACCTTATGTATGCCATTCATTATTATGTTTGTAGAATAGGGATTGTTTCTAAATGCTTTGGTTTTTCTACATGTTTTTTTTCCACCCCTAGTCCTATGTTTCAAAAATCCAACCTGGAAGACATATTGCATGTTCTTTTCTCTTGATTAGCTTATATTGAAACATCACAAACTAACTTGACCTGATGGATTTTGTGGAGAAAATTAAAGAGGGGTCTGTGAAAAAGGCATTTTGGTGAGCTATACCACATTAAGTGTGGTGTAACTTATGTGCCTGAGCATAAAGAACAGATGTTGCTGTCAGCCCACTTGGCCTGGTTGCCTTTGTTTTTGTTCCCCTGTTTAGTGCTTTTCTCCCCTCCTTCTCTTGTGACAATGATAAAGTGAGTTAAGACTGAGTTGCTAACGGTTGATATGTGGATTAAGCTGGTTTGGGGGAGGAAATGCGTGGCTAGAATCATTTTTCTTGGTGGCAAGCTTTCAGGCACGCCTAGAAATATCGTTATGGGGACTTTTCTAGTGGCAGTTAGAAGGTAGCATTCGATACAAGATGCTAAGAGCCCGGAAGAAGATACATTGATAGGTGGGACCTGTAACGATCAGTATTGCTTTTATAGACTTATTTTTCCCATCTCTTCCCGTCATGCTCCTACTGCTTCTTACGCAATTTCAGTGATTGTATGTGTGCATCTGTGGGGGTGATGCTTATCTGAGAAGAAATTGTGAAAGGTGTGGCAGGGTAGACATATGGTTTAAGTTTCCAAGTGTTTTTCCCTTTGAGCTTAGCTTCCCCTCTCACATAGCTTACTTCCATAATACTAACATGGAATGTGAGGCTAACAATGTATACGAAGTGTCTGCAAGCCAAGCAGTGTCTATTTTCTCTATGGTCACACAGAAATCAATGGCATCCATAGCTACTACATGTTTGGGTGGGTGATATGGATAGGGAGGAGCGTGGTAAGAACAACAACGTGTTTACATATGAAAATGCTCAGTTGCAACATTCAATTCTATTTAGGCAAATGCTTATCATAGTTTGGTCTCCCCTGGTTCCTTGCCTCTGTCACGATTTTCTCTCCACAGTTTCTAGCCACTTAACTCTAGCTCCCAGTCTCAGCATCATCTTAACCTCCAAAATGAATCTCAAATTTAGGAGGAAGAACCTAAAGAGCTTCAGTCTAACACTCTGGAACTTCGTTACGTCCTACCCTGACTAAAGCCTCCGTTTTCATAGTCAGGGTGTTATCTTGTTCCAGAGACCCATTCCCTGCATTTCGTACCCATCAGGATAGCTGGGCTTGTCTCAGTGTAACATCCCCAGACCTAAATGACATGAATCAGAATGAAAAGAGCTGAGAGAACTCAGTACACAATTAAAAATTTTAAATATTCTAAGAACTAAACACCAAACTAAACGCAACACAAGGGTAAATGAAAACACAAGAAATACTTTAAAATGAAAAAGAAGATGATAGAAATGATTCTAGAGAAATGGCAAGTATAAAAGGTAAGCAAAAAATGCCAGGACAGTTCTGAAAAGGGTAGTGCAAATAAACAGAAGCATTTAGAATAACACAAAAATGATATTTCAAGTCAGTCGGACGGATTACTCAATAAATTGGGATGCGTACCTCATGTTGGGCTACATATAAATAAGTTCTCTGGAAGGATCCAAAAAGTGGCAAAAGTAGATGTCTCTGTGGGAGGGGTGAAGTGCTTGGCTGAGAAATGGGGAAAATGGTGAATTTCCACTGAATAGCCTTTTGCATCTTTCTAATGTTCTGTCATGTCAATCTATTACCTCTCAAGTCTGAATGCCTGGGTTCAAATTGCTCCCCCAATTGCTAGCACTTAATTTTGGGCAAATGCTTGACACTATCGCTTTATCTGTGAAATGGGGTGAGTACCTTAGCCAGGTGCTGCCTGGCACAGAATAAACTCTCTCTACATGTAAAGGACTAAAGAAACAACCCAGTGTCCAGCAGCTCTTGAACAGATGAACTGAGGTGGTATGTCCAGAAAATAGAATATTCTGCAGTCGTGAAAAGGAATGACATAGTGACAGTCTACAACACGGATGAACGTGCAAACATTATGCTGAGTGAAAGGAGCCAGATACCAAAGGTTACACTATGTGATTCCATTTACAGCATGTATATGAAATGTCTCCAAAAGGCAAATCAGTAGAAATTGCCGGTTGCCTGGAGCAGGAGTAGGAGGGAGGGGGTAGAGAGGACTCTTTTAGGATGATGAAAATGGTATGGATGAGGCAGTGGTGATGGGTGCACAACCTTGTGAATGTACGAAGTGCCACCGAACTGTGCGCTTCTAAGCGGTCGATTTTACGTTGAGCGAATTATACCTCAAAGACCAGTTTTACTGCTGTAAAGTACTAACTCTCCCGTGGTGACGATCGGCTGCCGCATTTCTCCCTTGCCCCCCTCCCTGCCTTTCCTGCGCTCCCCCCGCCGTCTCCCACCCGGTCTCCCTCCCGCGCGCGCCACCAGGACGCCCGATGAGCGCTCTGGACCTTTGGGCGCCCGCGTTCAGAGCCATCGGAGGGCCACCAAGTGGGCACGCGCACCCCCGCTCTCACCTAGAAATGGAAGCTCCGGGACGAGTTTTCTCCAGCGTTTCGGTTGATGGGGATGGTCCGGGAAGGCAGCAGGCGCCCGTGTCGGTGGAGAACTTGCTGGGCTTTTCACCTTAATATTCAGGCCCCTCCAGAAACTGATCTCGTCCACCCAAAACCTCCAGATGCTGTGCTCTGAAAGCCAGGTTGACCTCCTGTGGGCGCTTGCAAACACTGAGGACTTGGGGGGCTCGTAGGCTTCCAATGGAGGCCTTGCTCCTTTGCGTGCAATGCGACCCCAGCCCCAGCTGAACCTGCTACTGAAGTGGCAGGGTGATAAATAATATTGGCCTTGCACGTTGCCAAGGTTAACTGAAGTAATACATCTTTCCGGCCCGGTTCATAGGTGTTGAGTGCATAGAGATTTATATTCCAAGCCCTGTTTTGGGTGAGCCTCATGCTGCTGCGATTCACTTTGCTAGGCCCCAGGTTATCACCTGCCTGCAGGAAATCTGTGAGCTCTTGCCACTCCCCTGGTAGATTCCCCTGTGTTTAGTATTCACCTTTCCCAGCTCTATTCACACATGCATAAGGTAACCCAAACCCGTTGGAGATATGTCCTGATCGTATTTTCTCAAAAGCTATCTGGTAGGTCATGAGACATAAAGCCATCCTGTGTCAGAGATTTTTTACATTTCTTCTGTTCAGCCCAGACTGCTCTTCAGCCTTCTTCAACTTTATCCAAATTTTACTCTTTTCACCTAACCTCAGACTCTGCATCTCACTTTTGCCATTTCTCCTATTTCTGATTCTTTCTATGAGCCCATAAAATCTCTCCCCTTATGGCCTTCCTAGTCCTGAACTGGGCTGCTTCCTCTCTCCTCAGGTCTTATCCCTTTATTTCCTGTTCTTCCACCCAAGTTTCCTTTCCTTCTCTCTAAAGCAGCCTTTGATCCCCACCACGACCACCAAGGAAAAACCACAGTAAAGAGCATCGGAAAACTCAACAGGCTTTTTTATTACTCAGCTATTAATTCTAGGACATGTGTTTATTCAGTTTCATTAAGGTTTAAAAATATATCAGAAGAGGGAAATTTGTATCTATCTATCTATGTGCATATTATATCTATCTATATTCCTATCTATCTATCTATATCTATCTTGTGTCTATCTCCATATATATGCGGAAAACCAGCTGGTACCCAAAGTGGCACCAACAATCTTAGAAGCTCTTATTTTGCATAGCCATAGTATCTACCCATTTCCATCTCTTTTTCCCTCTCGATGAAATACTGCACTTTCCCCAAAGATGTACATTTGGCAGCATTCTCACGCTCGTGCTCAGCCAGCTTCTTCATGGCCTCGCGCTCTGGCCTCTGCTCTTTTGTAATGGGCGTTGACATTTCTGGCTCAGGAACATTTGGATTCCTCCATGGAATTCGTTGGTAGCGCAAGTCTTGGAGTGGATATTGGGTTTGAGGCTTGGGTGGTGGCTGGAGTTTGGTCACAGCAGTGGAAACGGGCCCCTGCTGCAGAGAAGTTCAGGATGATGTTTTGTCGGGTGCGGGCCCAGAAGCAGCCCTCTGAGGGACACTGGGCGACCTAGGGTTGGTCAAACCTGGTTGGGTTGTGTTGATTGGAATTGGCTGAGCTGGCCTGGCAGGACCTGTCAAGGATGCATTGGCAGGAGCTGGTTGGGATGGATTGGCTGAGTTAGTAGCACCAGGCTGGGCAGAGTAAGCCATAGCAGGCCTATGTGAGGCCAGAGACTGTGGCCTCCGAGGAGCAGGTCGAGGTCGAGGCCTGTCCAGGGTCAGAAAAGGCAAAGGTATCAGCCTGACCTTCCCAGGAGGTGGCAGCTCAAACTGGGATGGAGATGGAGACTCCTCTTCAGCACTGCCATCTCGTTTCTGGGCCTTGACTTGAGTTTTCTCAGGACTTTTACCCTTCCATGGGGTATCCGGCTGTCGTTTGATAGCTCGGGCTGGCTGGGGTTCTCTGGTGTTGCTACAGTTTCCTAGGGCCCGAGAGGAAGAGAGCCCAGCTTTCTTGTCATTCTTCCTCCCCAGTGCATGAAAAACCTGCACAGACTCCAGCATGTGCATGCCTAGGCTGCTTCGAGGCTTTTTGAAGACCTCTTGGCTAAGGTCAGATTGATTTTTCTTCCGCTTCATCCTGGGAATAGTTGGCTTCCCTTCTGCCTGGACTTTGTTCCCTGGCTGCTTACTCTCTTCAGCTTTCCTGGACTGATTTTCTCTTGATCTTTCGTTTTTTTCCTGCCTGTGGCTCTTAGTTTTACTCACCCTGCTAGAGGCACCATTCTCAGGTTCGCTCTTAGGATGCTTGACCGCATTCACAGGAGCCCTGTCACTGGCTGCAGCACTGCAAACAACCACTTCTTCCCCTAACAGGCACTCTGGGTTCTTTGGCTGGCTTTTGGCTCTGGGAGCACCACTCATATGCTCAGAGGCTTTACGCCTGTTCTTCCTGACCTGATTGAAGGGACCCGTTATGGTACTCGTCTTGTCCTGCACCTGATTCATCTTGATGGCTCTGGTGTCTTTGGCTTTGATGGCTGTGAGATCTTTGGATTGGTCAAGATATTTCAAGGAATTCAAGAGCTGGGGAAGGTGAATATCTTCCACCAGTTTAGGGGTGTTCTGAAAACCACTGCTGGGCTCAATCCCATTTTCAAGTGTCCCTTGGTCCTCAAGACTAAGGCTGTTCTTTCCGAGACTGGCATTGTCAGGACCAGGAGGCTCCTTTTGTCCAGGAGGATCAATGCACGCCAGAATCTGCTGAATGTCAGGGATTTCTAAAGGGAGTAGTGGAAGATCTTGGTTTTCTATTGGGATGTGGTCGTCATCCAGAGGCTTCGAAACCTTGGTTTTCATCTCATCCGAATTCTTATGCTCTGCTTGTTCCTTGCTTGAAGGTTGCAATCCCAGGGAAGTCTCCATCCCAAAGGAAGATTCCATCACTACAAAGGAATCAAGGAAAAACTCAGTCCCTGGGTAAGTGAGATACTCCCCCTACATACATACACAGCAATCAGGCACCTTCCAACAGTGGGCAAGGCATTTCCACTAGCACTTCTTAAGGACCATGGACAGGACCTTGTGTTAAAAGATAGGCAGGGACCGGTCTACTTTGCTTGTGATCATTTGATCTCATGGTTTGTTGGTTTTCTTGGTATTTCATAGGGTTGTGGTAAGTGACTAAAAAGTGAACGTGATTTTTGAACTATGAAATGTTTTATACAGCCTAGTATTCTCATATACAGTCCTTTCAATTCTCTCCACTCTTCTGAGGGAATAAGAACACTTCATGTCAAGGACCGGGACAGAGAGTGGAGCCCTTGCTCATGAAATACACAAGCAAGGACGCATTCTGAGCCGGCTTGCTATGGGCAGGATCTCTGAACACAAGGTCTGAAATCCTGGTGTACATTAAGGGAAATTAAACTGTCACTACCACATAAGAATTCTGAAGTGCCTTCCAAAGAGACTAAAGCAGTGATCAGGGAAGGCCCTTAATTACAGTGTGGTGGTGTAGGGAGACTGAGGAGCATGGCAGCAAACAGGGAGGCATCCCTTGGTGTGTTCTTGATGTTCTCTTGTGTGTAGCATAGATGGCATTGTAGTATCCCACCTTCCCACCTATATAGAGTCTGAAAGTGGAGAGCACTGAGCAATGGTGGTGGTTAAACTCTCAGGACCTAAACTCTACCTATCTGTGGACTCACCACTTCTCAGCTGCAGACGTGACCCTCCTTTGCAATGCTGACTTAAGTCCTCTCCATTCTTGCTGTTTGGACTCACCTTGAAAAGGAATTTCTGCCATGGATTGAGCGGACACCGAGTTGTAGGTTCCAGACGTGGAGACTGGTGTTAGGACATTTGTGGCCTGAAACTCCTCCAGCACCATCACTATCTCTGGTTGAGGGGCAGAGGCCCTGCTTCCCGTGTACGACACAGAGCCATAGGACTGCAGGCAGGGGCCAAGCTCTCCACACAGTAGAGGCCCCAATGTGCCTTGATTATAGTAATACATCTGGCTTCCTTCCTGGTAGGGAAGTGACAGGCTATGTCCCTGATTTGGAATCTGAGATGGTGTCCCCTGAACAAGGCTGGCAGACAGTGATGGATACACAGGAACCACAGTATTGGCAACTGAAGTTTTATCATACTGGGCTGCCATAGACGTGGCAGAAACAGCTGTGTCTTGGTCAATGACAATCACAGTGTAGTCTTCAAATGAAGATGACTTCTTTTCAGTGCTTCCTGTGGTATCCCACTTAAGAATACCTGGATAGGAGGCAGCTGAAGTGGAGATCGGGCTCTGGCCAGTCACCCCAGACAACATAGCTGTGCTAGAATGTGGGTAAGGGTAGGCACTACCTATGAGTGGCTGGAAAGAGGTGCCAGAGGCTGATGGCAGTAGCCATGCCGAATTGACAGCTGGTGCACGGGTGCTGGAAAAGTTGCAGACACTTCCTTTTATGGAAACTGCATTGTTCACCACAGGAAGAGAGAGCTGAAGAGAATTTGAAGCTCCAAGTACAGATGGATTTTGGAAATTTTCTGCAGGAAACAAAAGGGCGATGAAAGATCGATGAGATTGATAAACTTTCACTTTCTTTAAGGAACAGCATTATGTTAAGCTTGTTGCAATCAGGAAGTCTCTAATACCAATGCTCACTGAGATACCAAAAATCAAAGCTGATGATGTCCGTAAGTGCTGGAACACTTTGGTACTCTTCTGAGGAACTGCCTCTGCTCCAACCTGGGCACAGATGTGCAGAAGACCCAAGTGGTCTGCTACATATGTTGTTCCCAGGTTAGAAGCAAACTTCTCCCTGCCCTGTCTTTCCCTTCAGCGGGTACTAGCATGGTCTCGTAATTATCTCCTAGAATCGAGGCATTTCAGAAGTAGGAGGCCCTTAGCAAACTTCAGTTTGAACATTCTCATATTACAAGTGAGGAAACTGAGGCTCACAGAGGTCAGATTGACTTAGTCAGGTTCTCTCATTTTGTTAGTATCATTACCAGGTTACAGACCCTGACTCCATTGCTAGTAGTCTTGCTCTGAGCAAAGGCCAGAAACAGGGAGAAATACAACGTTAAATACAGGCAATTTTATTTTGTCCATTAGAAAACTGTACAGCTACTACTATTGTAATCTTCGGTCTCATTTTGCTTGGGTAGGTCACATGCCATTTCCTAGAGTTCACATGTAAGCCCGTCCAGTTGGTAAATGTAAAGGACCATTCTTTACCCTCTTCAAACCTAGCTTCTGATCCAAAGTCAAAATGACTACCTGAGTGTTTCTCAAGAAATGCTTTTGGGAAAAAAAAAAAAAAACGTTATTGAAACTCTTTGAACTTTAGGTTACTCATCTAAAAAGTGATCATCATAATAATACCGGGTATCATTCATATATGTATGAAGGTAATACATATGACTTGTAGAAAGGGAGATCATGAAGTTCTGGAAAGACAATACGACAAAAATCATGAAAAACGCATAACATCCCACTACGAAAAGGAACACATAGGTATTAATGAAAGTTGAGCTATAATGACTACAGCAGGAATGAAAGCTTAGTAATTTTAATCAAAAATGAAGTTCTGTTACCATAGATGTAATATTATGAAAGTGAATATTGGCTCCTCTACTTCAGACAATACTGCTAACCAAGAACAGACCACGAAAGAAGGTGACTTTGAATGAACCAATACACATAGACAGAGCAGCCATATTAATATAAAGGTGTAATTAGCAGGAAAATGCAGTAAATGCGAATGTATAGGGAGCCATAATATCTGCCGGCAAATATTTTAATAAAAACTGGTAAAAGCAGAGGGCAAAACAATAACCATAAAGGAATTCCTTTATTGTGCTCATTCCTATTTCTCTGAATATTACCCAGCAAGTAGCAGATATTAATCCTAGTTGAAATAGATAGTTCAATTGATAGAGCCACATAAGGAGAAAGAAAAGTATCATGAAGGTTTTTATATTTATCCTGCAAACATAGATTATAATCATCGTCAACATCTAAGAAAATGTCTCCCCAAAGCCTAAAAAGATCACCTAAACAGAATCCAGTTTTAAAAACAACCCAAAGGACTCCACGAATTTGTTTGGATAAAAGCGAAATTACAGATGTGGTGCTTGACTTTTTCTTTTTCTTCTGAGGTAGGTCGTTCTTTATATTCTTAAGTCTAAAAATGGTTAATGACTGTTCATCAGTACGCACTCTGATTCAGGAAGAAAATAATTGTAAAGATGAAAAGCATCCTTTACTTGACACCTACTTAGCACGCAAAGGAATTTGTCCTTCTGATGCAAGTTAGGATACATCATTTTTGAAACACACAATTTTATTTTCAATATGAGAAAAATCCATACGGTTTAAAACTCAGGAAAAAAAACACTTAAAATTCTGTTCCCTCCAGCCCCCTAGATAACCACTTTTCTTAATTTTTTGTTTATGCGAAACATCATTTCTAAACCATTTCTTCACTGTTCATTTATAAAACTGTCAAGTGTCATCTGAGTTCAAAGAAGAAACAGAAAAAAACCAGGCAACTAAATATGACTTTCCTGGTGAGCTGCTTTTCCTAGTGACACCCTGCTGTAGCCTTAGTTTCCTTCTTAGTCCGGTCATCTAAGCACTTGCTGACTTCATTTTGCCCTGCTCTGAGGAGATTTCCCTCTATGCTCGTGCCCCTTTCATATAAAATCTCGAGTCCCCTTCAGCATTCCATCACAAACTGCCTTCTTTTTTCCTGAGAACTCCTGCGTGCTCTCCACCTCTTTCATCTAGTTTCTCCTTCCTCATTTTTACATTCACTTGCCCCTGTCAGTTCCTGTTGGCCTGTGCTGGATGAAAACAGTTGCCAAACTTCCTTGCCCCAAGAACATCTGTCTCCTTCTGGCCCGCTACTCTCCATCCCCTCTCCCTATATGTCTTCACCTAGTTTACACAGAAAACGCCACAACAAGTGAATGTTACTTTTTGAACAGCACTGAATTTGAAATACTGGAGTTAATATATTAGTACAGGGAGACAATTACAGGTGAAACCTCTTGGTAGATGTTGTTAGTTTTCTACACCACCGAGGCTTTTTCTCTGTTTCTCTTGAAGCAAACAGTCTCAAGAAGTGTCTAATTTCATTTTCTGTGCACAAGCTCTTTAAGATCTAACATTAGAAAGGAAAGGGTCCAGAAAGAATAACCAATCTATTATCCTAATATAACATATGAGGAAACAGATTTTGTGAGAGAGTAAATGGTTTGTCCGAAGTTACACAGCTAGTACATGTCAGAGCCAAAACTGAAATGAGGTTTCCAGATTTCTGGTTCAATACTTTACCCCATTATTCTAAAGTGTCTTGACGGTACTACTACCTTTAGGGTTAAGAAATCCAATGAAACCCTAGAAAGTTCCTGTCCTTACCTGACATGGAGAGAGACGAGGAAACGTCAACTGAGGACACACAGGATGAGGAGACGATACTGGAGGATGTCTGGGTGGCAGAAGCCAAAGGGCGCATGTGTCCAGTACAGAGGTTACTGATCACTGGCCACTGGCCACTGGCGATGATTCGAGTTTATTGACACACAACTCCATGGAAACCCCAAGATTCTACCACGTGGCAGTAGGTTGGTGGGCAAATGATGTCACAAAACAGGCACTTTAAAGGTATCCAGTAGCCAATAGGGAGGTCAAATTTCCAACAGGAAGTTGAGATTGGACGGAGAGAGTGGCAGGAGCAGCATCTAAATGTCTGAACTCTGGGGAGGTTCAATACTGCAAGGCAGACATGATAGTTCCACGTTCCCCTGGATCATCTCAGTCCTTCTTATAGATGTTCATTAATATAATTAACTAAGAGTCATTTATATTTTGTATGTTATTTTTAATGGAATATATAATCTTATACATTTCTAAGTAGATATTACATATTCAGTTAATTAATATCCTTGGGGAGGAAGGAAAGGGACACATAGTGTAAGCAATAGCAGTTGTTCTGAAACTATTTCAGTTATTTTGCTTAGTGAAATTACTGCAACTTTCAGGGAGCAAAGGAAGGGATTAAAGGGCTCTTTCTGTGCCTTGGTTGAAGACTAGGGTGAGTGTGCCTTGTAGGGAATGATGTAATCCACGGCTCTTCTCTTAGTTTCTTCTCCTTGAATCCTACCTTCCTTGGGCTGGGCTGTGCTGGGCCGGGCCAGGTGGCGCCAGATCGGACTTGCAACTCTCTTCTGCTCTCCTTTCTTCCCCTTCATTTTAGGCATTGTTTCTGAGATGAGCCTTGATGTTGCCTTCTTATACTCGTGGATGTTACTTCCTGCAAACTTCAAGAAGCAGCGGTCTTCCCTTCAATGCCCCGATGCTTTGAATAATGGACTCTGCCTAGTCAAAGCCAACACCAGAGTGGTAGAAGATACAGGTAATTGCAGACGTTCCTTCTTCTGGTCTGTGGTCACAATTCTTTTGCCCATAAGTTGCTACCTCTGGCTCCTTGCCCTTCTTCATAGACATTCTGCCATCCTGCTCTTTTATACGTGGGAAGCATTTGGGATGTTTTCTATTTTCTCACTCGAGAGAATCCAGTGTGGCAGATACTGTACCTTCCTCTCCCTTGAAAACAGCCACTGGAGAATCTTGGGCATCTAGGATTTTTCCTATGCCATGCTTGAGTGCAATGCCAGGCAAAATGAAGAGAAGAATACTTAGAGAAAGAAGACATCGATGGAAAATAGGGAACGGGTAAGGCAAGGGCACAGGAAAAAAGAGACTCGTGTACTTTTTGGTTTCTGTAAAAAACAAGTTGACATTCTTTGGCCTCATTTTGTACTAGCAGAACAGACAATTCAATGTGTCTGTGTGTGTGTGTGTGTGTGTGTGTGTGTGTGTGTGTGTGTGTGTGTGTGTGTGTGTGTGTGTGTGTGTGTGTAGATAAATGTTTTTGACGTGTATAGGTTTTATGTAGCTAGAGAATCCAGAAGCTGCCATGGATTTGTACACTGAAGAGAATAGTCATAAATGGATTTGCTTTTTTTGTTTTATGTCATATTACCTTATGTATGCCATTCATTATTATGTTTGTAGAATAGGGATTGTTTCTAAATGCTTTGGTTTTTCTACATGTTTTTTTTCCACCCCTAGTCCTATGTTTCAAAAATCCAACCTGGAAGACATATTGCATGTTCTTTTCTCTTGATTAGCTTATATTGAAACATCACAAACTAACTTGACCTGATGGATTTTGTGGAGAAAATTAAAGAGGGGTCTGTGAAAAAGGCATTTTGGTGAGCTATACCACATTAAGTGTGGTGTAACTTATGTGCCTGAGCATAAAGAACAGATGTTGCTGTCAGCCCACTTGGCCTGGTTGCCTTTGTTTTTGTTCCCCTGTTTAGTGCTTTTCTCACCACCTTCTCTTGTGACAATGATAAAGTGAGTTAAGACTGAGTTGCTAACGGTTGATATGTGGATTAAGCTGGTTTGGGGGAGGAAATGCGTGGCTAGAATCATTTTTCTTGGTGGCAAGCTTTCAGGCACGCCTAGAAATATCGTTATGGGGACTTTTCTAGTGGCAGTTAGAAGGTAGCATTCGATACAAGATGCTAAGAGCCCGGAAGAAGATACATTGATAGGTGGGACCTGTAACGATCAGTATTGCTTTTATAGACTTATTTTTCCCATCTCTTCCCGTCATGCTCCTACTGCTTCTTACGCAATTTCAGTGATTGTATGTGTGCATCTGTGGGGGTGATGCTTATCTGAGAAGAAATTGTGAAAGGTGTGGCAGGGTAGACATATGGTTTAAGTTTCCAAGTGTTTTTCCCTTTGAGCTTAGCTTCCCCTCTCACATAGCTTACTTCCATAATACTAACATGGAATGTGAGGCTAACAATGTATACGAAGTGTCTGCAAGCCAAGCAGTGTCTATTTTCTCTATGGTCACACAGAAATCAATGGCATCCATAGCTACTACATGTTTGGGTGGGTGATATGGATAGGGAGGAGCGTGGTAAGAACAACAACGTGTTTACATATGAAAATGCTCAGTTGCAACATTCAATTCTATTTAGGCAAATGCTTATCATAGTTTGGTCTCCCCTGGTTCCTTGCCTCTGTCACGATTTTCTCTCCACAGTTTCTAGCCACTTAACTCTAGCTCCCAGTCTCAGCATCATCTTAACCTCCAAAATGAATCTCAAATTTAGGAGGAAGAACCTAAAGAGCTTCAGTCTAACACTCTGGAACTTCGTTACGTCCTACCCTGACTAAAGCCTCCGTTTTCATAGTCAGGGTGTTATCTTGTTCCAGAGACCCATTCCCTGCATTTCGTACCCATCAGGATAGCTGGGCTTGTCTCAGTGTAACATCCCCAGACCTAAATGACATGAATCAGAACGAAAAGAGCTGAGAGAACTCAGTACACAATTAAAAATTTTAAATATTCTAAGAACTAAACACCAAACTAAACGCAACACAAGGGTAAATGAAAACACAAGAAATACTTTAAAATGAAAAAGAAGATGATAGAAATGATTCTAGAGAAATGGCAAGTATAAAAGGTAAGCAAAAAAAGCCAGGACAGTTCTGAAAAGGGTAGTGCAAATAAACAGAAGCATTTAGAATAACACAAAAATGATATTTCAAGTCAGTCGGACGGATTACTCAATAAATTGGGATGCGTACCTCATGTTGGGCTACATATAAATAAGTTCTCTGGAAGGATCCAAAAAGTGGCAAAAGTAGATGTCTCTGTGGGAGGGGTGAAGTGCTTGGCTGAGAAATGGGGAAAATGGTGATTTTCCACTGAATAGCCTTTTGCATCTTTCTAATGTTCTGTCATGTCAATCTATTACCTCTCAAGTCTGAATGCCTGGGTTCAAATTGCTCCCCCAATTGCTAGCACTTAATTTTGGGCAAATGCTTGACACTATCGCTTTATCTGTGAAATGGGGTGAGTACCTTAGCCAGGTGCTGCCTGGCACAGAATAAACTCTCTCTACATGTAAAGGACTAAAGAAACAACCCAGTGTCCAGCAGCTCTTGAACAGATGGACTGAGGTGGTATGTCCAGAAAATAGAATATTCTGCAGTCGTGAAAAGGAATGACATAGTGACAGTCTACAACATGGATGAACTTGCAAACATTATGCTGAGTGAAAGGAGCCAGATAGCAAAGGTTACACTATGTGATTCCATTTACAGCATGTATATGAAATGTCTCCAAAAGGCAAATCAGTAGAAATTGCCGGTTGCCTGGAGCAGGAGTAGGAGGGAGGGGGTAGAGAGGACTCTTTTAGGATGATGAAAATGGTATGGATGAGGCAGTGGTGATGGGTGCACAACCTTGTGAATGTACGAAGTGCCACCGAACTGTGCGCTTCTAAGCGGTCGATTTTACGTTGAGCGAATTATACCTCAAAGACCAGTTTTACTGCTGTAAAGTACTAACTCTCCCGTGGTGACGATCGGCTGCCGCATTTCTCCCTTGCCCCCCTCCCTGCCTTTCCTGCGCTCCCCCCGCCGTCTCCCACCCGGTCTCCCTCCCGCGCGCGCCACCAGGACGCCCGATGAGCGCTCTGGACCTTTGGGCGCCCGCGTTCAGAGCCATCGGAGGGCCACCAAGTGGGCACGCGCACCCCCGCTCTCACCTAGAAATGGAAGCTCCGGGACGAGTTTTCTCCAGCGTTTCGGTTGATGGGGATGGTCCGGGAAGGCAGCAGGCGCCCGTGTCGGTGGAGAACTTGCTGGGCTTTTCACCTTAATATTCAGGCCCCTCCAGAAACTGATCTCGTCCACCCAAAACCTCCAGATGCTGTGCTCTGAAAGCCAGGTTGACCTCCTGTGGGCGCTTGCAAACACTGAGGACTTGTGGGGCTCGTAGGCTTCCAATGGAGGCCTTGCTCCTTTGCGTGCAATGCGACCCCAGCCCCAGCTGAACCTGCTACTGAAGTGGCAGGGTGATAAATAATATTGGCCTTGCACGTTGCCAAGGTTAACTGAAGTAATACATCTTTCCGGCCCGGTTCATAGGTGTTGAGTGCATAGAGATTTATATTCCAAGCCCTGTTTTGGGTGAGCCTCATGCTGCTGCGATTCACTTTGCTAGGCCCCAGGTTATCACCTGCCTGCAGGAAATCTGTGAGCTCTTGCCACTCCCCTGGTAGATTCCCCTGTGTTTAGTATTCACCTTTCCCAGCTCTATTCACACATGCATAAGGTAACCCAAACCCGTTGGAGATATGTCCTGATCGTATTTTCTCAAAAGCTATCTGGTAGGTCATGAGACATAAAGCCATCCTGTGTCAGAGATTTTTTACATTTCTTCTGTTCAGCCCAGACTGCTCTTCAGCCTTCTTCAACTTTATCCAAATTTTACTCTTTTCACCTAACCTCAGACTCTGCATCTCACTTTTGCCATTTCTCCTATTTCTGATTCTTTCTATGAGCCCATAAAATCTCTCCCCTTATGGCCTTCCTAGTCCTGAACTGGGCTGCTTCCTCTCTCCTCAGGTCTTATCCCTTTATTTCCTGTTCTTCCACCCAAGTTTCCTTTCCTTCTCTCTAAAGCAGCCTTTGATCCCCACCACGACCACCAAGGAAAAACCACAGTAAAGAGCATCGGAAAACTCAACAGGCTTTTTTATTACTCAGCTATTAATTCTAGGACATGTGTTTATTCAGTTTCATTAAGGTTTAAAAATATATCAGAAGAGGGAAATTTGTATCTATCTATCTATGTGCATATTATATCTATCTATATTCCTATCTATCTATCTATATCTATCTTGTGTCTATCTCCATATATATGCGGAAAACCAGCTGGTACCCAAAGTGGCACCAACAATCTTAGAAGCTCTTATTTTGCATAGCCATAGTATCTACCCATTTCCATCTCTTTTTCCCTCTCGATGAAATACTGCACTTTCCCCAAAGATGTACATTTGGCAGCATTCTCACGCTCGTGCTCAGCCAGCTTCTTCATGGCCTCGCGCTCTGGCCTCTGCTCTTTTGTAATGGGCGTTGACATTTCTGGCTCAGGAACATTTGGATTCCTCCATGGAATTCGTTGGTAGCGCAAGTCTTGGAGTGGATATTGGGTTTGAGGCTTGGGTGGTGGCTGGAGTTTGGTCACAGCAGTGGAAACGGGCCCCTGCCGCAGAGAAGTGCAGGATGATGTTTTGTCGGGTGCGGGCCCAGAAGCAGCCCTCTGAGGGACACTGGGCGACCTAGGGTTGGTCAAACCTGGTTGGGTTGTGTTGATTGGAATTGGCTGAGCTGGCCTGGCAGGACCTGTCAAGGATGCATTGGCAGGAGCTGGTTGGGATGGATTGGCTGAGTTAGTAGCACCAGGCTGGGCAGAGTAAGCCATAGCAGGCCTATGTGAGGCCAGAGACTGTGGCCTCCGAGGAGCAGGTCGAGGTCGAGGCCTGTCCAGGGTCAGAAAAGGCAAAGGTATCAGCCTGACCTTCCCAGGAGGTGGCAGCTCAAACTGGGATGGAGATGGAGACTCCTCTTCAGCAATGCCATCTCGTTTCTGGGCCTTGACTTGAGTTTTCTCAGGACTTTTACCCTTCCATGGGGTATCCGGCTGTCGTTTGATAGCTCGGGCTGGCTGGGGTTCTCTGGTGTTGCTAGAGTTTCCTAGGGCCCGAGAGGAAGAGAGCCCAGCTTTCTTGTCATTCTTCCTCCCCAGTGCATGAAAAACCTGCACAGACTCCAGCATGTGCATGCCTAGGCTGCTTCGAGGCTTTTTGAAGACCTCTTGGCTAAGGTCAGGTTGATTTTTCTTCCGCTTCATCCTGGGAATAGTTGGCTTCCCTTCTGCCTGGACTTTGTTCCCTGGCTGCTTACTCTCTTCAGCTTTCCTGGACTGATTTTCTCTTGATCTTTCGTTTTTTTCCTGCCTGTGGCTCTTAGTTTTACTCACCCTGCTAGAGGCACCATTCTCAGGTTCGCTCTTAGGATGCTTGACCGCATTCACAGGAGCCCTGTCACTGGCTGCAGCACTGCAAACAACCACTTCTTCCCCTAACAGGCACTCTGGGTTCTTTGGCTGGCTTTTGGCTCTGGGAGCACCACTCATATGCTCAGAGGCTTTACGCCTGTTCTTCCTGACCTGATTGAAGGGACCCGTTATGGTACTCGTCTTGTCCTGCACCTGATTCATCTTGATGGCTCTGGTGTCTTTGGCTTTGATGGCTGTGAGATCGTTGGATTGGTCAAGATATTTCAAGGAATTCAAGAGCTGGGGAAGGTGAATATCTTCCACCAGTTTAGGGGTGTTCTGAAAACCACTGCTGGGCTCAATCCCATTTTCAAGTGTCCCTTGGTCCTCAAGACTAAGGCTGTTCTTTCCGAGACTGGCATTGTCAGGACCAGGAGGCTCCTTTTGTCCAGGAGGATCAATGCACGCCAGAATCTGCTGAATGTCAGGGATTTCTAAAGGGAGTAGTGGAAGATCTTGGTTTTCTATTGGGATGTGGTCGTCATCCAGAGGCTTCGAAACCTTGGTTTTCATCTCATCCGAATTCTTATGCTCTGCTTGTTCCTTGCTTGAAGGTTGCAATCCCAGGGAAGTCTCCATCCCAAAGGAAGATTCCATCACTACAAAGGAATCAAGGAAAAACTCAGTCCCTGGGTAAGTGAGATACTCCCCCTACATACATACACAGCAATCAGGCACCTTCCAACAGTGGGCAAGGCATTTCCACTAGCTCTTCTTAAGGACCATGGACAGGACCTTGTGTTAAAAGATAGGCAGGGACCGGTCTACTTTGCTTGTGATCATTTGATCTCATGGTTTGTCGGTTTTCTTGGTATTTCATAGGGTTGTGGTAAGTGTCTAAAAAGTGAACGTGATTTTTGAACTATGAAATGTTTTATACAGCCTAGTATTCTCATATACAGTCCTTTCAATTCTCTCCACTCTTCTGAGGGAATAAGAACACTTCATGTCAAGGACCGGGACAGAGAGTGGAGCCCTTGCTCATGAAATACACAAGCAAGGACGCATTCTGAGCCGGCTTGCTATGGGCAGGATCTCTGAACACAAGGTCTGAAATCCTGGTGTACATTAAGGGAAATTAAACTGTCACTACCACATAAGAATTCTGAAGTGCCTTCCAAAGAGACTAAAGCAGTAGATCAGGGAAGGCCCTTAATTACAGTGTGGTGGTGTAGGGAGACTGAGGAGCACGGCAGCAAAGAGTGAGGCATCCCTTGGTGTGTTCTTGATGTTCTCTTGTGTGTAGCATAGATGGCATTGTAGTATCCCACCTTCCCACCTATATAGAGTCTGAAAGTGGAGAGCACTGAGCAATGGTGGTGGTTAAACTCTCAGGACCTAAACTCTACCTATCTGTGGACTCACCACTTCTCAGCTGCAGACGTGACCCTCCTTTGCAATGCTGACTTAAGTCCTCTCCCTTCTTGCTGTTTGGACTCACCTTGAAAAGGTATTTCTGCCATGGATTGAGCGGACACCGAGTTGTAGGTTCCAGACGTGGAGACTGGTGTTAGGACATTTGTGGCCTGAAACTCCTCCAGCACCATCACTATCTCTGGTTGAGGGGCAGAGGCCCTGCTTCCCGTGTATGACACAGAGCCATAGGACTGCAGGCAGGGGCCAAGCTCTCCACACAGTAGAGGCCCCAATTTGCCTTGATTATAGTAAAACATCTGGCTTCCTTCCTGGTAGGGAAGTGACAGGCAATGTCCCTGATTTGGAATCTGAGATGGTGTCCCCTGAACAAGGCTGGCAGACAGTGATGGATACACAGGGACCACAGTATTGGCAACTGAAGTTTTATCATACTGGGCTGCCATAGACGTGGCAGAAACAGCTGTGTCTAGGTCAATGACAATCACAGTGTAGTCTTCAAGTGATGATGACTTCTTTTCAGTGCTTCCTATGGTATCCCACTTAAGAATACCTGGATAGGAGGCAGCTGAAGTGGAGATCTGGCTCAGGCCAGTCACCCCAGACAACATAGCTGTGCTAGAATGTGGGTAAGGGTAGGCACTACCTATGAGTGGCTGGAAAGAGGTGCCAGAGGCTGATGGCAGTAGCCATGCCGAATTGACAGCTGGTGCACGGGTGCTGGAAAAGTTGCAGACACTTCCTTTTATGGAAACTGCATTGTTCACCACAGGAAGAGAGAGCTGAAGAGAATTTGAAGCTCCAAGTACAGATGGATTTTGGAAATTTTCTGCAGGAAACAAAAGGGCGATGAAAGATCGATGAGATTGATAAACTTTCACTTTCTTTAAGGAACAGCATTATGTTAAGCTTGTTGCAATCAGGAAGTCTCTAATACCAATGCTCACTGAGATACCAAAAATCAAAGCTGATGATGTCCGTAAGTGCTGGAACACTTTGGTACTCTTCTGAGGAACTGCCTCTGCTCCAAGCTGGGCACAGATGTGCAGAAGACCCAAGTGGTCTGCTACATATGTTGTTCCCAGGTTAGAAGCAAACTTCTCCCTGCCCTGTCTTTCCCTTCAGCGGGTACTAGCATGGTCTCGTAATTATCTCCTAGAATCGAGGCATTTCAGAAGTAGGAGGCCCTTAGCAAACTTCAGTTTGAACATTCTCATATTACAAGTGAGGAAACTGAGGCTCACAGAGGTCAGATTGACTTAGTCAGGTTCTCTCATTTTGTTAGTATCATTACCAGGTTACAGACCCTGACTCCATTGCTAGTAGTCTTGCTCTGAGCAAAGGCCAGAAACAGGGAGAAATACAACGTTAAATACAGGCAATTTTATTTTGTCCATTAGAAAACTGTACAGCTACTACTATTGTAATCTTCGGTCTCATTTTGCTTGGGTAGGTCACATGCCATTTCCTAGAGTTCACATGTAAGCCCGTCCAGTTGGTAAATGTAAAGGACCATTCTTTACCCTCTTCAAACCTAGCTTCTGATCCAAAGTCAAAATGACTACCTGAGTGTTTCTCAAGAAATGCTTTTGGGAAAAAAAAAAAAAAACGTTATTGAAACTCTTTGAACTTTAGGTTACTCATCTAAAAAGTGATCATCATAATAATACCGGGTATCATTCATATATGTATGAAGGTAATACATATGACTTGTAGAAAGGGAGATCATGAAGTTCTGGAAAGACAATACGACAAAAATCATGAAAAACGCATAACATCCCACTACGAAAAGGAACACATAGGTATTAATGAAAGTTGAGCTATAATGACTACAGCAGGAATGAAAGCTTAGTAATTTTAATCAAAAATGAAGTTCTGTTACCATAGATGTAATATTATGAAAGTGAATATTGGCTCCTCTACTTCAGACAATACTGCTAACCAAGAACAGACCACGAAAGAAGGTGACTTTGAATGAACCAATACACATAGACAGAGCAGCCATATTAATATAAAGGTGTAATTAGCAGGAAAATGCAGTAAATGCGAATGTATAGGGAGCCATAATATCTGCCGGCAAATATTTTAATAAAAACTGGTAAAAGCAGAGGGCAAAACAATAACCATAAAGGAATTCCTTTATTGTGCTCATTCCTATTTCTCTGAATATTACCCAGCAAGTAGCAGATATTAATCCTAGTTGAAATAGATAGTTCAATTGATAGAGCCACATAAGGAGAAAGAAAAGTATCATGAAGGTTTTTATATTTATCCTGCAAACATAGATTATAATCATCGTCAACATCTAAGAAAATGTCTCCCCAAAGCCTAAAAAGATCACCTAAACAGAATCCAGTTTTAAAAACAACCCAAAGGACTCCACGAATTTGTTTGGATAAAAGCGAAATTACAGATGTGGTGCTTGACTTTTTCTTTTTCTTCTGAGGTAGGTCGTTCTTTATATTCTTAAGTCTAAAAATGGTTAATGACTGTTCATCAGTACGCACTCTGATTCAGGAAGAAAATAATTGTAAAGATGAAAAGCAGCCTTTACTTGACACCTACTTAGCACGCAAAGGAATTTGTCCTTCTGATGCAAGTTAGGATACATCATTTTTGAAACACACAATTTTATTTTCAATATGAGAAAAATCCATACGGTTTAAAACTCAGGAAAAAAAACACTTAAAATTCTGTTCCCTCCAGCCCCCTAGATAACCACTTTTCTTAATTTTTTGTTTATGCGAAACATCATTTCTAAACCATTTCTTCACTGTTCATTTATAAAACTGTCAAGTGTCATCTGAGTTCAAAGAAGAAACAGAAAAAAACCAGGCAACTAAATATGACTTTCCTGGTGAGCTGCTTTTCCTAGTGACACCCTGCTGTAGCCTTAGTTTCCTTCTTAGTCCGGTCATCTAAGCACTTGCTGACTTCATTTTGCCCTGCTCTGAGGAGATTTCCCTCTATGCTCGTGCCCCTTTCATATAAAATCTCGAGTCCCCTTCAGCATTCCATCACAAACTGCCTTCTTTTTTCCTGAGAACTCCTGCGTGCTCTCCACCTCTTTCATCTAGTTTCTCCTTCCTCATTTTTACATTCACTTGCCCCTGTCAGTTCCTGTTGGCCTGTGCTGGATGAAAACAGTTGCCAAACTTCCTTGCCCCAAGAACATCTGTCTCCTTCTGGCCCGCTACTCTCCATCCCCTCTCCCTATATGTCTTCACCTAGTTTACACAGAAAATGCCACAACAAGTGAATGTTACTTTTTGAACAGCACTGAATTTGAAATACTGAAGTTAATATATTAGTACAGGGAGACAATTACAGGTGAAACCTCTTGGTAGATGTTGTTAGTTTTCTACACCACCGAGGCTTTTTCTCTGTTTCTCTTGAAGCAAACAGTCTCAAGAAGTGTCTAATTTCATTTTCTGTGCACAAGCTCTTTAAGATCTAACATTAGAAAGGAAAGGGTCCAGAAAGAATAACCAATCTATTATCCTAATATAACATATGAGGAAACAGATTTTGTGAGAGAGTAAATGGTTTGTCCGAAGTTACACAGCTAGTACATGTCAGAGCCAAAACTGAAATGAGGTTTCCAGATTTCTGGTTCAATACTTTACCCCATTATTCTAAAGTGTCTTGACGGTACTACTAACTTTAGGGGGAAGAAATCCAATGAAACCCTAGAAAGTTCCTGTCCTTACCTGACATGGAGAGAGACGAGGAAACGTCAACTGAGGACACACAGGATGAGGAGACGATACTGGAGGATGTCTGGGTGGCAGAAGCCAAAGGGCGCATGTGTCCAGTACAGAGGTTACTGATCACTGGCCACTGGCCACTGGCGATGATTCGAGTTTATTGACACACAACTCCATGGAAACCCCAAGATTCTACCACGTGGCAGTAGGTTGGTGGGCAAATGATGTCACAAAACAGGCAGTTTAAAGGTATCCAGTAGCCAATAGGGAGGTCAAATTTCCAACAGGAAGGTGAGATTGGACGGAGAGAGTGGCAGGAGCAGCATCTAAATGTCTGAACTCTGGGGAGGTTCAATACTGCAAGGCAGACATGATAGTTCCACGTTCCCCTGGATCATCTCAGTGCTTCTTATAGATGTTCATTAATATAATTAACTAAGAGTCATTTATATTTTGTATGTTATTTTTAATGGAATATATAATCTTATACATTTCTAAGTAGATATTACATATTCAGTTAATTAATATCCTTGGGGAGGAAGGAAAGGGACACATAGTGTAAGCAATAGCAGTTGTTCTGAAACTATTTCAGTTATTTTGCTTAGTGAAATTACTGCAACTTTCAGGGAGCAAAGGAAGGGATTAAAGGGCTCTTTCTGTGCCTTGGTTGAAGACTAGGGTGAGTGTGCCTTGTAGGGAATGATGTAATCCACGGCTCTTCTCTTAGTTTCTTTTCCTTGAATCCTACCTTCCTTGGGCTGGGCTGGGCTGGGCCGGGCCAGGTGGCGCCAGATCGGACTTGCAACTCTCTTCTGCTCTCCTTTCTTCCCCTTCATTTTAGGCATTGTTTCTGAGATGAGCCTTGATGTTGCCTTCTTATACTCGTGGATGTTACTTCCTGCAAACTTCAAGAAGCAGCGGTCTTCCCTTCAATGCCCCGATGCTTTGAATAATGGACTCTGCCTAGTCTAAGCCAACACCAGAGTGGTAGAAGATACAGGTAATTGCAGACGTTCCTTCTTCTGGTCTGTGGTCACAATTCTTTTGCCCATAAGTTGCTACCTCTGGCTCCTTGCCCTTCTTCATAGACATTCTGCCATCCTGCTCTTTTATACGTGGGAAGCATTTGGGATGTTTTCTATTTTCTCACTCGAGAGAATCCAGTGTGGCAGATACTGTAGCTTCCTCTCCCTTGAAAACAGCCACTGGAGAATCTTGGGCATCTAGGATTTTTCCTATGCCATGCTTGAGTGCAATGCCAGGCAAAATGAAGAGAAGAATACTTAGAGAAAGAAGACATCGATGGAAAATAGGGAACGGGTAAGGCAAGGGCACAGGAAAAAAGAGACTCGTGTACTTTTTGGTTTCTGTAAAAAACAAGTTGACATTCTTTGGCCTCATTTTGTACTAGCAGAACAGACAATTCAATGTGTGTGTGTGTGTGTGTGTGTGTGTGTGTGTGTGTGTGTGTGTGTGTGTGTGTGTGTGTGTGTGTGTGTGTGTAGATAAATGTTTTTGACGTGTATAGGTTTTATGTAGCTAGAGAATCCAGAAGCTGCCATGGATTTGTACACTGAAGAGAATAGTCATAAATGGATTTGCTTTTTTTGTTTTATGTCATATTACCTAATGTATGCCATTCATTATTATGTTTGTAGAATAGGGATTGTTTCTAAATGCTTTGGTTTTTCTACATGTTTTTTTTCCACCCCTAGTCCTATGTTTCAAAAATCCAACCTGGAAGACATATTGCATGTTCTTTTCTCTTGATTAGCTTATATTGAAACATCACAAACTAACTTGACCTGATGGATTTTGTGGAGAAAATTAAAGAGGGGTCTGTGAAAAAGGCATTTTGGTGAGCTATACCACATTAAGTGTGGTGTAACTTATGTGCCTGAGCATAAAGAACAGATGTTGCTGTCAGCCCACTTGGCCTGGTTGCCTTTGTTTTTGTTCCCCTGTTTAGTGCTTTTCTCACCACCTTCTCTTGTGACAATGATAAAGTGAGTTAAGACTGAGTTGCTAACGGTTGATATGTGGATTAAGCTGGTTTGGGGGAGGAAATGCGTGGCTAGAATCATTTTTCTTGGTGGCAAGCTTTCAGGCACGCCTAGAAATATCGTTATGGGGACTTTTCTAGTGGCAGTTAGAAGGTAGCATTCGATACAAGATGCTAAGAGCCCGGAAGAAGATACATTGATAGGTGGGACCTGTAACGATCAGTATTGCTTTTATAGACTTATTTTTCCCATCTCTTCCCGTCATGCTCCTACTGCTTCTTACGCAATTTCAGTGATTGTATGTGTGCATCTGTGGGGGTGATGCTTATCTGAGAAGAAATTGTGAAAGGTGTGGCAGGGTAGACATATGGTTTAAGTTTCCAAGTGTTTTTCCCTTTGAGCTTAGCTTCCCCTCTCACATAGCTTACTTCCATAATACTAACATGGAATGTGAGGCTAACAATGTATACGAAGTGTCTGCAAGCCAAGCAGTGTCTATTTTCTCTATGGTCACACAGAAATCAATGGCATCCATAGCTACTACATGTTTGGGTGGGTGATATGGATAGGGAGATGCGTGGTAAGAACAACAACGTGTTTACATAGGAAAATGCTCAGTTGCAACATTCAATTCTATTTAGGCAAATGCTTCTCATAGTTTGGTCTCTCCTGGTTCCTTGCCTCTGTCACGATTTTCTCTCCACAGTTTCTAGCCACTTAACTCTAGCTCCCAGTCTCAGCATCATCTTAACCTCCAAAATGAATCTCAAATTTAGGAGGAAGAACCTAAAGAGCTTCAGTCTAACACTCTGGAACTTCGTTACGTCCTACCCTGACTAAAGCCTCCGTTTTCATAGTCAGGGTGTTATCTTGTTCCAGAGACCCATTCCCTGCATTTCGTACCCATCAGGATAGCTGGGCTTGTCTCAGTGTAACATCCCCAGACCTAAATGACATGAATCAGAACGAAAAGAGCTAAGAGAACTCAGTACACAATTAAAAATTTTAAATATTCTAAGAACTAAACACCAAACTAAACGCAACACAAGGGTAAATGAAAACACAAGAAATACTTTAAAATGAAAAAGAAGATGATAGAAATGATTCTAGAGAAATGGCAAGTATAAAAGGTAAGCAAAAAAAGCCAGGACAGTTCTGAAAAGGGTAGTGCAAATAAACAGAAGCATTTAGAATAACACAAAAATGATATTTCAAGTCAGTCGGACGGATTACTCAATAAATTGGGATGCGTACCTCATGTTGGGCTACATATAAATAAGTTCTCTGGAAGGATCCAAAAAGTGGCAAAAGTAGATGTCTCTGAGGGAGGGGTGAAGTGCTTGGCTGAGAAATGGGGAAAATGGTGAATTTCCACTGAATAGCCTTTTGCATCTTTCTAATGTTCTGTCATGTCAATCTATTACCTCTCAAGTCTGAATGCCTGGGTTCAAATTGCTCCCCCAATTGCTAGCACTTAATTTTGGGCAAATGCTTGACACTATCGCTTTATCTGTGAAATGGGGTGAGTACCTTAGCCAGGTGCTGCCTGGCACAGAATAAACTCTCTCTACATGTAAAGGACTAAAGAAACAACCCAGTGTCCAGCAGCTCTTGAACAGATGAACTGAGGTGGTATGTCCAGAAAATAGAATATTCTGCAGTCGTGAAAAGGAATGACATAGTGACAGTCTACAACACGGATGAACGTGCAAACATTATGCTGAGTGAAAGGAGCCAGATACCAAAGGTTACACTATGTGATTCCATTTACAGCATGTATATGAAATGTCTCCAAAAGGCAAATCAGTAGAAATTGCCGGTTGCCTGGAGCAGGAGTAGGAGGGAGGGGGTAGAGAGGACTCTTTTAGGATGATGAAAATGGTATGGATGAGGCAGTGGTGATGGGTGCACAACCTTGTGAATGTACGAAGTGCCACCGAACTGTGCGCTTCTAAGCGGTCGATTTTACGTTGAGCGAATTATACCTCAAAGACCAGTTTTACTGCTGTAAAGTACTAACTCTCCCGTGGTGACGATCGGCTGCCGCATTTCTCCCTTGCCCCCCTCCCTGCCTTTCCTGCGCTCCCCCCGCCGTCTCCCACCCGGTCTCCCTCCCGCGCGCGCCACCAGGACGCCCGATGAGCGCTCTGGACCTTTGGGCGCCCGCGTTCAGAGCCATCGGAGGGCCACCAAGTGGGCACGCGCACCCCCGCTCTCACCTAGAAATGGAAGCTCCGGGACGAGTTTTCTCCAGCGTTTCGGTTGATGGGGATGGTCCGGGAAGGCAGCAGGCGCCCGTGTCGGTGGAGAACTTGCTGGGCTTTTCACCTTAATATTCAGGCCCCTCCAGAAACTGATCTCGTCCACCCAAAACCTCCAGATGCTGTGCTCTGAAAGCCAGGTTGACCTCCTGTGGGCGCTTGCAAACACTGAGGACTTGGGGGGCTCGTAGGCTTCCAATGGAGGCCTTGCTCCTTTGCGTGCAATGCGACCCCAGCCCCAGCTGAACCTGCTACTGAAGTGGCAGGGTGATAAATAATATTGGCCTTGCACGTTGCCAAGGTTAACTGAAGTAATACATCTTTCCGGCCCGGTTCATAGGTGTTGAGTGCATAGAGATTTATATTCCAAGCCCTGTTTTGGGTGAGCCTCATGCTGCTGCGATTCACTTTGCTAGGCCCCAGGTTATCACCTGCCTGCAGGAAATCTGTGAGCTCTTGCCACTCCCCTGGTAGATTCCCCTGTGTTTAGTATTCACCTTTCCCAGCTCTATTCACACATGCATAAGGTAACCCAAACCCGTTGGAGATATGTCCTGATCGTATTTTCTCAAAAGCTATCTGGTAGGTCATGAGACATAAAGCCATCCTGTGTCAGAGATTTTTTACATTTCTTCTGTTCAGCCCAGACTGCTCTTCAGCCTTCTTCAACTTTATCCAAATTTTACTCTTTTCACCTAACCTCAGACTCTGCATCTCACTTTTGCCATTTCTCCTATTTCTGATTCTTTCTATGAGCCCATAAAATCTCTCCCCTTATGGCCTTCCTAGTCCTGAACTGGGCTGCTTCCTCTCTCCTCAGGTCTTATCCCTTTATTTCCTGTTCTTCCACCCAAGTTTCCTTTCCTTCTCTCTAAAGCAGCCTTTGATCCCCACCACGACCACCAAGGAAAAACCACAGTAAAGAGCATCGGAAAACTCAACAGGCTTTTTTATTACTCAGCTATTAATTCTAGGACATGTGTTTATTCAGTTTCATTAAGGTTTAAAAATATATCAGAAGAGGGAAATTTGTATCTATCTATCTATGTGCATATTATATCTATCTATATTCCTATCTATCTATCTATATCTATCTTGTGTCTATCTCCATATATATGCGGAAAACCAGCTGGTACCCAAAGTGGCACCAACAATCTTAGAAGCTCTTATTTTGCATAGCCATAGTATCTACCCATTTCCATCTCTTTTTCCCTCTCGATGAAATACTGCACTTTCCCCAAAGATGTACATTTGGCAGCATTCTCACGCTCGTGCTCAGCCAGCTTCTTCATGGCCTCGCGCTCTGGCCTCTGCTCTTTTGTAATGGGTGTTGACATTTCTGGCTCAGGAACATTTGGATTCCTCCATGGAATTCGTTGGTAGCGCAAGTCTTGGAGTGGATATTGGGTTTGAGGCTTGGGTGGTGGCTGGAGTTTGGTCACAGCAGTGGAAACGGGCCCCTGCCGCAGAGAAGTTCAGGATGATGTTTTGTCGGGTGCGGGCCCAGAAGCAGCCCTCTGAGGGACACTGGGCGACCTAGGGTTGGTCAAACCTGGTTGGGTTGTGTTGATTGGAATTGGCTGAGCTGGCCTGGCAGGACCTGTCAAGGATGCATTGGCAGGAGCTGGTTGGGATGGATTGGCTGAGTTAGTAGCACCAGGCTGGGCAGAGTAAGCCATAGCAGGCCTATGTGAGGCCAGAGACTGTGGCCTCCGAGGAGCAGGTCGAGGTCGAGGCCTGTCCAGGGTCAGAAAAGGCAAAGGTATCAGCCTGACCTTCCCAGGAGGTGGCAGCTCAAACTGGGATGGAGATGGAGACTCCTCTTCAGCACTGCCATCTCGTTTCTGGGCCTTGACTTGAGTTTTCTCAGGACTTTTACCCTTCCATGGGGTATCCGGCTGTCGTTTGATAGCTCGGGCTGGCTGGGGTTCTCTGGTGTTGCTAGAGTTTCCTAGGGCCCGAGAGGAAGAGAGCCCAGCTTTCTTGTCATTCTTCCTCCCCAGTGCATGAAAAACCTGCACAGACTCCAGCATGTGCATGCCTAGGCTGCTTCGAGGCTTTTTGAAGACCTCTTGGCTAAGGTCAGATTGATTTTTCTTCCGCTTCATCCTGGGAATAGTTGGCTTCCCTTCTGCCTGGACTTTGTTCCCTGGCTGCTTACTCTCTTCAGCTTTCCTGGACTGATTTTCTCTTGATCTTTCGTTTTTTTCCTGCCTGTGGCTCTTAGTTTTACTCACCCTGCTAGAGGCACCATTCTCAGGTTCGCTCTTAGGATGCTTGACCGCATTCACAGGAGCCCTGTCACTGGCTGCAGCACTGCAAACAACCACTTCTTCCCCTAACAGGCACTCTGGGTTCTTTGGCTGGCTTTTGGCTCTGGGAGCACCACTCATATGCTCAGAGGCTTTACGCCTGTTCTTCCTGACCTGATTGAAGGGACCCGTTATGGTACTCGTCTTGTCCTGCACCTGATTCATCTTGATGGCTCTGGTGTCTTTGGCTTTGATGGCTGTGAGATCGTTGGATTGGTCAAGATATTTCAAGGAATTCAAGAGCTGGGGAAGGTGAATATCTTCCACCAGTTTAGGGGTGTTCTGAAAACCACTGCTGGGCTCAATCCCATTTTCAAGTGTCCCTTGGTCCTCAAGACTAAGGCTGTTCTTTCCGAGACTGGCATTGTCAGGACCAGGAGGCTCCTTTTGTCCAGGAGGATCAATGCACGCCAGAATCTGCTGAATGTCAGGGATTTCTAAAGGGAGTAGTGGAAGATCTTGGTTTTCTATTGGGATGTGGTCGTCATCCAGAGGCTTCGAAACCTTGGTTTTCATCTCATCCGAATTCTTATGCTCTGCTTGTTCCTTGCTTGAAGGTTGCAATCCCAGGGAAGTCTCCATCCCAAAGGAAGATTCCATCACTACAAAGGAATCAAGGAAAAACTCAGTCCCTGGGTAAGTGAGATACTCCCCCTACATACATACACAGCAATCAGGCACCTTCCAACAGTGGGCAAGGCATTTCCACTAGCTCTTCTTAAGGACCATGGACAGGACCTTGTGTTAAAAGATAGGCAGGGACCGGTCTACTTTGCTTGTGATCATTTGATCTCATGGTTTGTCGGTTTTCTTGGTATTTCATAGGGTTGTGGTAAGTGTCTAAAAAGTGAACGTGATTTTTGAACTATGAAATGTTTTATACAGCCTAGTATTCTCATATACAGTCCTTTCAATTCTCTCCACTCTTCTGAGGGAATAAGAAGACTTCATGTCAAGGACCGGGACAGAGAGTGGAGCCCTTGCTCATGAAATACACAAGCAAGGACGCATTCTGAGCCGGCTTGCTATGGGCAGGATCTCTGAACACAAGGTCTGAAATCCTGGTGTACATTAAGGGAAATTAAACTGTCACTACCACATAAGAATTCTGAAGTGCCTTCCAAAGAGACTAAAGCAGTAGATCAGGGAAGGCCCTTAATTACAGTGTGGTGGTGTAGGGAGACTGAGGAGCACGGCAGCAAAGAGTGAGGCATCCCTTGGTGTGTTCTTGATGTTCTCTTGTGTGTAGCATAGATGGCATTGTAGTATCCCACCTTCCCACCTATATAGAGTCTGAAAGTGGAGAGCACTGAGCAATGGTGGTGGTTAAACTCTCAGGACCTAAACTCTACCTATCTGTGGACTCACCACTTCTCAGCTGCAGACGTGACCCTCCTTTGCAATGCTGACTTAAGTCCTCTCCCTTCTTGCTGTTTGGACTCACCTTGAAAAGGTATTTCTGCCATGGATTGAGCGGACACCGAGTTGTAGGTTCCAGACGTGGAGACTGGTGTTAGGACATTTGTGGCCTGAAACTCCTCCAGCACCATCACTATCTCTGGTTGAGGGGCAGAGGCCCTGCTTCCCGTGTATGACACAGAGCCATAGGACTGCAGGCAGGGGCCAAGCTCTCCACACAGTAGAGGCCCCAATTTGCCTTGATTATAGTAAAACATCTGGCTTCCTTCCTGGTAGGGAAGTGACAGGCAATGTCCCTGATTTGGAATCTGAGATGGTGTCCCCTGAACAAGGCTGGCAGACAGTGATGGATACACAGGGACCACAGTATTGGCAACTGAAGTTTTATCATACTGGGCTGCCATAGACGTGGCAGAAACAGCTGTGTCTAGGTCAATGACAATCACAGTGTAGTCTTCAAGTGATGATGACTTCTTTTCAGTGCTTCCTATGGTATCCCACTTAAGAATACCTGGATAGGAGGCAGCTGAAGTGGAGATCTGGCTCAGGCCAGTCACCCCAGACAACATAGCTGTGCTAGAATGTGGGTAAGGGTAGGCACTACCTATGAGTGGCTGGAAAGAGGTGCCAGAGGCTGATGGCAGTAGCCATGCCGAATTGACAGCTGGTGCACGGGTGCTGGAAAAGTTGCAGACACTTCCTTTTATGGAAACTGCATTGTTCACCACAGGAAGAGAGAGCTGAAGAGAATTTGAAGCTCCAAGTACAGATGGATTTTGGAAATTTTCTGCAGGAAACAAAAGGGCGATGAAAGATCGATGAGATTGATAAACTTTCACTTTCTTTAAGGAACAGCATTATGTTAAGCTTGTTGCAATCAGGAAGTCTCTAATACCAATGCTCACTGAGATACCAAAAATCAAAGCTGATGATGTCCGTAAGTGCTGGAACACTTTGGTACTCTTCTGAGGAACTGCCTCTGCTCCAAGCTGGGCACAGATGTGCAGAAGACCCAAGTGGTCTGCTACATATGTTGTTCCCAGGTTAGAAGCAAACTTCTCCCTGCCCTGTCTTTCCCTTCAGCGGGTACTAGCATGGTCTCGTAATTATCTCCTAGAATCGAGGCATTTCAGAAGTAGGAGGCCCTTAGCAAACTTCAGTTTGAACATTCTCATATTACAAGTGAGGAAACTGAGGCTCACAGAGGTCAGATTGACTTAGTCAGGTTCTCTCATTTTGTTAGTATCATTACCAGGTTACAGACCCTGACTCCATTGCTAGTAGTCTTGCTCTGAGCAAAGGCCAGAAACAGGGAGAAATACAACGTTAAATACAGGCAATTTTATTTTGTCCATTAGAAAACTGTACAGCTACTACTATTGTAATCTTCGGTCTCATTTTGCTTGGGTAGGTCACATGCCATTTCCTAGAGTTCACATGTAAGCCCGTCCAGTTGGTAAATGTAAAGGACCATTCTTTACCCTCTTCAAACCTAGCTTCTGATCCAAAGTCAAAATGACTACCTGAGTGTTTCTCAAGAAATGCTTTTGGGAAAAAAAAAAAACGTTATTGAAACTCTTTGAACTTTAGGTTACTCATCTAAAAAGTGATCATCATAATAATACCGGGTATCATTCATATATGTATGAAGGTAATACATATGACTTGTAGAAAGGGAGATCATGAAGTTCTGGAAAGACAATACGACAAAAATCATGAAAAACGCATAACAACCCACTACGAAAAGGAACACATAGGTATTAATGAAAGTTGAGCTATAATGACTACAGCAGGAATGAAAGCTTAGTAATTTTAATCAAAAATGAAGTTCTGTTACCATAGATGTAATATTATGAAAGTGAATATTGGCTCCTCTACTTCAGACAATACTGCTAACCAAGAACAGACCACGAAAGAAGGTGACTTTGAATGAACCAATACACATAGACAGAGCAGCCATATTAATATAAAGGTGTAATTAGCAGGAAAATGCAGTAAATGCGAATGTATAGGGAGCCATAATATCTGCCGGCAAATATTTTAATAAAAACTGGTAAAAGCAGAGGGCAAAACAATAACCATAAAGGAATTCCTTTATTGTGCTCATTCCTATTTCTCTGAATATTACCCAGCAAGTAGCAGATATTAATCCTAGTTGAAATAGATAGTTCAATTGATAGAGCCACATAAGGAGAAAGAAAAGTATCATGAAGGTTTTTATATTTATCCTGCAAACATAGATTATAATCATCGTCAACATCTAAGAAAATGTCTCCCCAAAGCCTAAAAAGATCACCTAAACAGAATCCAGTTTTAAAAACAACCCAAAGGACTCCACGAATTTGTTTGGATAAAAGCGAAATTACAGATGTGGTGCTTGACTTTTTCTTTTTCTTCTGAGGTAGGTCGTTCTTTATATTCTTAAGTCTAAAAATGGTTAATGACTGTTCATCAGTACGCACTCTGATTCAGGAAGAAAATAATTGTAAAGATGAAAAGCAGCCTTTACTTGACACCTACTTAGCACGCAAAGGAATTTGTCCTTCTGATGCAAGTTAGGATACATCATTTTTGAAACACACAATTTTATTTTCAATATGAGAAAAATCCATACGGTTTAAAACTCAGGAAAAAAAACACTTAAAATTCTGTTCCCTCCAGCCCCCTAGATAACCACTTTTCTTAATTTTTTGTTTATGCGAAACATCATTTCTAAACCATTTCTTCACTGTTCATTTATAAAACTGTCAAGTGTCATCTGAGTTCAAAGAAGAAACAGAAAAAAACCAGGCAACTAAATATGACTTTCCTGGTGAGCTGCTTTTCCTAGTGACACCCTGCTGTAGCCTTAGTTTCCTTCTTAGTCCGGTCATCTAAGCACTTGCTGACTTCATTTTGCCCTGCTCTGAGGAGATTTCCCTCTATGCTCGTGCCCCTTTCATATAAAATCTCGAGTCCCCTTCAGCATTCCATCACAAACTGCCTTCTTTTTTCCTGAGAACTCCTGCGTGCTCTCCACCTCTTTCATCTAGTTTCTCCTTCCTCATTTTTACATTCACTTGCCCCTGTCAGTTCCTGTTGGCCTGTGCTGGATGAAAACAGTTGCCAAACTTCCTTGCCCCAAGAACATCTGTCTCCTTCTGGCCCGCTACTCTCCATCCCCTCTCCCTATATGTCTTCACCTAGTTTACACAGAAAATGCCACAACAAGTGAATGTTACTTTTTGAACAGCACTGAATTTGAAATACTGAAGTTAATATATTAGTACAGGGAGACAATTACAGGTGAAACCTCTTGGTAGATGTTGTTAGTTTTCTACACCACCGAGGCTTTTTCTCTGTTTCTCTTGAAGCAAACAGTCTCAAGAAGTGTCTAATTTCATTTTCTGTGCACAAGCTCTTTAAGATCTAACATTAGAAAGGAAAGGGTCCAGAAAGAATAACCAATCTATTATCCTAATATAACATATGAGGAAACAGATTTTGTGAGAGAGTAAATGGTTTGTCCGAAGTTACACAGCTAGTACATGTCAGAGCCAAAACTGAAATGAGGTTTCCAGATTTCTGGTTCAATACTTTACCCCATTATTCTAAAGTGTCTTGACGGTACTACTAACTTTAGGGGGAAGAAATCCAATGAAACCCTAGAAAGTTCCTGTCCTTACCTGACATGGAGAGAGACGAGGAAACGTCAACTGAGGACACACAGGATGAGGAGACGATACTGGAGGATGTCTGGGTGGCAGAAGCCAAAGGGCGCATGTGTCCAGTACAGAGGTTACTGATCACTGGCCACTGGCCACTGGCGATGATTCGAGTTTATTGACACACAACTCCATGGAAACCCCAAGATTCTACCACGTGGCAGTAGGTTGGTGGGCAAATGATGTCACAAAACAGGCAGTTTAAAGGTATCCAGTAGCCAATAGGGAGGTCAAATTTCCAACAGGAAGGTGAGATTGGACGGAGAGAGTGGCAGGAGCAGCATCTAAATGTCTGAACTCTGGGGAGGTTCAATACTGCAAGGCAGACATGATAGTTCCACGTTCCCCTGGATCATCTCAGTGCTTCTTATAGATGTTCATTAATATAATTAACTAAGAGTCATTTATATTTTGTATGTTATTTTTAATGGAATATATAATCTTATACATTTCTAAGTAGATATTACATATTCAGTTAATTAATATCCTTGGGGAGGAAGGAAAGGGACACATAGTGTAAGCAATAGCAGTTGTTCTGAAACTATTTCAGTTATTTTGCTTAGTGAAATTACTGCAACTTTCAGGGAGCAAAGGAAGGGATTAAAGGGCTCTTTCTGTGCCTTGGTTGAAGACTAGGGTGAGTGTGCCTTGTAGGGAATGATGTAATCCACGGCTCTTCTCTTAGTTTCTTCTCCTTGAATCCTACCTTCCTTGGGCTGGGCTGTGCTGGGCCGGGCCAGGTGGCGCCAGATCGGACTTGCAACTCTCTTCTGCTCTCCTTTCTTCCCCTTCATTTTAGGCATTGTTTCTGAGATGAGCCTTGATGTTGCCTTCTTATACTCGTGGATGTTACTTCCTGCAAACTTCAAGAAGCAGCGGTCTTCCCTTCAATGCCCCGATGCTTTGAATAATGGACTCTGCCTAGTCTAAGCCAACACCAGAGTGGTAGAAGAAACAGGTAATTGCAGACGTTCCTTCTTCTGGTCTGTGGTCACAATTCTTTTGCCCATAAGTTGCTACCTCTGGCTCCTTGCCCTTCTTCATAGACATTCTGCCATCCTGCTCTTTTATACGTGGGAAGCATTTGGGATGTTTTCTATTTTCTCACTCGAGAGAATCCAGTGTGGCAGATACTGTAGCTTCCTCTCCCTTGAAAACAGCCACTGGAGAATCTTGGGCATCTAGGATTTTTCCTATGCCATGCTTGAGTGCAATGCCAGGCAAAATGAAGAGAAGAATACTTAGAGAAAGAAGACATCGATGGAAAATAGGGAACGGGTAAGGCAAGGGCACAGGAAAAAAGAGACTCGTGTACTTTTTGGTTTCTGTAAAAAACAAGTTGACATTCTTTGGCCTCATTTTGTACTAGCAGAACAGACAATTCAATGTGTGTGTGTGTGTGTGTGTGTGTGTGTGTGTGTGTGTGTGTGTGTGTGTGTGTGTGTGTGTGTGTGTGTGTGTGTGTAGATAAATGTTTTTGACGTGTATAGGTTTTATGTAGCTAGAGAATCCAGAAGCTGCCATGGATTTGTACACTGAAGAGAATAGTCATAAATGGATTTGCTTTTTTTGTTTTATGTCATATTACCTAATGTATGCCATTCATTATTATGTTTGTAGAATAGGGATTGTTTCTAAATGCTTTGGTTTTTCTACATGTTTTTTTTCCACCCCTAGTCCTATGTTTCAAAAATCCAACCTGGAAGACATATTGCATGTTCTTTTCTCTTGATTAGCTTATATTGAAACATCACAAACTAACTTGACCTGATGGATTTTGTGGAGAAAATTAAAGAGGGGTCTGTGAAAAAGGCATTTTGGTGAGCTATACCACATTAAGTGTGGTGTAACTTATGTGCCTGAGCATAAAGAACAGATGTTGCTGTCAGCCCACTTGGCCTGGTTGCCTTTGTTTTTGTTCCCCTGTTTAGTGCTTTTCTCACCACCTTCTCTTGTGACAATGATAAAGTGAGTTAAGACTGAGTTGCTAACGGTTGATATGTGGATTAAGCTGGTTTGGGGGAGGAAATGCGTGGCTAGAATCATTTTTCTTGGTGGCAAGCTTTCAGGCACGCCTAGAAATATCGTTATGGGGACTTTTCTAGTGGCAGTTAGAAGGTAGCATTCGATACAAGATGCTAAGAGCCCGGAAGAAGATACATTGATAGGTGGGACCTGTAACGATCAGTATTGCTTTTATAGACTTATTTTTCCCATCTCTTCCCGTCATGCTCCTACTGCTTCTTACGCAATTTCAGTGATTGTATGTGTGCATCTGTGGGGGTGATGCTTATCTGAGAAGAAATTGTGAAAGGTGTGGCAGGGTAGACATATGGTTTAAGTTTCCAAGTGTTTTTCCCTTTGAGCTTAGCTTCCCCTCTCACATAGCTTACTTCCATAATACTAACATGGAATGTGAGGCTAACAATGTATACGAAGTGTCTGCAAGCCAAGCAGTGTCTATTTTCTCTATGGTCACACAGAAATCAATGGCATCCATAGCTACTACATGTTTGGGTGGGTGATATGGATAGGGAGATGCGTGGTAAGAACAACAACGTGTTTACATAGGAAAATGCTCAGTTGCAACATTCAATTCTATTTAGGCAAATGCTTCTCATAGTTTGGTCTCTCCTGGTTCCTTGCCTCTGTCACGATTTTCTCTCCACAGTTTCTAGCCACTTAACTCTAGCTCCCAGTCTCAGCATCATCTTAACCTCCAAAATGAATCTCAAATTTAGGAGGAAGAACCTAAAGAGCTTCAGTCTAACACTCTGGAACTTCGTTACGTCCTACCCTGACTAAAGCCTCCGTTTTCATAGTCAGGGTGTTATCTTGTTCCAGAGACCCATTCCCTGCATTTCGTACCCATCAGGATAGCTGGGCTTGTCTCAGTGTAACATCCCCAGACCTAAATGACATGAATCAGAACGAAAAGAGCTGAGAGAACTCAGTACACAATTAAAAATTTTAAATATTCTAAGAACTAAACACCAAACTAAACGCAACACAAGGGTAAATGAAAACACAAGAAATACTTTAAAATGAAAAAGAAGATGATAGAAATGATTCTAGAGAAATGGCAAGTATAAAAGGTAAGCAAAAAAAGCCAGGACAGTTCTGAAAAGGGTAGTGCAAATAAACAGAAGCATTTAGAATAACACAAAAATGATATTTCAAGTCAGTCGGACGGATTACTCAATAAATTGGGATGCGTACCTCATGTTGGGCTACATATAAATAAGTTCTCTGGAAGGATCCAAAAAGTGGCAAAAGTAGATGTCTCTGAGGGAGGGGTGAAGTGCTTGGCTGAGAAATGGGGAAAATGGTGAATTTCCACTGAATAGCCTTTTGCATCTTTCTAATGTTCTGTCATGTCAATCTATTACCTCTCAAGTCTGAATGCCTGGGTTCAAATTGCTCCCCCAATTGCTAGCACTTAATTTTGGGCAAATGCTTGACACTATCGCTTTATCTGTGAAATGGGGTGAGTACCTTAGCCAGGTGCTGCCTGGCACAGAATAAACTCTCTCTACATGTAAAGGACTAAAGAAACAACCCAGTGTCCAGCAGCTCTTGAACAGATGAACTGAGGTGGTATGTCCAGAAAATAGAATATTCTGCAGTCGTGAAAAGGAATGACATAGTGACAGTCTACAACATGGATGAACTTGCAAACATTATGCTGAGTGAAAGGAGCCAGATACCAAAGGTTACACTATGTGATTCCATTTACAGCATGTATATGAAATGTCTCCAAAAGGCAAATCAGTAGAAATTGCCGGTTGCCTGGAGCAGGAGTAGGAGGGAGGGGGTAGAGAGGACTCTTTTAGGATGATGAAAATGGTATGGATGAGGCAGTGGTGATGGGTGCACAACCTTGTGAATGTACGAAGTGCCACCGAACTGTGCGCTTCTAAGCGGTCGATTTTACGTTGAGCGAATTATACCTCAAAGACCAGTTTTACTGCTGTAAAGTACTAACTCTCCCGTGGTGACGATCGGCTGCCGCATTTCTCCCTTGCCCCCCTCCCTGCCTTTCCTGCGCTCCCCCCGCCGTCTCCCACCCGGTCTCCCTCCCGCGCGCGCCACCAGGACGCCCGATGAGCGCTCTGGACCTTTGGGCGCCCGCGTTCAGAGCCATCGGAGGGCCACCAAGTGGGCACGCGCACCCCCGCTCTCACCTAGAAATGGAAGCTCCGGGACGAGTTTTCTCCAGCGTTTCGGTTGATGGGGATGGTCCGGGAAGGCAGCAGGCGCCCGTGTCGGTGGAGAACTTGCTGGGCTTTTCACCTTAATATTCAGGCCCCTCCAGAAACTGATCTCGTCCACCCAAAACCTCCAGATGCTGTGCTCTGAAAGCCAGGTTGACCTCCTGTGGGCGCTTGCAAACACTGAGGACTTGGGGGGCTCGTAGGCTTCCAATGGAGGCCTTGCTCCTTTGCGTGCAATGCGACCCCAGCCCCAGCTGAACCTGCTACTGAAGTGGCAGGGTGATAAATAATATTGGCCTTGCACGTTGCCAAGGTTAACTGAAGTAATACATCTTTCCGGCCCGGTTCATAGGTGTTGAGTGCATAGAGATTTATATTCCAAGCCCTGTTTTGGGTGAGCCTCATGCTGCTGCGATTCACTTTGCTAGGCCCCAGGTTATCACCTGCCTGCAGGAAATCTGTGAGCTCTTGCCACTCCCCTGGTAGATTCCCCTGTGTTTAGTATTCACCTTTCCCAGCTCTATTCACACATGCATAAGGTAACCCAAACCCGTTGGAGATATGTCCTGATCGTATTTTCTCAAAAGCTATCTGGTAGGTCATGAGACATAAAGCCATCCTGTGTCAGAGATTTTTTACATTTCTTCTGTTCAGCCCAGACTGCTCTTCAGCCTTCTTCAACTTTATCCAAATTTTACTCTTTTCACCTAACCTCAGACTCTGCATCTCACTTTTGCCATTTCTCCTATTTCTGATTCTTTCTATGAGCCCATAAAATCTCTCCCCTTATGGCCTTCCTAGTCCTGAACTGGGCTGCTTCCTCTCTCCTCAGGTCTTATCCCTTTATTTCCTGTTCTTCCACCCAAGTTTCCTTTCCTTCTCTCTAAAGCAGCCTTTGATCCCCACCACGACCACCAAGGAAAAACCACAGTAAAGAGCATCGGAAAACTCAACAGGCTTTTTTATTACTCAGCTATTAATTCTAGGACATGTGTTTATTCAGTTTCATTAAGGTTTAAAAATATATCAGAAGAGGGAAATTTGTATCTATCTATCTATGTGCATATTATATCTATCTATATTCCTATCTATCTATCTATATCTATCTTGTGTCTATCTCCATATATATGCGGAAAACCAGCTGGTACCCAAAGTGGCACCAACAATCTTAGAAGCTCTTATTTTGCATAGCCATAGTATCTACCCATTTCCATCTCTTTTTCCCTCTCGATGAAATACTGCACTTTCCCCAAAGATGTACATTTGGCAGCATTCTCACGCTCGTGCTCAGCCAGCTTCTTCATGGCCTCGCGCTCTGGCCTCTGCTCTTTTGTAATGGGCGTTGACATTTCTGGCTCAGGAACATTTGGATTCCTCCATGGAATTCGTTGGTAGCGCAAGTCTTGGAGTGGATATTGGGTTTGAGGCTTGGGTGGTGGCTGGAGTTTGGTCACAGCAGTGGAAACGGGCCCCTGCTGCAGAGAAGTGCAGGATGATGCTTTGTCGGGTGCGGGCCCAGAAGCAGCCATCTGAGGGACACTGGGCGACCTAGGGTTGGTCAAACCTGGTTGGGTTGTGTTGATTGGAATTGGCTGAGCTGGCCTGGCAGGACCTGTCAAGGATGCATTGGCAGGAGCTGGTTGGGATGGATTGGCTGAGTTAGTAGCACCAGGCTGGGCAGAGTAAGCCATAGCAGGCCTATGTGAGGCCAGAGACTGTGGCCTCCGAGGAGCAGGTCGAGGTCGAGGCCTGTCCAGGGTCAGAAAAGGCAAAGGTATCAGCCTGACCTTCCCAGGAGGTGGCAGCTCAAACTGGGATGGAGATGGAGACTCCTCTTCAGCAATGCCATCTCGTTTCTGGGCCTTGACTTGAGTTTTCTCAGGACTTTTACCCTTCCATGGGGTATCCGGCTGTCGTTTGATAGCTCGGGCTGGCTGGGGTTCTCTGGTGTTGCTAGAGTTTCCTAGGGCCCGAGAGGAAGAGAGCCCAGCTTTCTTTTTTTTTTTTTTTTTTTTTTTTTTTTTTTTTTTTAAATTTTATTTTGTCGATATACATTGTAGCTGATTATTGCTTCCCATCACCAAAACCTCCCTCCCTTCTCCCTCCCCCCCTCCCCCCCAACAATGTCCTTTCTGTTTGCTTGTTGTATCAACTTCAAATAATTGTGGTTGTTATATCTTCTTCCCCCCCCCGGTTTGTGTGTGTGTGTGTATGTGTGTGTGTGAATTTATATATTAATTTTTAGCTCCCTCCAATAAGTGAGAACATGTGGTATTTCTCTTTCTGTGCCTGACTTGTTTCACTTAATATAATTCTCTCAAGGTCCATCCATGTTGTTGCAAATGGCAGTATTTCATTCGTTTTTATAGCTGAGTAGTATTCCATTGTGTAGATGTACCACATTTTCCGTATCCACTCATCTGATGATGGGCATTTGGGCTGGTTCCAACTCTTGGCTATTGTAAAGAGTGCTGCGATGAACATTGGGGAACAGGTATACCTTCGACTTGATGATTTCCATTCCTCTGGGTATATTCCCAACAGTGGGATGGCTGGGTCGTATGGTAGATCTATTTGCAATTGTTTAAGGAACCTCCATACCATTTTCCATAGAGGCTGCACCATTTTGCAGTCCCACCAACAATGTATGAGAGTTCCTTTTTCTCCGCAGCCTCGCCAGCATTTATCGTTCACAGTCTTTTGGATTTTAGCCATCCTAACTGGGGTTAGATGGTATCTCAATGTGGTTTTGATTTGCATTTCCCGGATGCTGAGTGATGTTGAGCATTTTTTCATATGTCTGTTGGCCATTTGGATATCTTCCTTAGAGAAATGCCTACTTAGCTCTTTTGCCCATTTTTTAATTGGGTTGCTTGTTTTCTTCTTGTAAAGTTGTTTGAGTTCCTTATATATTCTGGATATTAATCCTTTGTCAGATGTATATTTTGCAAATATTTTCTCCCACTCTGTTGGTTGTCTTTTAACTCTTTTAATTGTTTCTTTTGCTGTGCAGAAGCTTTTTAGTTTGATATAATCCCATTTGTTTATTTTTCCTTTGGTTGCCCGTGCTTTTGGGGTCGTATTCATGAAGTCTGTGCCCAGTCCTATTTCCTGAAGTGTTTCTCCTATGTTTTCTTTAAGAAGTTTTATTGTCTCAGGGTGTATATTTAAATCCTTAATCCATTTTGAGTTGATTTTAGTATACGGTGAGAGGTATGGATCTAGTTTCATTCTCCTGCATATCGATATCCAGTTATCCCAGCACCACTTGCTGAAGAGGCAGTCCCTTCGCCACTGAATAGGCTTGGTGCCTTTGTCAAAGATCAGATGGCAGTAAGTGTGTGGGTTGATTTCTGGATTCTCTATTCTATTCCATTGGTCAGTGTGTCTGTTTTTATGCCAGTACCATGCTGTTTTGGTTATTATAGCTTTGTAGTATAGCTTAAAGTCAGGTAGTGTTATGCCTCCAGCTTTATTTTTTTTGCTGAGCATTGCTTTGGCTATTCGTGGTCTTTTATTGTTCCATATAAATGTCTGAATAGTTTTTTCCATTTCTGAGAAAAATGTCTTTGGAATTTTGATGGGGATTGCATTGAATTTGTATATCACTTTGGGTAGTATGGACATTTTCACTATGTTGATTCTTCCAATCCAAGAGCATGGAATATCTTTCCATCTTCTTGTATCCTCTCTAATTTCTCTCAGCAGTGGTTTGTAGTTCTCATTATAGAGATTTTTCACATCCTTGGTTAACTCAATTCCTAAGTATTTTATTTTTTTGGTGGCTATTGTAAATGGGCAGGCTTTCTTGATTTCTCCTTCTGCATGTTCACTATTGGAGAAAAGAAATGCTACTGATTTTTGTGTGTTGATTTTGTATCCTGCTACTGTGCTGAAATCATTTATCAATTCCAACAGTTTTTTTGTAGAGGTTTTAGGCTGTTCGATATATATGATAATGTCATCTGCAAACAGGGACAGTTTGACTTCATCTTTTCCAATCTGGATGCCCTTTATTTCCTTCTCTTCTCTGATTGCTCTGGCTAGTACTTCCAACACTATGTTGAATAGGAGTGGTGAGAGTGGGCATCCTTGTCTAGTGCCTGTTCTTAAAGGAAAAGCTTTCAGCTTTTCCCCATTCAGGATGATATTGGCAGTGGGTTTGTCATATATGGCTTTAATTATGTTGAGATACTTTCCCTCTATACCTAACTTATTGAGGGTCTTTGTCATGAATGAGTGCTGAACTTTATCAAATGCTTTTTCAGCATCTATAGAGATGATCATATGGTCCTTGTGTTTGAGTTTATTAATATGGTGTATCACATTTATTGATTTGCGTATGTTGAACCAACCTTGCATCCCTGGGATGAATCCCACTTGATCGTGATGAATAATTTTTCGTATGTGTTGCTGTATTCTGTTTGCTAGTATTTTAGTGAGGATTTTTGCATCTATATTCATCAAGGATATCGGCCTGTAGTTTTCTTTTTTGGTTATATCTTTACCTGGTTTTGGTATCAGGATGATGTTTGCTTCATAGAATGAGTTTGGGAGATTTGCGTCCGTTTCAATCTTTTGGAATAGTTTGTAAAGAATCGGTGTCAATTCCTCTTTGAATGTTTGGTAAAATTCTGCTGTGAATCCATCTGGTCCTGGGCTTTTCTTTGTTGGGAGCCTTCTGATAACAGCTTCAATCTCCTTTATTGTTATTGGTCTGTTCAGATTTTCTACGTCTTCACGGTTCAGTTTTGGGAGCTTGTGTGTGTCCAGAAATTTATCCATTTCCTCCAGATTTTCAAATTTGTTGGCGTACAGTTGTTTATAGTAGTCTCGAATGATTCCTTGTATTTCAGATGAATCAGTTGTAATATCGCCTTTTTCATTTCTAATTTTTGTTATTTGAGTCTTCTCTCTTCTTTTTTTTGTTAGCCATGCTAATGGTTTGTCAATTTTATTTATCTTTTCAAAAAACCAACTTTTTGATTCGTTGATCTTTTGAATTGTTTTTTGGTTTTCAATTTCATTCAGTTCTGCTCTGATCTTAATGATTTCTTTCCGTCTGCTAACTTTAGGATTGGATTGTTCTTGTTTTTCTAGTTCTTTAAGGTGAAGTGTTAGGTTGTTCACTTGCCATCTTTCCATTCTTCTGAAGTGAGCATTTAATGCAATAAATTTTCCCCTCAATACTGCTTTTGCAGTATCCCACAGGTTTTGGTATGATGTATCATTGTTTTCATTAGTTTCAATAAACTTTTTGATTTCCTGCTTGATTTCTTCTTGGACCCATATGTCATTAAGTAGAATGCTGTTTAATTTCCATGTGTTTGTATAGTTTCCAGAGTTTTGTTTGTTATTAATTTCTAGTTTTAATCCATTGTGGTCTGAGAAGATACATGGGATAATTCCAATTTTTTTGAATTTACTGAGACTTGATTTGTGACCTAATATGTGATCTATCCTGGAGAATGATCCATGTGCTGATGAGAAGAATGAATATTCTGAGGTTGTTGGGTGGAATGTTCTGTAGATATCTGCCAATTCCAATTGGTCTAGAGTCTTGTTTAGATCTTGTGTTTCTCTACTGATTCTTTGCCTAGATGATCTGTCTAATATTGACAGTGGAGTGTTCAGGTCCCCTGCTATTATGGTATTAGTGTCTATTTCCTTCTTTAGGTCTAATAGAGTTTGTTTTATAAATCTGGCTGCTCCAACATTGGGTGCGTACATATTTATGATTGTTATGTCTTCTTGATGGATCAGTCCTTTTATCATTAAGTAGTGTCCCTCATTGTCTCTTTTTATGGTTTTTAGTTTAAAGTCTATTTTGTCAGATATAAGAATAGCCACTCCAGCTCGTTTTTCTTTTCTGTTTGCATGGTAAATCTTTTTCCATCCTTTCACTCTTAGTCTGTGTGAATCTTTATGGGTGAGGTGGGTCTCTTGTAGGCAGCATATAGTTGGGTCCTGTTTTTTGATCCAGTCAGCCAGTCTGTGTCTTTTAATTGGGGAATTTAAGCCTTTAACATTAAGAGTTGTTATTGAAAGGTGTTGATTTATTCCTAGCATTTTATTGGTTGTTTGGTTGTCTTAGGTGTCTTTTGTTCCTTGCTTTCTGATTTACTGTTTGGTTTCTTTGTTTGTTGGTTCCTTAGGTTGTAGATAGTGTTTTTGTTAGCTTGTTTTCTCTTCATGAATGCCATTTTTATTGTACTAGCGGGTTTAGATTTTTCTTAGGTTTTTATGGCAGTGGTAGTTATTTTTCAGGAACCAAACCCAGTACTCCCTTGAGGATTTCTTGTAAGGGTGGTCTTGTGGTAGTGAACTCCCGCAGTTTTTGTTTGTCTGAGAAATATACTATTTGCCCCTCATTTCGGAAGGATAGCCTTGCAGGGTAGAGTATTCTTGGCTGGCAATCTTTGTCTTTTAGTATTTTGAAAATATCATCCCATTCCTTTCTAGCTTTTAGGGTTTGTGATGAAAAGTCTGATGTTAACCTGATTGGGGCTCCCTTATAGGTGATTTGACGCTTCTCTCTTGCAGCTTTTAAGATTCTCTCTTTGTCTCTGAGTTTTGCCAATTTGACTATGACATGTCTTGGAGAAGGCCTTTTTGGGTTGAATACGTTTGGAGATCGTTGAGCTTCCTGGATCTGAAGATCTGTGATTTTTCCTATACCTGGGAAGTTTTCTGCCACTATTTTTTTGAATATGTTTTCAATGGAATCTCCATTTTCTTCCCCTTCTGGAATACCCATGACTCGGATATTTGAGCGCTTGAGGTTGTCTGATATCTCTCTCAGATTTTCTTCCATGTCCTTGATTCTTTTTTCTTTCTTTTTGTCTGCTTGTGTTATTTCAAACAGCCCATCTTCAAGTTCAGAGGTTCTCTCTTCAACTTCGACAAGCCTGCTGGTTAAACTCTCCGTTGTGTTTTTTATTTCGCTGAATAACTTCTTCAGTTCAGCAAGTTCTGCTACATTTTTTTTCAGGACATTGATTTCCTTGTATATTTCCTCTTTCAGATCCTGTATACTTTTCCTCATTTCATCATGATGTCTAGCTGAGTTTTCTTGTATCTCATTCAGTTTCCTTAGAATTATCACTCGAAATTCCTTGTCAGTTATTTCAAGGGCTTCTTGTTCTATAGGATCTAGAGTATGAGATTTATTAACTTTTGGTGGTGTACTTTCTTGATTTTTTGTATTTCTGGTGTCTTTTTTTTGGTGTTTATTCATTGTTGCAGGGGGTTTCACAGTCCACCGGTTTAAGACTAATGACTAACTAGGATGTTGCTGTGGTTGCCAATTTGGTATGGCTCCCGCCGTGACTGCTCAGTTGGCCTCTAGTGTCTTGTGTGTGTGGTTGCCTCGGGTCTTGGGCTTCTCCGGGGATCCACCTTTCTGGTCAGCTTGTACTCTGCTGGGCTGGTGGATCACGTACCACAGGGTGTGTGATCTCTGTTGAGCTTTCACTTTCTGTACAGGACTTCTCCCCTTTCCGTGTGCTCTGGCCCAGGCTGTTAGATCGTGCAGTGGCGACCCCACCTGGTGTGTGGTTTCTGTCGAGACTCCGCCTCCCTGGCCGCACGTCTCCCCCCTCTGTGAACACTGTGCTGGGCTGGGGCGTGTCTTCTGCACCCCTCGTCTATCAGCTGGGCCTTCAAGACCCTGCTCAGCACCGCCTCGCCCAGGAGGTCTACCAGGTTTCTGCTAGGCACAGACGACCGGTCTCTCTGGGTGCCTTTGTAGCACTGTGTAGATCTTTCTCGGGTCTTGTTCACCTTTGTATCCCCCCGGTATAAACCGAGTCAAGTGCCCGCCTGCAGCCTGCTCTCCGGCAGGTTCAAGCGGACCTGGGAACTCTCCTACCGCACTATTCCCAACCAGAAATTCGTTAGGCTTTTTTCCAAACTGGTGGTCGCAGAGATGGTATCTGCCTCCCAGTAACAGGAAGTTTACCGGGGCCGGAGTCCAGGGTGTGGTGGAGTGACAGTCGGCCCGCCCGTACTTCCTAGCCCTCCCAAAACTGGTCGGGACGCCCCACACCCCCAGTCCCGCCAGAGAACCGCGGAGGGAGTGGGAGAGGAGGTCGGCCCGCAGGGTCCGGAAAGCCCCGCGCCAGGCCAAGCAAATGGGCTCAGTGATGGCCGAGCAGGGCGGAGCTGCCCGCACCTGGGAAAATGGAGGCAGCACCGGGGTAGTGAGTGGCCTGGTGGTGCAGGCGGAAGCCGCGTGGGCATTCACCCCCCGAACAGAGCTGTGCCAGGGATCACTCACAGTGCTGTGCCAGGTCGGGCGCTCGCTCTGTCTCTGGTTTGTTGCCTTCCGTGTTCTAGGCGCTGCCGCCTCGGGCTGTTCAGTCGCGGCGCCGCTCGGGCGCTCCCAGGAATCTTCTTTAATGCCGGCCTGAAACCTCGAATCCTGAATAGGGCAGCTGGCCGCCTTCAGTGCGGCCCCAGCCTCCGGGATCCTGGCTGCATCCACAGCAGCCCTGGCGCCGTGTTCCCTGTTTCAAGACTCGCTTTTGCAGCTAAGAATCAGTTCTTTTCCTGCTCCACACTTCAAAGCTGTTGCCTGTAAATGAGGCAGCCTCTCCTGCCGGGGGCAAAGTGGCGTTGAGCCCCCACGACCGGCCAGCAGCAGCAGTCCTCCCTTAAGAGATGGCCAGAGGAAGGTCCACAAGTTTCCCGGCTGCCTGAGGCCCAGTGGCCACCTTTTCCACCTCAGCTACTCCGCGCCAGCCGCCGCAGCCGCCGCCATCTTGAAACTCCCGAGAGATAGGTTTATGGCATTGACTCGAGAGCCCAGCTTTCTTGTCATTCTTCCTCCCCAGTGCATGAAAAACCTGCACAGACTCCAGCATGTGCATGCCTAGGCTGCTTCGAGGCTTTTTGAAGACCTCTTGGCTAAGGTCAGGTTGATTTTTCTTCCGCTTCATCCTGGGAATAGTTGGCTTCCCTTCTGCCTGGACTTTGTTCCCTGGCTGCTTACTCTCTTCAGCTTTCCTGGACTGATTTTCTCTTGATCTTTCGTTTTTTTCCTGCCTGTGGCTCTTAGTTTTACTCACCCTGCTAGAGGCACCATTCTCAGGTTCGCTCTTAGGATACTTGACCGCATTCACAGGAGCCCTGTCACTGGCTGCAGCACTGCAAACAACCACTTCTTCCCCTAACAGGCACTCTGGGTTCTTTGGCTGGCTTTTGGCTCTGGGAGCACCACTCATATGCTCAGAGGCTTTACGCCTGTTCTTCCTGACCTGATTGAAGGGACCCGTTATGGTACTCGTCTTGTCCTGCACCTGATTCATCTTGATGGCTCTGGTGTCTTTGGCTTTGATGGCTGTGAGATCGTTGGATTGGTCAAGATATTTCAAGGAATTCAAGAGCTGGGGAAGGTGAATATCTTCCACCAGTTTAGGGGTGTTCTGAAAACCACTGCTGGGCTCAATCCCATTTTCAAGTGTCCCTTGGTCCTCAAGACTAAGGCTGTTCTTTCCGAGACTGGCATTGTCAGGACCAGGAGGCTCCTTTTGTCCAGGAGGATCAATGCACGCCAGAATCTGGTGAATGTCAGGGATTTCTAAAGGGAGTAGTGGAAGATCTTGGTTTTCTATTGGGATGTGGTCGTCATCCAGAGGCTTCGAAACCTTGGTTTTCATCTCATCCGAATTCTTATGCTCTGCTTGTTCCTTGCTTGAAGGTTGCAATCCCAGGGAAGTCTCCATCCCAAAGGAAGATTCCATCACTACAAAGGAATCAAGGAAAAACTCAGTCCCTGGGTAAGTGAGATACTCCCCCTACATACATACACAGCAATCAGGCACCTTCCAACAGTGGGCAAGGCATTTCCACTAGCACTTCTTAAGGACCATGGACAGGACCTTGTGTTAAAAGATAGGCAGGGACCGGTCTACTTTGCTTGTGATCATTTGATCTCATGGTTTGTCGGTTTTCTTGGTATTTCATAGGGTTGTGGTAAGTGTCTAAAAAGTGAACGTGATTTTTGAACTATGAAATGTTTTATACAGCCTAGTATTCTCATATACAGTCCTTTCAATTCTCTCCACTCTTCTGAGGGAATAAGAACACTTCATGTCAAGGACCGGGACAGAGAGTGGAGCCCTTGCTCATGAAATACACAAGCAAGGACGCATTCTGAGCCGGCTTGCTATGGGCAGGATCTCTGAACACAAGGTCTGAAATCCTGGTGTACATTAAGGGAAATTAAACTGTCACTACCACATAAGAATTCTGAAGTGCCTTCCAAAGAGACTAAAGCAGTAGATCAGGGAAGGCCCTTAATTACAGTGTGGTGGTGTAGGGAGACTGAGGAGCACGGCAGCAAAGAGTGAGGCATCCCTTGGTGTGTTCTTGATGTTCTCTTGTGTGTAGCATAGATGGCATTGTAGTATCCCACCTTCCCACCTATATAGAGTCTGAAAGTGGAGAGCACTGAGCAATGGTGGTGGTTAAACTCTCAGGACCTAAACTCTACCTATCTGTGGACTCACCACTTCTCAGCTGCAGACGTGACCCTCCTTTGCAATGCTGACTTAAGTCCTCTCCCTTCTTGCTGTTTGGACTCACCTTGAAAAGGTATTTCTGCCATGGATTGAGCGGACACCGAGTTGTAGGTTCCAGACGTGGAGACTGGTGTTAGGACATTTGTGGCCTGAAACTCCTCCAGCACCATCACTATCTCTGGTTGAGGGGCAGAGGCCCTGCTTCCCGTGTATGACACAGAGCCATAGGACTGCAGGCAGGGGCCAAGCTCTCCACACAGTAGAGGCCCCAATTTGCCTTGATTATAGTAAAACATCTGGCTTCCTTCCTGGTAGGGAAGTGACAGGCAATGTCCCTGATTTGGAATCTGAGATGGTGTCCCCTGAACAAGGCTGGCAGACAGTGATGGATACACAGGGACCACAGTATTGGCAACTGAAGTTTTATCATACTGGGCTGCCATAGACGTGGCAGAAACAGCTGTGTCTAGGTCAATGACAATCACAGTGTAGTCTTCAAGTGATGATGACTTCTTTTCAGTGCTTCCTATGGTATCCCACTTAAGAATACCTGGATAGGAGGCAGCTGAAGTGGAGATCTGGCTCAGGCCAGTCACCCCAGACAACATAGCTGTGCTAGAATGTGGGTAAGGGTAGGCACTACCTATGAGTGGCTGGAAAGAGGTGCCAGAGGCTGATGGCAGTAGCCATGCCGAATTGACAGCTGGTGCACGGGTGCTGGAAAAGTTGCAGACACTTCCTTTTATGGAAACTGCATTGTTCACCACAGGAAGAGAGAGCTGAAGAGAATTTGAAGCTCCAAGTACAGATGGATTTTGGAAATTTTCTGCAGGAAACAAAAGGGCGATGAAAGATCGATGAGATTGATAAACTTTCACTTTCTTTAAGGAACAGCATTATGTTAAGCTTGTTGCAATCAGGAAGTCTCTAATACCAATGCTCACTGAGATACCAAAAATCAAAGCTGATGATGTCCGTAAGTGCTGGAACACTTTGGTACTCTTCTGAGGAACTGCCTCTGCTCCAAGCTGGGCACAGATGTGCAGAAGACCCAAGTGGTCTGCTACATATGTTGTTCCCAGGTTAGAAGCAAACTTCTCCCTGCCCTGTCTTTCCCTTCAGCGGGTACTAGCATGGTCTCGTAATTATCTCCTAGAATCGAGGCATTTCAGAAGTAGGAGGCCCTTAGCAAACTTCAGTTTGAACATTCTCATATTACAAGTGAGGAAACTGAGGCTCACAGAGGTCAGATTGACTTAGTCAGGTTCTCTCATTTTGTTAGTATCATTACCAGGTTACAGACCCTGACTCCATTGCTAGTAGTCTTGCTCTGAGCAAAGGCCAGAAACAGGGAGAAATACAACGTTAAATACAGGCAATTTTATTTTGTCCATTAGAAAACTGTACAGCTACTACTATTGTAATCTTCGGTCTCATTTTGCTTGGGTAGGTCACATGCCATTTCCTAGAGTTCACATGTAAGCCCGTCCAGTTGGTAAATGTAAAGGACCATTCTTTACCCTCTTCAAACCTAGCTTCTGATCCAAAGTCAAAATGACTACCTGAGTGTTTCTCAAGAAATGCTTTTGGGAAAAAAAAAAAAACGTTATTGAAACTCTTTGAACTTTAGGTTACTCATCTAAAAAGTGATCATCATAATAATACCGGGTATCATTCATATATGTATGAAGGTAATACATATGACTTGTAGAAAGGGAGATCATGAAGTTCTGGAAAGACAATACGACAAAAATCATGAAAAACGCATAACATCCCACTACGAAAAGGAACACATAGGTATTAATGAAAGTTGAGCTATAATGACTACAGCAGGAATGAAAGCTTAGTAATTTTAATCAAAAATGAAGTTCTGTTACCATAGATGTAATATTATGAAAGTGAATATTGGCTCCTCTACTTCAGACAATACTGCTAACCAAGAACAGACCACGAAAGAAGGTGACTTTGAATGAACCAATACACATAGACAGAGCAGCCATATTAATATAAAGGTGTAATTAGCAGGAAAATGCAGTAAATGCGAATGTATAGGGAGCCATAATATCTGCCGGCAAATATTTTAATAAAAACTGGTAAAAGCAGAGGGCAAAACAATAACCATAAAGGAATTCCTTTATTGTGCTCATTCCTATTTCTCTGAATATTACCCAGCAAGTAGCAGATATTAATCCTAGTTGAAATAGATAGTTCAATTGATAGAGCCACATAAGGAGAAAGAAAAGTATCATGAAGGTTTTTATATTTATCCTGCAAACATAGATTATAATCATCGTCAACATCTAAGAAAATGTCTCCCCAAAGCCTAAAAAGATCACCTAAACAGAATCCAGTTTTAAAAACAACCCAAAGGACTCCACGAATTTGTTTGGATAAAAGCGAAATTACAGATGTGGTGCTTGACTTTTTCTTTTTCTTCTGAGGTAGGTCGTTCTTTATATTCTTAAGTCTAAAAATGGTTAATGACTGTTCATCAGTACGCACTCTGATTCAGGAAGAAAATAATTGTAAAGATGAAAAGCAGCCTTTACTTGACACCTACTTAGCACGCAAAGGAATTTGTCCTTCTGATGCAAGTTAGGATACATCATTTTTGAAACACACAATTTTATTTTCAATATGAGAAAAATCCATACGGTTTAAAACTCAGGAAAAAAAACACTTAAAATTCTGTTCCCTCCAGCCCCCTAGATAACCACTTTTCTTAATTTTTTGTTTATGCGAAACATCATTTCTAAACCATTTCTTCACTGTTCATTTATAAAACTGTCAAGTGTCATCTGAGTTCAAAGAAGAAACAGAAAAAAACCAGGCAACTAAATATGACTTTCCTGGTGAGCTGCTTTTCCTAGTGACACCCTGCTGTAGCCTTAGTTTCCTTCTTAGTCCGGTCATCTAAGCACTTGCTGACTTCATTTTGCCCTGCTCTGAGGAGATTTCCCTCTATGCTCGTGCCCCTTTCATATAAAATCTCGAGTCCCCTTCAGCATTCCATCACAAACTGCCTTCTTTTTTCCTGAGAACTCCTGCGTGCTCTCCACCTCTTTCATCTAGTTTCTCCTTCCTCATTTTTACATTCACTTGCCCCTGTCAGTTCCTGTTGGCCTGTGCTGGATGAAAACAGTTGCCAAACTTCCTTGCCCCAAGAACATCTGTCTCCTTCTGGCCCGCTACTCTCCATCCCCTCTCCCTATATGTCTTCACCTAGTTTACACAGAAAATGCCACAACAAGTGAATGTTACTTTTTGAACAGCACTGAATTTGAAATACTGAAGTTAATATATTAGTACAGGGAGACAATTACAGGTGAAACCTCTTGGTAGATGTTGTTAGTTTTCTACACCACCGAGGCTTTTTCTCTGTTTCTCTTGAAGCAAACAGTCTCAAGAAGTGTCTAATTTCATTTTCTGTGCACAAGCTCTTTAAGATCTAACATTAGAAAGGAAAGGGTCCAGAAAGAATAACCAATCTATTATCCTAATATAACATATGAGGAAACAGATTTTGTGAGAGAGTAAATGGTTTGTCCGAAGTTACACAGCTAGTACATGTCAGAGCCAAAACTGAAATGAGGTTTCCAGATTTCTGGTTCAATACTTTACCCCATTATTCTAAAGTGTCTTGACGGTACTACTAACTTTAGGGGGAAGAAATCCAATGAAACCCTAGAAAGTTCCTGTCCTTACCTGACATGGAGAGAGACGAGGAAACGTCAACTGAGGACACACAGGATGAGGAGACGATTCTGGAGGATGTCTGGGTGGCAGAAGCCAAAGGGCGCATGTGTCCAGTACAGAGGTTACTGATCACTGGCCACTGGCCACTGGCGATGATTCGAGTTTATTGACACACAACTCCATGGAAACCCCAAGATTCTACCACGTGGCAGTAGGTTGGTGGGCAAATGATGTCACAAAACAGGCAGTTTAAAGGTATCCAGTAGCCAATAGGGAGGTCAAATTTCCAACAGGAAGGTGAGATTGGACGGAGAGAGTGGCAGGAGCAGCATCTAAATGTCTGAACTCTGGGGAGGTTCAATACTGCAAGGCAGACATGATAGTTCCACGTTCCCCTGGATCATCTCAGTGCTTCTTATAGATGTTCATTAATATAATTAACTAAGAGTCATTTATATTTTGTATGTTATTTTTAATGGAATATATAATCTTATACATTTCTAAGTAGATATTACATATTCAGTTAATTAATATCCTTGGGGAGGAAGGAAAGGGACACATAGTGTAAGCAATAGCAGTTGTTCTGAAACTATTTCAGTTATTTTGCTTAGTGAAATTACTGCAACTTTCAGGGAGCAAAGGAAGGGATTAAAGGGCTCTTTCTGTGCCTTGGTTGAAGACTAGGGTGAGTGTGCCTTGTAGGGAATGATGTAATCCACGGCTCTTCTCTTAGTTTCTTCTCCTTGAATCCTACCTTCCTTGGGCTGGGCTGTGCTGGGCCGGGCCAGGTGGCGCCAGATCGGACTTGCAACTCTCTTCTGCTCTCCTTTCTTCCCCTTCATTTTAGGCATTGTTTCTGAGATGAGCCTTGATGTTGCCTTCTTATACTCGTGGATGTTACTTCCTGCAAACTTCAAGAAGCAGCGGTCTTCCCTTCAATGCCCCGATGCTTTGAATAATGGACTCTGCCTAGTCAAAGCCAACACCAGAGTGGTAGATGATACAGGTAACTGCAGACGTTCCTTCTTCTGGTCTGTGGTCACAATTCTTTTGCCCATAAGTTGCTACCTCTGGCTCCTTGCCCTTCTTCATAGACATTCTGCCATCCTGCTCTTTTATACGTGGGAAGCATTTGGGATGTTTTCTATTTTCTCACTCGAGAGAATCCAGTGTGGCAGATACTGTAGCTTCCTCTCCCTTGAAAACAGCCACTGGAGAATCTTGGGCATCTAGGATTTTTCCTATGCCATGCTTGAGTGCAATGCCAGGCAAAATGAAGAGAAGAATACTTAGAGAAAGAAGACATCGATGGAAAATAGGGAACGGGTAAGGCAAGGGCACAGGAAAAAAGAGACTCGTGTACTTTTTGGTTTCTGTAAAAAACAAGTTGACATTCTTTGGCCTCATTTTGTACTAGCAGAACAGACAATTCAATGTGTCTGTGTGTGTGTGTGTGTGTGTGTGTGTGTGTGTGTGTGTGTGTGTGTGTGTGTGTGTGTGTGTGTGTGTGTGTAGATAAATGTTTTTGACGTGTATATGTTTTATGTAGCTAGAGAATCCAGAAGCTGCCATGGATTTGTACACTGAAGAGAATAGTCATAAATGGATTTGCTTTTTTTGTTTTATGTCATATTACCTAATGTATGCCATTCATTATTATGTTTGTAGAATAGGGATTGTTTCTAAATGCTTTGGTTTTTCTACATGTTTTTTTTCCACCCCTAGTCCTATGTTTCAAAAATCCAACCTGGAAGACATATTGCATGTTCTTTTCTCTTGATTAGCTTATATTGAAACATCACAAACTAACTTGACCTGATGGATTTTGTGGAGAAAATTAAAGAGGGGTCTGTGAAAAAGGCATTTTGGTGAGCTATACCACATTAAGTGTGGTGTAACTTATGTGCCTGAGCATAAAGAACAGATGTTGCTGTCAGCCCACTTGGCCTGGTTGCCTTTGTTTTTGTTCCCCTGTTTAGTGCTTTTCTCACCACCTTCTCTTGTGACAATGATAAAGTGAGTTAAGACTGAGTTGCTAACGGTTGATATGTGGATTAAGCTGGTTTGGGGGAGGAAATGCGTGGCTAGAATCATTTTTCTTGGTGGCAAGCTTTCAGGCACGCCTAGAAATATCGTTATGGGGACTTTTCTAGTGGCAGTTAGAAGGTAGCATTCGATACAAGATGCTAAGAGCCCGGAAGAAGATACATTGATAGGTGGGACCTGTAACGATCAGTATTGCTTTTATAGACTTATTTTTCCCATCTCTTCCCGTCATGCTCCTACTGCTTCTTACGCAATTTCAGTGATTGTATGTGTGCATCTGTGGGGGTGATGCTTATCTGAGAAGAAATTGTGAAAGGTGTGGCAGGGTAGACATATGGTTTAAGTTTCCAAGTGTTTTTCCCTTTGAGCTTAGCTTCCCCTCTCACATAGCTTACTTCCATAATACTAACATGGAATGTGAGGCTAACAATGTATACGAAGTGTCTGCAAGCCAAGCAGTGTCTATTTTCTCTATGGTCACACAGAAATCAATGGCATCCATAGCTACTACATGTTTGGGTGGGTGATATGGATAGGGAGATGCGTGGTAAGAACAACAACGTGTTTACATATGAAAATGCTCAGTTGCAACATTCAATTCTATTTAGGCAAATGCTTCTCATAGTTTGGTCTCTCCTGGTTCCTTGCCTCTGTCACGATTTTCTCTCCACAGTTTCTAGCCACTTAACTCTAGCTCCCAGTCTCAGCATCATCTTAACCTCCAAAATGAATCTCAAATTTAGGAGGAAGAACCTAAAGAGCTTCAGTCTAACACTCTGGAACTTCGTTACGTCCTACCCTGACTAAAGCCTCCGTTTTCATAGTCAGGGTGTTATCTTGTTCCAGAGACCCATTCCCTGCATTTCGTACCCATCAGGATAGCTGGGCTTGTCTCAGTGTAACATCCCCAGACCTAAATGACATGAATCAGAACGAAAAGAGCTGAGAGAACTCAGTACACAATTAAAAATTTTAAATATTCTAAGAACTAAACACCAAACTAAACGCAACACAAGGGTAAATGAAAACACAAGAAATACTTTAAAATGAAAAAGAAGATGATAGAAATGATTCTAGAGAAATGGCAAGTATAAAAGGTAAGCAAAAAAAGCCAGGACAGTTCTGAAAAGGGTAGTGCAAATAAACAGAAGCATTTAGAATAACACAAAAATGATATTTCAAGTCAGTCGGACGGATTACTCAATAAATTGGGATGCGTACCTCATGTTGGGCTACATATAAATAAGTTCTCTGGAAGGATCCAAAAAGTGGCAAAAGTAGATGTCTCTGTGGGAGGGGTGAAGTGCTTGGCTGAGAAATGGGGAAAATGGTGATTTTCCACTGAATAGCCTTTTGCATCTTTCTAATGTTCTGTCATGTCAATCTATTACCTCTCAAGTCTGAATGCCTGGGTTCAAATTGCTCCCCCAATTGCTAGCACTTAATTTTGGGCAAATGCTTGACACTATCGCTTTATCTGTGAAATGGGGTGAGTACCTTAGCCAGGTGCTGCCTGGCACAGAATAAACTCTCTCTACATGTAAAGGACTAAAGAAACAACCCAGTGTCCAGCAGCTCTTGAACAGATGAACTGAGGTGGTATGTCCAGAAAATAGAATATTCTGCAGTCGTGAAAAGGAATGACATAGTGACAGTCTACAACATGGATGAACTTGCAAACATTATGCTGAGTGAAAGGAGCCAGATACCAAAGGTTACACTATGTGATTCCATTTACAGCATGTATATGAAATGTCTCCAAAAGGCAAATCAGTAGAAATTGCCGGTTGCCTGGAGCAGGAGTAGGAGGGAGGGGGTAGAGAGGACTCTTTTAGGATGATGAAAATGGTATGGATGAGGCAGTGGTGATGGGTGCACAACCTTGTGAATGTACGAAGTGCCACCGAACTGTGCGCTTCTAAGCGGTCGATTTTACGTTGAGCGAATTATACCTCAAAGACCAGTTTTACTGCTGTAAAGTACTAACTCTCCCGTGGTGACGATCGGCTGCCGCATTTCTCCCTTGCCCCCCTCCCTGCCTTTCCTGCGCTCCCCCCGCCGTCTCCCACCCGGTCTCCCTCCCGCGCGCGCCACCAGGACGCCCGATGAGCGCTCTGGACCTTTGGGCGCCCGCGTTCAGAGCCATCGGAGGGCCACCAAGTGGGCACGCGCACCCCCGCTCTCACCTAGAAATGGAAGCTCCGGGACGAGTTTTCTCCAGCGTTTCGGTTGATGGGGATGGTCCGGGAAGGCAGCAGGCGCCCGTGTCGGTGGAGAACTTGCTGGGCTTTTCACCTTAATATTCAGGCCCCTCCAGAAACTGATCTCGTCCACCCAAAACCTCCAGATGCTGTGCTCTGAAAGCCAGGTTGACCTCCTGTGGGCGCTTGCAAACACTGAGGACTTGGGGGACTCGTAGGCTTCCAATGGAGGCCTTGCTCCTTTGCGTGCAATGCGACCCCAGCCCCAGCTGAACCTGCTACTGAAGTGGCAGGGTGATAAATAATATTGGCCTTGCACGTTGCCAAGGTTAACTGAAGTAATACATCTTTCCGGCCCGGTTCATAGGTGTTGAGTGCATAGAGATTTATATTCCAAGCCCTGTTTTGGGTGAGCCTCATGCTGCTGCGATTCACTTTGCTAGGCCCCAGGTTATCACCTGCCTGCAGGAAATCTGTGAGCTCTTGCCACTCCCCTGGTAGATTCCCCTGTGTTTAGTATTCACCTTTCCCAGCTCTATTCACACATGCATAAGGTAACCCAAACCCGTTGGAGATATGTCCTGATCGTATTTTCTCAAAAGCTATCTGGTAGGTCATGAGACATAAAGCCATCCTGTGTCAGAGATTTTTTACATTTCTTCTGTTCAGCCCAGACTGCTCTTCAGCCTTCTTCAACTTTATCCAAATTTTACTCTTTTCACCTAACCTCAGACTCTGCATCTCACTTTTGCCATTTCTCCTATTTCTGATTCTTTCTATGAGCCCATAAAATCTCTCCCCTTATGGCCTTCCTAGTCCTGAACTGGGCTGCTTCCTCTCTCCTCAGGTCTTATCCCTTTATTTCCTGTTCTTCCACCCAAGTTTCCTTTCCTTCTCTCTAAAGCAGCCTTTGATCCCCACCACGACCACCAAGGAAAAACCACAGTAAAGAGCATCGGAAAACTCAACAGGCTTTTGTATTACTCAGCTATTAATTCTAGGACATGTGTTTATTCAGTTTCATTAAGGTTTAAAAATATATCAGAAGAGGGAAATTTGTATCTATCTATCTATGTGCATATTATATCTATCTATATTCCTATCTATCTATCTATATCTATCTTGTGTCTATCTCCATATATATGCGGAAAACCAGCTGGTACCCAAAGTGGCACCAACAATCTTAGAAGCTCTTATTTTGCATAGCCATAGTATCTACCCATTTCCATCTCTTTTTCCCTCTCGATGAAATACTGCACTTTCCCCAAAGATGTACATTTGGCAGCATTCTCACGCTCGTGCTCAGCCAGCTTCTTCATGGCCTCGCGCTCTGGCCTCTGCTCTTTTGTAATGGGCGTTGACATTTCTGGCTCAGGAACATTTGGATTCCTCCATGGAATTCGTTGGTAGCGCAAGTCTTGGAGTGGATATTGGGTTTGAGGCTTGGGTGGTGGCTGGAGTTTGGTCACAGCAGTGGAAACGGGCCCTTGCCGCAGAGAAGTGCAGGATGATGTTTTGTCCGGTGCGGGCCCAGAAGCAGCCCTCTGAGGGACACTGGGCGACCTAGGGTTGGTCAAACCTGGTTGGGTTGTGTTGATTGGAATTGGCTGAGCTGGCCTGGCAGGACCTGTCAAGGATGCATTGGCAGGAGCTGGTTGGGATGGATTGGCTGAGTTAGTAGCACCAGGCTGGGCAGAGTAAGCCATACCAGGCCTATGTGAGGCCAGAGACTGTGGCCTCCGAGGAGCAGGTCGAGGTCGAGGCCTGTCCAGGGTCAGAAAAGGCAAAGGTATCAGCCTGACCTTCCCAGGAGGTGGCAGCTCAAACTGGGATGGAGATGGAGACTCCTCTTCAGCACTGCCATCTCGTTTCTGGGCCTTGACTTGAGTTTTCTCAGGACTTTTACCCTTCCATGGGGTATCCGGCTGTCGTTTGATAGCTCGGGCTGGCTGGGGTTCTCTGGTGTTGCTAGAGTTTCCTAGGGCCCGAGAGGAAGAGAGCCCAGCTTTCTTGTCATTCTTCCTCCCCAGTGCATGAAAAACCTGCACAGACTCCAGCATGTGCATGCCTAGGCTGCTTCGAGGCTTTTTGAAGACCTCTTGGCTAAGGTCAGGTTGATTTTTCTTCCGCTTCATCCTGGGAATAGTTGGCTTCCCTTCTGCCTGGACTTTGTTCCCTGGCTGCTTACTCTCTTCAGCTTTCCTGGACTGATTTTCTCTTGATCTTTCGTTTTTTTCCTGCCTGTGGCTCTTAGTTTTACTCACCCTGCTAGAGGCACCATTCTCAGGTTCGCTCTTAGGATGCTTGACCGCATTCACAGGAGCCCTGTCACTGGCTGCAGCACTGCAAACAACCACTTCTTCCCCTAACAGGCACTCTGGGTTCTTTGGCTGGCTTTTGGCTCTGGGAGCACCACTCATATGCTCAGAGGCTTTACGCCTGTTCTTCCTGACCTGATTGAAGGGACCCGTTATGGTACTCGTCTTGTCCTGCACCTGATTCATCTTGATGGCTCTGGTGTCTTTGGCTTTGATGGCTGTGAGATCTTTGGATTGGTCAAGATATTTCAAGGAATTCAAGAGCTGGGGAAGGTGAATATCTTCCACCAGTTTAGGGGTGTTCTGAAAACCACTGCTGGGCTCAATCCCATTTTCAAGTGTCCCTTGGTCCTCAAGACTAAGGCTGTTCTTTCCGAGACTGGCATTGTCAGGACCAGGAGGCTCCTTTTGTCCAGGAGGATCAATGCACGCCAGAATCTGCTGAATGTCAGGGATTTCTAAAGGGAGTAGTGGAAGATCTTGGTTTTCTATTGGGATCTGGCCGTCATCCAGAGGCTTCGAAACCTTGGTTTTCATCTCATCCGAATTCTTATGCTCTGCTTGTTCCTTGCTTGAAGGTTGCAATCCCAGGGAAGTCTCCATCCCAAAGGAAGATTCCATCACTACAAAGGAATCAAGGAAAAACTCAGTCCCTGGGTAAGTGAGATACTCCCCCTACATACATACACAGCAATCAGGCACCTTCCAACAGTGGGCAAGGCATTTCCACTAGCACTTCTTAAGGACCATGGACAGGACCTTGTGTTAAAAGATAGGCAGGGACCGGTCTACTTTGCTTGTGATCATTTGATCTCATGGTTTGTTGGTTTTCTTGGTATTTCATAGGGTTGTGGTAAGTGACTAAAAAGTGAACGTGATTTTTGAACTATGAAATGTTTTATACAGCCTAGTATTCTCATATACAGTCCTTTCAATTCTCTCCACTCTTCTGAGGGAATAAGAACACTTCATGTCAAGGACCGGGACAGAGAGTGGAGCCCTTGCTCATGAAATACACAAGCAAGGACGCATTCTGAGCCGGCTTGCTATGGGCAGGATCTCTGAACACAAGGTCTGAAATCCTGGTGTACATTAAGGGAAATTAAACTGTCACTACCACATAAGAATTCTGAAGTGCCTTCCAAAGAGACTAAAGCAGTAGATCAGGGAAGGCCCGTAATTACAGTGTGGTGGTGTAGGGAGACTGAGGAGCATGGCAGCAAACAGTGAGGCATCCCTTGGTGTGTTCTTGATGTTCTCTTGTGTGTAGCATAGATGGCATTGTAGTATCCCACCTTCCCACCTATATAGAGTCTGAAAGTGGAGAGCACTGAGCAATGGTGGTGGTTAAACTCTCAGGACCTAAACTCTACCTATCTGTGGACTCACCACTTCTCAGCTGCAGACGTGACCCTCCTTTGCAATGCTGACTTAAGTCCTCTCCCTTCTTGCTGTTTGGACTCACCTTGAAACGGAATTTCTGCCATGGATTGAGCGGACACCGAGTTGTAGGTTCCAGACGTGGAGACTGGTGTTAGGACATTTGTGGCCTGAAACTCCTCCAGCACCATCACTATCTCTGGTTGAGGGGCAGAGGCCCTGCTTCCCGTGTATGACACAGAGCCATAGGACTGCAGGCAGGGGCCAAGCTCTCCACACAGTAGAGGCCCCAATTTGCCTTGATTATAGTAAAACATCTGGCTTCCTTCCTGGTAGGGAAGTGACAGGCAATGTCCCTGATTTGGAATCTGAGATGGTGTCCCCTGAACAAGGCTGGCAGACAGTGATGGATACACAGGGACCACAGTATTGGCAACTGAAGTTTTATCATACTGGGCTGCCATAGACGTGGCAGAAACAGCTGTGTCTAGGTCAATGACAATCACAGTGTAGTCTTCAAGTGATGATGACTTCTTTTCAGTGCTTCCTATGGTATCCCACTTAAGAATACCTGGATAGGAGGCAGCTGAAGTGGAGATCTGGCTCAGGCCAGTCACCCCAGACAACATAGCTGTGCTAGAATGTGGGTAAGGGTAGGCACTACCTATGAGTGGCTGGAAAGAGGTGCCAGAGGCTGATGGCAGTAGCCATGCCGAATTGACAGCTGGTGCACGGGTGCTGGAAAAGTTGCAGACACTTCCTTTTATGGAAACTGCATTGTTCACCACAGGAAGAGAGAGCTGAAGAGAATTTGCAGCTCCAAGTACAGATGGATTTTGGAAATTTTCTGCAGGAAACAAAAGGGCGATGAAAGATCGATGAGATTGATAAACTTTCACTTTCTTTAAGGAACAGCATTATGTTAAGCTTGTTGCAATCAGGAAGTCTCTAATACCAATGCTCACTGAGATACCAAAAATCAAAGCTGATGATGTCCGTAAGTGCTGGAACACTTTGGTACTCTTCTGAGGAACTGCCTCTGCTCCAACCTGGGCACAGATGTGCAGAAGACCCAAGTGGTCTGCTACATATGTTGTTCCCAGGTTAGAAGCAAACTTCTCCCTGCCCTGTCTTTCCCTTCAGCGGGTACTAGCATGGTCTCGTAATTATCTCCTAGAATCGAGGCATTTCAGAAGTAGGAGGCCCTTAGCAAACTTCAGTTTGAACATTCTCATATTACAAGTGAGGAAACTGAGGCTCACAGAGGTCAGATTGACTTAGTCAGGTTCTCTCATTTTGTTAGTATCATTACCAGGTTACAGACCCTGACTCCATTGCTAGTAGTCTTGCTCTGAGCAAAGGCCAGAAACAGGGAGAAATACAACGTTAAATACAGGCAATTTTATTTTGTCCATTAGAAAACTGTACAGCTACTACTATTGTAATCTTCGGTCTCATTTTGCTTGGGTAGGTCACATGCCATTTCCTAGAGTTCACATGTAAGCCCGTCCAGTTGGTAAATGTAAAGGACCATTCCTTACCCTCTTCAAACCTAGCTTCTGATCCAAAGTCAAAATGACTACCTGAGTGTTTCTCAAGAAATGTTTTTGGGAAAAAAAAAAAAAAACGTTATTGAAACTCTGTGAGCTTTAGGTTACTCATCTAAAAAGTGATCATCATAATAATACCTGGTATCATTCATACATGTATGAAGGTAATACATTTGACTTGTAGAAAGGAAGATCATGAAGTTGTGGAAATACAATAGGACAAAAATCATGAAAAACGCATAACATCCCACTACGAAAAGGAACACATAGGTATTAATGAAAGTTGAGCTATAATGACTACAGCAGGAATCAAAGCTTAGTAATTTTAATCATAAATGAAGTTCTGTTACCATAGATGTAATATTATGAAAGTGAATATTGGCTCCTCTACTTCAGACAATACTGCTAACCAAGAACAGACCACGATAGAAGGTGACTTTGAATGAACCAATACACATAGACAGAGAAGCCATATTAATATAAAGGTGTAATAAGCAGGAAAATGCAGTAAATGCGAATGTATAGATAGCCATAATATCTGCCGGCAAATATTTTAATAAAAACTGGTAAAAGCAGAGGGCAAAACAATAACCATAAAGGAATTCCTTTATTGTGATCATTCCTATTTCTCTGAATATTACCCAGCAAGTAGCAGATATTAATCCTAGTTGAAAGAGATAGTTCAATTGATAGAGCCACATAAGGAGAAAGAAAAGTATCATGAAGATTTTTATATTTATCCTGCAAACATAGATTATAATCATCGTCAACATCTAAGAAAATGTCACCCCAAAGCCTAAAAAGATCACCTAAAAAGAATCCAGTTTTAAAAACAACACAAAGGACTCCACGAATTTGTTTGGATAAATGCGGAATTACAGATGTGGTGCTTGACGTTTTCTTTTTCTTCTTAGGTAGGTCGTTCTTTATATTCTTAAGTCTAAATATGGTTAATGACTGTTCATCAGTACGCACTCTGATTCAGGAAGAAAATAATTGTAAAGATGAAAAGCAGCCTTTACTTGACACCTACTTAGCACGCAAAGGAATTTTTCCTTCTGATGCAAGTTAGGATACATCATTTTTGAAACACACAATTTTCAATTGAGAAAATTTTCAATTTTCACATATTTTCAATATGAGAAAAATCCATACGGTTTAAAAATCAGGGGAAAAAAAACACTTAAAATTCTGTTCCCTCCAGCTCCCTAGATAACCACTTTTCTTAATTTTTTGTTTATGCGAAACATCATTTCTAAACCATTTCTTCACTGTTCATTTATAAAACTGTCAAGTGTCATCTGAGTTCAAAGAAGAAACAGAAAAAACCAGGCAACTACATATGACTTTCCTGGTGAGCTGCTTTTCCTCGTGACACCCTGCTGTAGCCTTAGTTTCCTTCTTAGTCCGGTCATCTAAGCACTTGCTGACTTCATTGTGCCCTGCTCTGAGGAGATTTCCCTCTATGCTCGTGCCCCTTTCATATAAAATCTCGAGTCCCCTTCAGCATTCCATCACAAACTGCCTTCTTTTTTCCTGAGAACTCCTGCGTGCTCTCCACCTCTTTCATCTAGTTTCTCCTTCCTCATTTTTACATTCACTTGCCCCTGTCAGTTCCTGTTGGCCTGTGCTGGATGAAAACAGTTGCCAAACTTCCTTGCCCCAAGAACATCTGTCTCCTTCTGGCCCGCTACTCTCCATCCCCTCTCCCTATATGTCTTCACCTAGTTTACACAGAAAACGCCACAACAAGTGAATGTTACTTTTTGAACAGCACTGAATTTGAAATACTGGAGTTAATATATTACTACAGGGAGACAATTACAGATGAAACCTCTTGGTAGATGTTGTTAGTTTTCTACACCACCGAGGCTTTTTCTCTGTTTCTCTTGAAGCAAACAGTCTCAAGAAGTGTCTAATTTCATTTTCTGTGCACAAGCTCTTTAAGATCTAACATTAGAAAGGAAAGGGTCCAGAAAGAATTACCGATCTATTATCCTAATATAACATATGAGGAAACAGATTTTGTGAGAGAGTAAATGGTTTGTCCGAAGTTACACAGCTAGTACATGCCAGAGCCAAAACTGAAATGAGGTTTCCAGATTTCTGGTTCAATACTTTACCCCATTATTCTAAAGTGTCTTTAACTGTACTACTAACTTTAGGGGGAAGAAATCCAATGAAACACTAGGAAGTTCCTGTCCTTACCTGACATGGAGAGAGACGAGGAAACGTCAACTGAGGACACACAGGATGAGGAGACGATACTGGAGGATGTCTGGGTGGCAGAAGCCAAAGGGCGCATGTGTCCAGTACAGAGGTTACTGATCACTGGCCACTGGCCACTGGCGATGATTCGAGTTTATTGACACACAACTCCATGGAAACCCCAAGATTCTACCAGGTGGCAGTAGGTTGGTGGGCTAATGATGTCACAAAACAGGCAGTTTAAAGGTATCCGGTAGCCAATAGGGAGGTCAAATTTCCAACAGGAAGGTGAGATTGGACGGAGAGAGTGGCAGGAGCAGCATCTAAATGTCTGAACTCTGGGGAGGTTCAATACTGCAAGGCAGACATGATAGTTCCACGTTCCCCTAGATCATCTCAGTGCTTCTTATAGATGTTCGTTAATATAATTAACTAAGAGTCATTTATATTTTGTATGTTATTTTTAATGGAATATATAATATTATACATTTCTAAGTAGATATTACATATTCAGTTAATTAATATCCTTGGGGAGGAAGGAAAGGGACACATAGTGTAAGCAATAGCAGTTGTTCTGAAACTATTTCAGTTATTTTGCTTAGTGAAATTACTGCAACTTTCAGGGAGCAAAGGAAGGGATTAAAGGGCTCTTTCTGTGCCTTGGTTGAAGACTAGGGTGAGTGTGCCTTGTAGGGAATGATGTAATCCACGGCTCTTCTCTTAGTTTCTTCTCCTTGAATCCTACCTTCCTTGGGCTGGGCTGGGCTGGGCGGGGCTGGGCTGGGCTGGGCCGGGCCAGGTGGCGCCAGATCGGACTTGCAACTCTCTTCTGCTCTCCTTTCCTCCCCTTCATTTTAGGCATTGTTTCTGAGATGAGCCTTGATGTCGCCTTCTTATACTCGTGGATGTTACTTCCTGCAAAATTCAAGAAGCAGCGGCCTTCCCTTCAATGCCCCGATGCTTTGAATAATGGACTCTGCCTAGTCAAAGCCAACACCAGAGTGGTAGATGATACAGGTAATTGCAGACGTTCCTTCTTCTGGTCTGTGGTCACAATTCTTTTGCCCATAAGTTGCTTCCTCTGGCTCCTTGCACCTCTTCCTAGACATTCTGCCATCCTGCTCTTTTATACGTGGGAAGCATTTGGGATATTTTCTCTCTTCTCACTCGAGAGAATCCAGTGTGGCAGTTACTGTAGCTTCCTCTCCCTTGAAAACAGCCACTGGAGAATCTTGGGCATCTAGGATTTTTCCTATGCCATGCTTGAGTGCAATGCCAGGCAAAATGAAGAGAAGAATAGTTAGAGAAAGAAGACATCGATGGAAAATAGGGAACGGGTAAGGCAAGGGCACAGGAAAAAAGAGACTCGTGTACTTTTTGGTTTCTGTAAGAAACAAGTTGACATTCTTTGGCCTCATTTTGTACTAGCAGAACAGACAATTCAATGTGTGTGGTGTGTGTGTGTGTGTGTGTGTGTGTGTGTGTGTGTGTGTGTGTGTGTGTGTGTGTGTGTGTGTGTGTTTGTGTGTGTGTAGATATATGTTTTTGACGTGTATATGTTTTATGTAGCTAGAGAATCCAGAACCTGCCATGGATTTGTACACTGAAGAGAATAGTCATAAATGGATTTGCTTTTTTTGTTTTATGTCATATTACCTTATGTATGCCATTCATTATTATGTTTGTAGAATAGGGATTGCTTTTAAATGCTTTGGTTTTTCTACATTTTTTTTTCGACCCCTAGTCCTATGTTTCAAGAATCCAACCCTGGAAGACATATTGCATGTTCTTTTCTCTTGATTAGCTTATATTGAAACATCACAAACTAACTTGACCTGATGGATTTTGTGGAGAAAATTAAAGAGGGGTCCGTGAAAAAGGCATTGTGGTGAGCTATACCACATTAAGTGTGGTGTAACTTATGTGCCTGAGCATAAGGAACAGATGTTGCTGTCAGCCCACTTGGCCTGGTTGCCTTTGCTTTTGTTCCCCTGTTTAGTGCTTTTCTCACCAACTTCTCTTGTGAACGTGATAAAGGGAGTTAAGGCTGAGTTGCTAACGGTTGATATGTGGATTAAGCTGGTTTGGGGGAGGAAATGCGTGGCTAGAATCATTTTTCTTGGTGGCAAGCTTTCAGGCACGCCTAGAACCATCTTTCTGGGGACTTTTCTAGTGGCAGTGAGAAGGTAGCATTCGATACAAGATGCTAAGAGCCAAGAAGAAGATACATTGATAGGTGGGACCTGTGACGATCAGTATTGCTTTTATAGACTTATTTTTCCCATCTCTTCCCGTCATGCTCCTACTGCTTCTTACGCAATTTCAGTGATTGTATGTGTGCGTCTGTCGGGGTGATGCTTATCTGAGAAGAAATTGTGAAAGGTGTGGCAGGGTAGACATATGGATTAAGTTTCCAAGTGTTTTTCCCTTTGAGCTTAGCTTCCCCTCTCACATAGCTTACTTCCATAATACTAACATGGAATGTGAGGCTAACAATGTATACGAAGTGTCTGCAAGCCATCCAGTGTCGATTTTCTCTGTGGTCCCACAGAAATCAAGGGCATCCTTAGCTACTACATGTTTGGGTGGGTGATATGGATAGGGAGGAGCGTGGTAAGAACAACAACGTGTTTACATATGAAAATGCTCAGTTGCAACATTCAATTCTATTTAGGCAAATGCTTCTCATAGTTTGGTCTCTCCTGGTTCCTTGCCTCTGTAACGATTTTCTCTCCACAGTTTCTAGCCACTTAACTCTAGCTCCCAGTCTCAGCATCATCTTAACCTCTAAAATGAATCTCAAATGTAGGAGGAAGAACCTAAAGAGCTTCAGTCTAACACTCTGGAACTTGGTTAAGCCCTACCCTGACTAAAGCCTCCGTTTTCATAGTCAGGGTGTTATCTTGTTCCAGAGACCCATTCCCTGCATTTCGTACCCATCAGGATAACTGGGCTTGTCTCAGTGTAACATCCCCAGACCTAAATGACATAAATCAGAACGAAAAGAGCTGAGAGAACTCAGTACACAATTAAAAATTTTAAATATTCTAAGAACTAAACACCAAACTAAACGCAACACAAGGGTAAATGAAAACACAAGAAATACTTTAAAATGAAAAAGAAGATGATAGAAATGATTCTAGAGAAATGGCAAATATAAACAGTAAGCAAAAAAAGCCAGGACAGTTCTGAAAAGGGTAGTGCAAATAAACAGAAGCATTTAGAATAACACAAAAATGATATTTCAAGTCAGTCGGACGGATTACTCAATAAATTGGGATGCGAACATCATGTTGGGCTACATATAAATAAGTTCTCTGGAAGGATCCAAAAAGTGGCAAAAGTAGATGTCTCTGAGGGAGGGGCGAAGTGCTTGGCTGAGAAATGGGGAAAATGGTGAATTTCCACTGAATAGCCTTTTGCATCTTTTTAATGTTCTGTCATGTCAATCTATTACCTCCCAAGTCTGAATGCCTGGGTTCAAATTGCTCCCCCAATTGCTAGCACTTAATTTTGGGCAAATGCTTGACACTATCGCTTTATCTGTGAAATGGGGTGAGTACCTTAGCCAGGTGCTGCCTGGCACAGCATAAACTCTCTCTACGTGTAAAGGACTAAAGAAACAACCCAGTGTCCAGCAGCTCTTGAACAGATGAACTGAGGTGGTATGTCCAGAAAATAGAATATTCTGCAGTCGTGAAAAGGAATGACATAGTGACAGTCTACAACATGGATGAACTTGCAAACATTATGCTGAGTGAAAGGAGCCAGATAGCAAAGGTTACACTATGTGATTCCATTTACAGCATGTATATGAAATGTCCCCAAAAGGCAAATCAGTAGAAATTACCGGTCGCCTGGAGCAGGAGTAGGAGGGAGGGGGTAGAGAGGACTCTTTTTAGGATGATGAAAATGGTATGGATGAGGCAGTGGTGACGGGTGCACAACCGTGGGAATGTACGAAGTGCCACCGAACTGTGCGCTTTTAAACGGTCGATTTTACGTTGAGCGAATCATACCTCAAAGACCAGTTTTACTGCTGTAAAGTACTAACTCTCCCGTGGTGACGATCGGCTGCCGCATTTCTCCCTTGCCCCCCTCCCTGCCTTTCCTGCGCTCCCCCCGCCGTCTCCCACCCGGTCTCCCTCCCGCGCGCGCCACCAGGACGCCCGACGAGCGCTCTGGACCTTTGGGCGCCCGCGTCCCGGGCCCTCGGAGGGCCGCCAAGTGCGCAAGCGCACCCCCGCTCTCACCTAGAAATGGAAGCTCCGGGACGAGTTTTCTCCAGCGTTTCGGTTGATGGGGATGGTCCGGGAAGGCAGCACGCGCCCGGGGGTCGGTGGAGAACTTGCTGGGCTTTTCACCTTAATATTCAGGCCCCTCCAGAAGCTGATCTCGTCCACCCGAAACCTCCAGATGCTGTGCTCTGAAAGCCTGGTTGACCTCCTGTGGGCGCTTGCAAACACTGAGGACTTGGGGGGCTCGTAGGCTTCCAATGGAGGCCTTGCTCCTTTGCGTGCAATGCGACCCCAGCCCCAGCTGAACCTGCTACTGAAGTGGCAGGGCGGTAAATAATATTGGCCTTGCACGTTGCCAAGTTTAACTGAAGTAATACATCTTTCCGGCCCGGTTCATAGGTGTTGAGTGCATAGAGATTTATATTCCAGGCCCTGTTTTGGGTGAGCCTCATGCTGCTGCGATTCACTTTGCTAGGCCCCAGGTTATCACCTGCCTGCAGGAAATCTGTGAGCTCTTGCCACTCCCCTGGTAGATTCCCCTGTGTTTAGTATTCACCTTTCCCAGCTCTACTCACACATGCATAAGGTAACCCAAACCCGTTGGAGATATGTCCTGATCGTATTTTCTCAAAAGCTATCTGGTAGGTCATGAGACATAAAGCCATCCTGTGTCAGAGATTTTTTACATTTCTTCTGTTCAGCCCAGACTGCTCTTCAGCCTTCTTCAACTTTATCCAAATTTTACTCTTTTCACCTAACCTCAGACTCTGCATCTCACTTTTGCCATTTCCCCTATTTCTGATTCTTTCTATGAGCCCATAAAACCTCTCCCCTTATGGCCTTCCTAGTCCTGAACTGGGCTGCTTCCTCTCTCCTCAGGTCTTATCCCTTTATTTCCTGTTCTTCCACCCAAGTTTCCTTTCCTTCTCTCTAAAGCAGCCTTTGATCCCCACCACGACCACCAAGGAAAAACCACAGTAAAGAGCATCGGAAAACTCAACAGGCTTTTGTATTACTCAGCTATTAATTCTAGGACATGTGTTTATTCAGTTTCATTAAGGTTTAAAAATATATCAGAAGAGGGAAATTTGTATCTATCTATCTATGTGCATATTATATCTATCTATATTCCTATCTATCTATCTATATCTATCTTGTGTCTATCTCCATATATATGCGGAAATCCAGCTGGTACCCAAAGTGGCACCAACAATCTTAGAAGCTCTTATTTTGCATAGCCATAGTATCTAGCCATTTCCATCTCTTTTTCCTTCTCGATGAAATACTGCACTTTCCCCAAAGATGTACATTTGGCAGCATTCTCACGCTCTTGCTGAGCCAGCTTCTTCATGGCCTCGCGCTCTGGCCTCTGCTCTTTTGTAATGGGCGTTGACATTTCTGGCTCAGGAACATTTGGATTCCTCCATGGAATTCGTTGGTAGCGCAAGTCTTGGAGTGGATATTGGGTTTGAGGCTTGGGTGGTGGCTGGAGTTTAGTCACAGCAGTGTAAACGGGCCCCTGCCGCAGAGAAGTGCAGGATGATGTTTTGTCCGGTGCGGGCCCAGAAGCAGCCCTCTGAGGGACACTGGGCGACCTAGGGTTGGTCAAACCTGGTTGGGTTGTGTTGATTGGAATTGGCTGAGCTGGCCTGGCAGGACCTGTCAAGGATGCATTGGCAGGAGCTGGTTGGGATGGATTGGCTGAGTTAGTAGCACCAGGCTGGGCAGAGTAAGCCATAGCAGGCCTATGTGAGGCCAGAGACTGTGGCCTCCGAGGAGCAGGTCGAGGTCGAGGCCTGTCCAGGGTCAGAAAAGGCAAAGGTATCAGCCTGACCTTCCCAGGAGGTGGCAGCTCAAACTGGGATGGAGATGGAGACTCCTCTTCAGCACTGCCATCTCGTTTCTGGGCTTTGACTTGAGTTTTCTCAGGACTTTTACCCTTCCATGGGGTATCCGGCTGTCGTTTGATAGCTCGGGCTGGCTGGGGTTCTCTGGTGTTGCTAGAGTTTCCTAGGGCCCGAGAGGAAGAGAGCCCAGCTTTCTTGTCATTCTTCCTCCCCAGTGCATGAAAAACCTGCACAGACTCCAGCATGTGCATGCCTAGGCTGCTTCGAGGCTTTTTGAAGACCTCTTGGCTAAGGTCAGGTTGATTTTTCTTCCGCTTCATCCTGGGAATAGTTGGCTTCCCTTCTGCCTGGACTTTGTTCCCTGGCTGCTTACTCTCTTCAGCTTTCCTGGACTGATTTTCTCTTGATCTTTTGTTTTTTTCCTGCCCGTGGCTCTTAGTTTTGCTCATCCTGCTAGAGGCACCATTCTCAGGTTCGCTCTTAGGATGCTTGACCGCATTCACAGGAGCCCTGTCACTGGCTGCAGCACTGCAAACAACCACTTCTTCCCCTAACAGGCACTCTGGGTTCTTTGGCTGGCTTTTGGCTCTGGGAGCACCACTCATATGCTCAGAGGCTTTACGCCTGTTCTTCCTGACCTGATTGAAGGGACCCGTTATGGTACTCGTCTTGTCCTGCACCTGATTCATCTTGATGGCTCTGGTGTCTTTGGCTTTGATGGCTGTGAGATCTTTGGATTGGTCAAGGTATTTCAAGGAATTCGAGAGCTGGGGAAGGTGAATATCTTCCACCAGTTTAGGAGTGTTCTGAAAACCACTGCTGGGCTCAATCCCATTTTCAAGTGTCCCTTGGCCCTCAAGACTAAGGCTGTTCTTTCCGAGACTGGCATTGTCAGGACCAGGAGGTTCCTTTTGTCCAGGAGGATCAATGCACGCCAGAATCTGGTGAATGTCAGGGATTTCTAAAGGGAGTAGTGGAAGATCTTGGTTTTCTATTGGGATCTGGTCGTCATCCAGAGGCTTCGAAACCTTGGTTTTCATCTCATCCGAATTCTTATGCTCTGCTTGTTCCTTGCTTGAAGGTTGCAATCCCAGGGAAGTCTCCATCCCAAAGGAAGTTTCCATCACTACAAAGGAATCAAGGAAAACGTCAGCCCCTGGGTAAGTGAGATACTCCCCCTACATACATACACAGCAATCAGGCACCTTCCAACAGTGGGCAAGGCATTTCCACTAGCTCTTCTTAAGGACCATGGACAGGACCTTGTGTTAAAAGATAGGCAGGGACCGGTCTACTTTGCTTGTGATCATTTGATCTCATGGTTTGTTGGTTTTCTTGGTATTTCATAGGGTTGTGGTAAGTGACTAAAAAGTGAACGTGATTTTTGAACTATGAAATGTTTTATACAGCCTAGTATTCTCATATACAGTCCTTTCAATTCTCTCCACTCTTCTGAGGGAATAAGAACACTTCATGTCAAGGACCGGGACAGAGAGTGGAGCCCTTGCTCATGAAATACACAAGCAAGGACGCATTCTGAGCCGGCTTGCTATGGGCAGGATCTCTGAACACAAGGTCTGAAATCCTGGTGTACATTAAGGGAAATTAAACTGTCACTACCACATAAGAATTCTGAAGTGCCTTCCAAAGAGACTAAAGCAGTAGATCAGGGAAGGCCCTTAATTACAGTGTGGTGGTGTAGGGAGACTGAGGAGCACGGCAGCAAACAGTGAGGCATCCCTTGGTGTGTTCTTGATGTTCTCTTGTGTGTAGCATAGATGGCATTGTAGTATCCCACCTTCCCACCTATATAGAGTCTGAAAGTGGAGAGCACTGAGCAATGGTGGTGGTTAAACTCTCAGGACCTAAACTCTACCTATCTGTGGACTCACCACTTCTCAGCTGCAGACGTGACCCTCCTTTGCAATGCTGACTTAAGTCCTCTCCCTTCTTGCTGTTTGGACTCACCTTGAAAAGGTATTTCTGCCATGGATTGAGCGGACACCGAGTTGTAGGTTCCAGACGTGGAGACTGGTGTTAGGACATTTGTGGCCTGAAACTCCTCCAGCACCATCACTGTCTCTGGTTGAGGGGCAGAGGCCCTGCTTCCCGTGTACGACACAGAGCCATAGGACTGCAGGCAGGGGCCAAGCTCTCCACACTGTAGAGTCCCCAATGTGCCTTCATTATAGTAATACATCTGGCTTCCTTCCTGGTAGGGAAGTGACAGGCTATGTCCCTGATTTGGAATCTGAGATGGTGTCCCCTGAGCAAGGCTGGCAGACAGTGATGGATACACAGGGACCACAGTATTGGCAACTGAAGTTTTATCATACTGAGCTGCCATAGACGTGAGAAAAACAGCTGTGTCTTGGTCAATGACAATCACAGTGTAGTGTTCAAGTGAAGATGACTTCTTTTCAGTGCTTCCTGTGGTATCCCACTTAAGAATACCTGGATAGGAGGCAGCTGAAGTGGAGATCTGGCTCTGGCCAGTCACCCCAGACAACATAGCTGTGCTAGAATGTGGGTAAGGGTAGGCACTACCTATGAGTGGCTGGAAAGAGGTGCCAGAGGCTGATGGCAGTAGCCATGCCGAATTGACAGCTGGTGCACGGGTGCTGGAAAAGTTGCAGACACTTCCTTTTATGGAAACTGCATTGTTCACCACAGGAAGAGAGAGCTGAATTGAATTTGAAGCTCCAAGTACAGATGGATTTTGGAAATTTTCTGCAGGAAACAAAAGGGTGATGAAAGATCGATGAGATTGATAAACTTTCACTTTCTTTAAGGAACAGCATTATGTTAAGCTTGTTGCAATCAGGAAGTCTCTAATACCAATGGTCACTGAGATACCAAAAATCAAAACTGATGATGTCCATAAGTGCTGGAACACTTTGGTACTCTTCTGAGGAACTGCCTCTGCTCCAACCTGGGCACAGATGTGCAGAAGACCCAAGTGGTCTGCTACATATGTTGTTCCCAGGTTAGAAGCAAACTTCTCCTTGCCCTCTCTTTCCCTTCAGCGGGTACTAGCATGGCCTCGTAATTATCTCCTAGAATCGAAGCATTTCAGAAGTAGGAGGCCCTTAGCAAACTTCAGTTTGAACATTCTCATATTACAAGTGAGGAAACTGAGGCTCACAGAGGTCAGATTGACTTAGTCAGGTTCTCTCATTTTGTTAGTATCATTACCAGGTTACAGACCCTGACTCCATTGCTAGTACTCTTGCTCTGAGCAAAGGCCAGACAGAAACAGGGAGAAATACAACGTTAAATACAGGCAATTTTATTTTGTCCATTAGAAAACTGTACAGCTACTACTATTGTAATCTTCGGTCTCATTTTGCTTGGGTAGGTCACATGCCATTTCCTAGAGTTCACGTGTAAGCCCGTCCAGTTGGTAAATGTAAAGGACCATTCCTTACCCTCTTCAAACCTAGCTTCTGATCCAAAGTCAAAATGACTACCTGAGTGTTTCTCAAGAAATGCTTTTGGGAAAAAAAAAAAAAAAAAACGTTATTGAAACTCTGTGAGCTTTAGGTTACTCATCTAAAAAGTGATCATCATAATAATACCTGGTATCATTCATACATGTATGAAGGTAATACATATGACTTGTAGAAAGGAAGATCATGAAGTTGTGGAAAGACAATAGGACAAAAATCATGAAAAACGCATAACATCCCACTACGAAAAGGAACACATAGGTATTAATGAAAGTTGAGCTATAATGACTACAGCAGGAATCAAAGCTTAGTAATTTTAATCATAAATGAAGTTCTGTTACCATAGATGTAATATTATGAAAGTGAATATTGGCTCCTCTACTTCAGACAATACTGCTAACCAAGAACAGACCACGATAGAAGGTGACTTTGAATGAACCAATACACATAGACAGAGAAGCCATATTAATATAAAGGTGTAATAAGCAGGAAAATGCAGTAAATGCGAATGTATAGATAGCCATAATATCTGCCGGCAAATATTTTAATAAAAACTGGTAAAAGCAGAGGGCAAAACAATAACCATAAAGGAATTCCTTTATTGTGATCATTCCTATTTCTCTGAATATTACCCAGCAAGTAGCAGATATTAATCCTAGTTGAAAGAGATAGTTCAATTGATAGAGCCACATAAGGAGAAAGAAAAGTATCATGAAGATTTTTATATTTATCCTGCAAACATAGATTATAATCATCGTCAACATCTAAGAAAATGTCACCCCAAAGCCTAAAAAGATCACCTAAAAAGAATCCAGTTTTAAAAACAACACAAAGGACTCCACGAATTTGTTTGGATAAATGCAGAATTACAGATGTGGTGCTTGACGTTTTCTTTTTCTTCTTAGGTAGGTCGTTCTTTATATTCTTAAGTCTAAAAATGGTTAATGACTGTTCATCAGTACGCACTCTGATTCAGGAAGAAAATAATTGTAAAGATGAAAAGCAGCCTTTACTTGACACCTACTTAGCACGCAAAGGAATTTGTCCTTCTGATGCAAGTTAGGATACATCATTTTTGAAACACACAATTTTATTTTCAATATTAGAATAATCCATACGGTTTAAAAATCAGGAAAAAAAACACTTAAAATTCTGTTCCCTCCAGCCCCCTAGATAACCACTTTTCTTAATTTTTTGTTTATGCGAAACATCATTTCTAAACCATTTCTTCACTGTTCATTTATAAAACTGTCAAGTGTCATCTGAGTTCAAAGAAGAAACAGAAAAAAACCAGGCAACTACATATGACTTTCCTGGTGAGCTGCTTTTCCTAGTGACACCCTGCTGTAGCCTTAGTTTCCTTCTTAGTCCGGTCATCTAAGCACTTGCTGACTTCATTTTGCCCTGCTCTGAGGAGATTTCCCTCTATGCTCGTGCCCCTTTCATATAAAATCTCGAGTCCCCTTCAGCATTCCATCACAAACTGCCTTCTTTTTTCCTGAGAACTCCTGCGTGCTCTCCACCTCTTTCATCTAGTTTCTCCTTCCTCATTTTTACATTCACTTGCCCCTGTCAGTTCCTGTTGGCCTGTGCTGGATGAAAACAGTTGCCAAACTTCCTTGCCCCAAGAACATCTGTCTCCTTCTGGCCCGCTACTCTCCATCCCCTCTCCCTATATGTCTTCACCTAGTTTACACAGAAAACGCCACAACAAGTGAATGTTACTTTTTGAACAGCACTGAATTTGAAATACTGGAGTTAATATATTACTACAGGGAGACAATTACAGATGAAACCTCTTGGTAGATGTTGTTAGTTTTCTACACCACCGAGGCTTTTTCTCTGTTTCTCTTGAAGCAAACAGTCTCAAGAAGTGTCTAATTTCATTTTCTGTGCACAAGCTCTTTAAGATCTAACATTAGAAAGGAAAGGGTCCAGAAAGAATTACCGATCTATTATCCTAATATAACATATGAGGAAACAGATTTTGTGAGAGAGTAAATGGTTTGTCCGAAGTTACACAGCTAGTACATGCCAGAGCCAAAACTGAAATGAGGTTTCCAGATTTCTGGTTCAATACTTTACCCCATTATTCTAAAGTGTCTTTAACTGTACTACTAACTTTAGGGGGAAGAAATCCAATGAAACACTAGGAAGTTCCTGTCCTTACCTGACATGGAGAGAGACGAGGAAACGTCAACTGAGGACACACAGGATGAGGAGACGATACTGGAGGATGTCTGGGTGGCAGAAGCCAAAGGGCGCATGTGTCCAGTACAGAGGTTACTGATCACTGGCCACTGGCCACTGGCGATGATTCGAGTTTACTGACACACAACTCCATGGAAACCCCAAGATTCTACCACGTGGCAGTAGGTTGGTGGGCAAATGATGTCACAAAACAGGCAGTTTAAAGGTATCCGGTAGCCAATAGGGAGGTCAAATTTCCAACAGGAAGGTGAGATTGGACGGAGAGAGTGGCAGGAGCAGCATCTAAATGTCTGAACTCTGGGGAGGTTCAATACTGCAAGGCAGACATGATAGTTCCACGTTCCCCTAGATCATCTCAGTGCTTCTTATAGATGTTCGTTAATATAATTAACTAAGAGTCATTTATATTTTGTATGTTATTTTTAATGGAATATATAATATTATACATTTTTAAGTAGATATTACATATTCAGTTAATTAATATCCTTGGGGAGGAAGGAAAGGGACACATAGTGTAAGCAATAGCAGTTGTTCTGAAACTATTTCAGTTATTTTGCTTAGTGAAATTACTGCAACTTTCAGGGAGCAAAGGAAGGGATTAAAGGGCTCTTTCTGTGCCTTGGTTGAAGACTAGGGTGAGTGTGCCTTGTAGGGAATGATGTAATCCACGGCTCTTCTCTTAGTTTCTTCTCCTTGAATCCTACCTTCCTTGGGCTGGGCTGGGCTGGGCGGGGCTGGGCTGGGCTGGGCCGGGCCAGGTGGCGCCAGATCGGACTTGCAACTCTCTTCTGCTCTCCTTTCTTCCCCTTCATTTTAGGCATTGTTTCTGAGATGAGCCTTGATGTTGCCTTCTTATACTCGTGGATGTTACTTCCTGCAAAATTCAAGAAGCAGCGGTCTTCCCTTCAATGCCCGATGCTTTGAATAATGGACTCTGCCTAGTCAAAGCCAACACCAGAGTGGTAGATGATACAGGTAATTGCAGACGTTCCTTCTTCTGCTCTGTGGTCACAATTCTTTTGCCCATAAGTTGCTACCTCTGGCTCCTTGCACCTCTTCATAGACATTCTGCCATCCTGCTCTTTTATACGTGGGAAGCATTTGGGATATTTTCTCTCTTCTCACTCGAGAGAAACCAGTGTGGCAGTTACTGTAGCTTCCTCTCCCTTGAAAACAGCCACTGGAGAATCTTGGGCATCTAGGATTTTTCCTATGCCATGCTTGAGTGCAATGCCAGGCAAAATGAAGAGAAGAATAGTTAGAGAAAGAAGACATCGATGGAAAATAGGGAACGGGTAAGGCAAGGGCACAGGAATAAAGAGACTCGTGTACTTTTTGGTTTCTGTAAGAAACAAGTTGACATTCTTTGGCCTCATTTTGTACTAGCAGAACAGACAATTCAATGTGTGTGTGTGTGTGTGTGTGTGTGTGTGTGTGTGTGTGTGTGTGTGTGTGTGTGTGTGTGTGTGTGTAGATATATGTTTTTGACGTGTATATGTTTTATGTAGCTAGAGAATCCAGAACCTGCCATGGATTTGTACACTGAAGAGAATAGTCATAAATGGATTTGCTTTTTTTGTTTTATGTCATATTACCTTATGTATGCCATTCATTATTATGTTTGTAGAATAGGGATTGCTTTTAAATGCTTTGGTTTTTCTACATTTTTTTTTTCGATCCCTAGTCCTATGTTTCAAGAATCCAACCCTGGAAGACATATTGCATGTTCTTTTCTCTTGATTAGCTTATATTGAAACATCACAAACTAACTTGACCTGATGGATTTTGTGGAGAAAATTAAAGAGGGGTCCGTGAAAAAGGCATTGTGGTGAGCTATACCACATTAAGTGTGGTGTAACTTATGTGCCTGAGCATAAGGAACAGATGTTGCTGTCAGCCCACTTGGCCTGGTTGCCTTTGCTTTTGTTCCCCTGTTTAGTGCTTTTCTCACCAACTTCTCTTGTGAACGTGATAAAGGCAGTTAAGGCTGAGTTGCTAACGGTTGATATGTGGATTAAGCTGGTTTGGGGGAGGAAATGCGTGGCTAGAATCATTTTTCTTGGTGGCAAGCTTTCAGGCACGCCTAGAACCATCTTTCTGGGGACTTTTCTAGTGGCAGTGAGAAGGTAGCATTCGATACAAGATGCTAAGAGCCCAGAAGAAGATACATTGATAGGTGGGACCTGTGACGATCAGTATTGCTTTTATAGACTTATTTTTCCCATCTCTTCCCGTCATGCTCCTACTGCTTCTTACGCAATTTCAGTGATTGTATGTGTGCGTCTGTCGGGGTGATGCTTATCTGAGAAGAAATTGTGAAAGGTGTGGCAGGGTAGACATATGGTTTAAGTTTCCAAGTGTTTTTCCCTTTGAGCTTAGCTTCCCCTCTCACATAGCTTACTTCCATAATACTAACATGGAATGTGAGGCTAACAATGTATACGAAGTGTCTGCAAGCCAACCAGTGTCGATTTTCTCTGTGGTCCCACAGAAATCAAGGGCATCCATAGCTACTACATGTTTGGGTGGGTGATATGGATAGGGAGGAGCGTGGTAAGAACAACAACGTGTTTACATATGAAAATGCTCAGTTGCAACATTCAATTCTATTTAGGCAAATGCTTCTCATAGTTTGGTCTCTCCTGGTTCCTTGCCTCTGTAACGATTTTCTCTCCACAGTTTCTAGCCACTTAACTCTAGCTCCCAGTCTCAGCATCATCTTAACCTCTAAAATGAATCTCAAATGTAGGAGGAAGAACCTAAAGAGCTTCAGTCTAACACTCTGGAACTTGGTTAAGCCCTACCCTGACTAAAGCCTCCGTTTTCATAGTCAGGGTGTTATCTTGTTCCAGAGACCCATTCCCTGCATTTCGTACCCATCAGGATAACTGGGCTTGTCTCAGTGTAACATCCCCAGACCTAAATGACATAAATCAGAACGAAAAGAGCTGAGAGAACTCAGTACACAATTAAAAATTTTAAATATTCTAAGAACTAAACACCAAACTAAACGCAACACAAGGGTAAATGAAAACACAAGAAATACTTTAAAATGAAAAAGAAGATGATAGAAATGATTCTAGAGAAATGGCAAATATAAACAGTAAGCAAAAAAAGCCAGGACAGTTCTAAAAAGGGTAGTGCAAATAAACAGAAGCATTTAGAATAACACAAAAATGATATTTCAAGTCAGTCGGACGGATTACTCAATAAATTGGGATGCGAACATCATGTTGGGCTACATATAAATAAGTTCTCTGGAAGGATCCAAAAAGTGGCAAAAGTAGATGTCTCTGAGGGAGGGGCGAAGTGCTTGGCTGAGAAATGGGGAAAATGGTGAATTTCCACTGAATAGCCTTTTGCATCTTTCTAATGTTCTGTCATGTCAATCTATTACCTCCCAAGTCTGAATGCCTGGGTTCAAATTGCTCCCCCAATTGCTAGCACTTAATTTTGGGCAAATGCTTGACACTATCGCTTTATCTGTGAAATGGGGTGAGTACCTTAGCCAGGTGCTGCCTGGCACAGCATAAACTCTCTCTACGTGTAAAGGACTAAAGAAACAACCCAGTGTCCAGCAGCTCTTGAACAGATGAACTGAGGTGGTATGTCCAGAAAATAGAATATTCTGCAGTCGTGAAAAGGAATGACATAGTGACAGTCTACAACACGGATGAACTTGCAAACATTATGCTGAGTGAAAGGAGCCAGATACCAAAGGTTACACTATGTGATTCCATTTACAGCATGTATATGAAATGTCCCCAAAAGGCAAATCAGTAGAAATTACCGGTTGCCTGGAGCAGGAGTAGGAGGGAGGGGGTAGAGAGGACTCTTTTTAGGATGATGAAAATGGTATGGATGAGGCAGTGGTGACGGGTGCACAACCTTGGGAATGTACGAAGTGCCACCGAACTGTGCGCTTTTAAACGGTCGATTTTACGTTGAGCGAATCATACCTCAAAGACCAGTTTTACTGCTGTAAAGTACTAACTCTCCCGTGGTGACGATCGGCTGCCGCATTTCTCCCTTGCCCCCCTCCCTGCCTTTCCTGCGCTCCCCCCGCCGTCTCCCACCCGGTCTCCCTCCCGCGCGCGCCACCAGGACGCCCGACGAGCGCTCTGGACCTTTGGGCGCCCGCGTCCCGGGCCCTCGGAGGGCCGCCAAGTGCGCACGCGCACCCCCGCTCTCACCTAGAAATGGACGCTCCGGGACGAGTTTTCTCCAGCGTTTCGGTTGATGGGGATGGTCCGGGAAGGCAGCAGGCGCCCGTGTCGGTGGAGAACTTGCTGGGCTTTTCACCTTAATATTCAGGCCCCTCCAGAAGCTGATCTCGTCCACCCGAAACCTCCAGATGCTGTGCTCTGAAAGCCAGGTTGACCGCCTGTGGGCGCTTGCAAACACTGAGGACTTGGGGGGCTCGTAGGCTTCCAATGGAGGCCTTGCTCCTTTGCGTGCAATGCGACCCCAGCCCCAGCTGAACCTGCTACTGAAGTGGCAGGGCGGTAAATAATATTGGCCTTGCACGTTGCCAAGTTTAACTGAAGTAATACATCTTTCCGGCCCGGTTCATAGGTGTTGAGTGCATAGAGATTTATATTCCAGGCCCTGTTTTGGGTGAGCCTCATGCTGCTGCGATTCACTTTGCTAGGCCCCAGGTTATCACCTGCCTGCAGGAAATCTGTGAGCTCTTGCCACTCCCCTGGGAGATTCCCCTGTGTTTAGTATTCACCTTTCCCAGCTCTACTCACACATGCATAAGGTAACCCAAACCCGTTGGAGATATGTCCTGATCGTATTTTCTCAAAAGCTATCTGGTAGGTCATGAGACATAAAGCCATCCTGTGTCAGAGATTTTTTACATTTCTTCTGTTCAGCCCAGACTGCTCTTCAGCCTTCTTCAACTTTATCCAAATTTTACTCTTTTCACCTAACCTCAGACTCTGCATCTCACTTTTGCCATTTCCCCTATTTCTGATTCTTTCTATGAGCCCATAAAACCTCTCCCCTTATGGCCTTCCTAGTCCTGAACCGGGCTGCTTCCTCTCTCCTCAGGTCTTATCCCTTTATTTCCTGTTCTTCCACCCAAGTTTCCTTTCCTTCTCTCTAAAGCAGCCTTTGATCCCCACCACGACCACCAAGGAAAAACCACAGTAAAGAGCATCGGAAAACTCAACAGGCTTTTGTATTACTCAGCTATTAATTCTAGGACATGTGTTTATTCAGTTTCATTAAGGTTTAAAAATATATCAGAAGAGGGAAATTTGTATCTATCTATCTATGTGCATATTATATCTATCTATATTCCTATCTATCTATCTATATCTATCTTGTGTCTATCTCCATATATATGCGGAAATCCAGCTGGTACCCAAAGTGGCACCAACAATCTTAGAAGCTCTTATTTTGCATAGCCATAGTATCTAGCCATTTCCATCTCTTTTTCCTTCTCGATGAAATACTGCACTTTCCCCAAAGATGTACATTTGGCAGCATTCTCACGCTCTTGCTGAGCCAGCTTCTTCATGGCCTCGCGCTCTGGCCTCTGCTCTTTTGTAATGGGCGTTGACATTTCTGGCTCAGGAACATTTGGATTCCTCCATGGAATTCGTTGGTAGCGCAAGTCTTGGAGTGGATATTGGGTTTGAGGCTTGGGTGGTGGCTGGAGTTTGGTCACAGCAGTGGAAACGGGCCCCTGCCGCAGAGAAGTGCAGGATGATGTTTTGTCCGGTGCGGGCCCAGAAGCAGCCCTCTGAGGGACACTGGGCGACCTAGGGTTGGTCAAACCTGGTTGGGTTGTGTTGATTGGAATTGGCTGAGCTGGCCTGGCAGGACCTGTCAAGGATGCATTGGCAGGAGCTGGTTGGGATGGATTGGCTGAGTTAGTAGCACCAGGCTGGGCAGAGTAAGCCATAGCAGGCCTATGTGAGGCCAGAGACTGTGGCCTCCGAGGAGCAGGTCGAGGTCGAGGCCTGTCCAGGGTCAGAAAAGGCAAAGGTATCAGCCTGACCTTCCCAGGAGGTGGCAGCTCAAACTGGGATGGAGATGGAGACTCCTCTTCAGCACTGCCATCTCGTTTCTGGGCTTTGACTTGAGTTTTCTCAGGACTTTTACCCTTCCATGGGGTATCCGGCTGTCGTTTGATAGCTCGGGCTGGCTGGGGTTCTCTGGTGTTGCTAGAGTTTCCTAGGGCCCGAGAGGAAGAGAGCCCAGCTTTCTTGTCATTCTTCCTCCCCAGTGCATGAAAAACCTGCACAGACTCCAGCATGTGCATGCCTAGGCTGCTTCGAGGCTTTTTGAAGACCTCTTGGCTAAGGTCAGGTTGATTTTTCTTCCGCTTCATCCTGGGAATAGTTGGCTTCCCTTCTGCCTGGACTTTGTTCCCTGGCTGCTTACTCTCTTCAGCTTTCCTGGACTGATTTTCTCTTGATCTTTTGTTTTTTTCCTGCCCGTGGCTCTTAGTTTTGCTCATCCTGCTAGAGGCACCATTCTCAGGTTCGCTCTTAGGATGCTTGACCGCATTCACAGGAGCCCTGTCACTGGCTGCAGCACTGCAAACAACCACTTCTTCCCCTAACAGGCACTCTGGGTTCTTTGGCTGGCTTTTGGCTCTGGGAGCACCACTCATATGCTCAGAGGCTTTACGCCTGTTCTTCCTGACCTGATTGAAGGGACCCGTTATGGTACTCGTCTTGTCCTGCACCTGATTCATCTTGATGGCTCTGGTGTCTTTGGCTTTGATGGCTGTGAGATCTTTGGATTGGTCAAGGTATTTCAAGGAATTCGAGAGCTGGGGAAGGTGAATATCTTCCACCAGTTTAGGAGTGTTCTGAAAACCACTGCTGGGCTCAATCCCATTTTCAAGTGTCCCTTGGTCCTCAAGACTAAGGCTGTTCTTTCCGAGACTGGCATTGTCAGGACCAGGAGGTTCCTTTTGTCCAGGAGGATCAATGCACGCCAGAATCTGGTGAATGTCAGGGATTTCTAAAGGGAGTAGTGGAAGATCTTGGTTTTCTATTGGGATCTGGTCGTCATCCAGAGGCTTCGAAACCTTGGTTTTCATCTCATCCGAATTCTTATGCTCTGCTTGTTCCTTGCTTGAAGGTTGCAATCCCAGGGAAGTCTCCATCCCAAAGGAAGTTTCCATCACTACAAAGGAATCAAGGAAAACGTCAGTCCCTGGGTAAGTGAGATACTCCCCCTACATACATACACAGCAATCAGGCACCTTCCAACAGTGGGCAAGGCATTTCCACTAGCTCTTCTTAAGGACCATGGACAGGACCTTGTGTTAAAAGATAGGCAGGGACCGGTCTACTTTGCTTGTGATCATTTGATCTCATGGTTTGTCGGTTTTCTTGGTATTTGATAGGGTTGTGGTAAGTGACTAAAAAGTGAACGTGATTTTTGAACTATGAAATGTTTTATACAGCCTAGTATTCTCATATACAGTCCTTTCAATTCTCTCCACTCTTCTGAGGGAATAAGAACACTTCATGTCAAGGACCGGGACAGAGAGTGGAGCCCTTGCTCATGAAATACACAAGCAAGGACGCATTCTGAGCCGGCTTGCTATGGGCAGGATCTCTGAACACAAGGTCTGAAATCCTGGTGTACATTAAGGGAAATTAAACTGTCACTACCACATAAGAATTCTGAAGTGCCTTCCAAAGAGACTAAAGCAGTAGATCAGGGAAGGCCCTTAATTACAGTGTGGTGGTGTAGGGAGACTGAGGAGCACGGCAGCAAACAGTGAGGCATCCCTTGGTGTGTTCTTGATGTTCTCTTGTGTGTAGCATAGATGGCATTGTAGTATCCCACCTTCCCACCTATATAGAGTCTGAAAGTGGAGAGCACTGAGCAATGGTGGTGGTTAAACTCTCAGGACCTAAACTCTACCTATCTGTGGACTCACCACTTCTCAGCTGCAGACGTGACCCTCCTTTGCAATGCTGACTTAAGTCCTCTCCCTTCTTGCTGTTTGGACTCACCTTGAAAAGGTATTTCTGCCATGGATTGAGCGGACACCGAGTTGTAGGTTCCAGACGTGGAGACTGGTGTTAGGACATTTGTGGCCTGAAACTCCTCCAGCACCATCACTATCTCTGGTTGAGGGGCAGAGGCCCTGCTTCCCGTGTACGACACAGAGCCATAGGACTGCAGGCAGGGGCCAAGCTCTCCACACAGTAGAGGCCCCAATGTGCCTTGATTATAGTAACACAGCTGGCTTCCTTCCTGGTAGGGAAGTGACAGGCTATGTCCCTGATTTGGAATCTGAGATGGTGTCCCCTGAGCAAGGCTGGCAGACAGTGATGGATACACAGGGACCACAGTATTGGCAACTGAAGTTTTATCATACTGGGCTGCCATAGACGTGGCAGAAGCAGCTGTGTCTTGGTCAATGACAATCACAGTGTAGTCTTCAAGTGAAGATGACTTCCTTTCAGTGCTTCCTGTGGTATCCCACTTAAGAATACCTGGATAGGAGGCAGCTGAAGTGGAGATCTGGCTCTGGCCAGTCACCCCAGACAACATAGCTGTGATAGAATGTGGGTAAGGGTAGGCACTACCTATGAGTGGCTGGAAAGAGGTGCCAGAGGCTGCTGGCAGTAGCCATGCCGAATTGACAGCTGGTGCACGGGTGCTGGAAAAGTTGCAGACACTTCCTTTTATGGAAACTGCATTGTTCACCACAGGAAGCAAGAGCTGAAGAGAATTTGAAGCTCCAAGTACAGATGGATTTTGGAAATTTTCTGCAGGAAACAAAAGGGTGATGAAAGATCGATGAGATTGATAAACTTTCACTTTCCTTAAGGAACAGCATTATGTTAAGCTTGTTGCAATCAGGAAGTCTCTAATACCAATGCTCACTGAGATACCAAAAATCAAAGCTGATGATGTCCGTAAATGCTGGAACACTTTGGTACTTTTCTGAGGAACTGCCTCTGCTCCAACCTGGGCACAGATGTGCAGAAGACCCAAGTGGTCTGCTACATATTTTGTTCCCAGGTTAGAAGCAAACTTCTCCCTGCCCTGTCTTTCCCTTCAGCGGGCACTAGCATGGCCTCGTAATTATCTCCTAGAATCGAAGCATTTCAGAAGTAGGAGGCCCTTAGCAAACTTCAGTTTGAACATTCTCATATTACAAGTGAGGAAACTGAGGCTCACAGAGGTCAGATTGACTTAGTCAGGTTCTCTCATTTTGTTAGTATCATTACCAGGTTACAGACCCTGACTCCATTGCTAGTACTCTTGCTCTGAGCAAAGGCCAGAAACAGGGAGAAATACAACGTTAAATACAGGCAATTTTATTTTGTCCATTAGAAAACTGTACAGCTACTACTATTGTAATCTTCGGTCTCATTTTGCTTGGGTAGGTCACATGCCACTTCCTAGAGTTCACATGTAAGCCCGTCCAGTTGGTAAACGTAAAGGACCATTCTTTACCCTCTTCAAACCTAGCTTCTGATCCAAAGTCAAAATGACTACCTGAG